>NW_028263212.1:0-301818 GCF_982192425.1 Myodes glareolus
GAGAAAATCACTTTCCTTTGAAAGTGCCTTAAGCTACTTACAAGCATTCACAAGAAACTCACATGCATTTTTCTGAAAGAGAAGCAGTCTGTTCCAACACTTCAATTCACTGTACGTAATGAATGGTGTGTTGCTTCACTTTCTAAATGCTGTCCTTTCAGAGAAAATCACTTTCCTTTGAAATTACCTTAAGCTACTTACAAGCATTCAATAGAAATTCACATGTGTTTCTCAAAAAAGAAGCAGTCTGTTCCAACAGTTCAATTCACTGTGCGAAGTGAATGGAGTGTTGCTTCACTTTCTAAATGCTGTCCTTTCAGAGAAAATCACTTTCCTTTGAAAATGCCTTAAGCTACTTACAAGCATTCACAAAAGACTCATATCTGTTTCGTGAAAAAGAAGTAGTCTGTTCCAACACTTCAATTCACTGTGCGAAGTGAATGGAGTGTTGCTTCACTTTATAAATGCTGTCCTTTCAGAGAAAATCACTTTCCTTTGAAACTGCTTTAAGCTACTTACAAGCATTCAACAGAAATTCACATGCGTTTCACTGAAAGAGAAGCAGTCTGCTCCAACACTTCAATTCACTGTGCGAAGTGAATGGAGCGTTGCTTCACTTTCTAAATGCTGTCCTTTCAGAGAAAATCACTTTCCTTTGAAATTGCCTTAAGCTACTTACAAGCATTCAACAGAAATTCACATGCATTTCACTAAAAGAGAAGCAGTCTGTTCCAACACTTCAATTCACTGTGCGAAGTGAATGGAGTGTTGCTTCACTTTCTAAATGCTGTCCTTTCAGAGAAAATCACTTTCCTTTGAAAATGCGTTAAGCTACTTACAAGCATTCACAAAAAACTCATATCTGTTTCCTGAAAGAGAAATAGTCTGTTCCAACACTTCAATTCACTGTGCGTAGTGAATGGAGTGTTGCTTCACTTTCTAAATGCTGTCCTGTCAGAGAAAATCACTTTCCTTTGAAAGTGTCCTTAAGCTACTTACACACATTCACAGGAAACTCAAATGCGTTTCTATGAAAGAGAAGCTGTCTGTTCCAACACTTCAATTCACTGTGCGAAGTGAATGGAGTGTTGCTTCACTTTCTAAATGCTGTCCTTTCAGAGAAAATCACTTTCCTTTGAAAGTGCCTTAAGCTACTTACAAGTATTCAACAGAAATTTACATGCATTTCACTGAAAGAGAAGCAGTCTGTTCCAACACCTCAATTCACTGTGCGAAGTGAATGGAGTGTTGCTTCACTTTCTAAATGCTGTCCTTTCAGAGAAAATCACTTTCCTTCGAAAATGCCTTAAGCTACTTACAAGCATTCACAAGAAACTCACATGCATTTTTCTGAAAGAGAAGCAGTCTGTTCCAACACTTCAATTCACTGTGCGTAGTGAATGGAGTGTTGCTTCACTTTCTAAATGCTGTCCTTTCAGAGAAAATCACTTTCTTTTGAAAGTGCCTTAAGCTACTTACACACATTCAAAGGAAACTCAAATGCGTTTCTATGAAAGAGAAGCTGTCTGTTCCAACACTTCAATTCACTGGGCGAAGTGAATGGAGTGTTGCTTCACTTTCTAAATGCTGTCTTTCAGAGAAAATCACTTTCCTTTGAAAGTGCCTTAAGCTACTTACAAGCATTCACAAAAAACTCATATCTGTTTCTCTGAAAGAGAAGTAGTCTGTTCCAACACTTCAATTCACTGTGCGAAGTGAATGGAGTGTTGCTTCACTTTCTAAATGCTGTCCTTTCAGAGAAAATCACTTTCCTTTGAAAGTGCCTTAAGCTACTTACAAGTATTCAACAGAAATTCACATGCAATTCACTGAAAGAGAAGCAGTCTGTTCCAACACCTCAATTCACTGTGCGAAGTGAATGGAGTGTTGCTTCACTTTCTAAATGCTGTCCTTTCAGAGAAAATCACTTTCCTTCGAAAATGCCTTAAGCTACTTACAAGCATTCACAAGAAACTCACATGCATTTTTCTGAAAGAGAAGCAGTCTGTTCCAACACTTCAATTCACTGTGCGTAGTGAATGGAGTGTTGCTTCACTTTCTAAATGCTGTCCTTTCAGAGAAAATCACTTTCTTTTGAAAGTGCCTTAAGCTACTTACACACATTCAAAGGAAACTCAAATGCGTTTCTATGAAAGAGAAGCTGTCTGTTCCAACACTTCAATTCACTGGGCGAAGTGAATGGAGTGTTGCTTCACTTTCTAAATGCTGTCTTTCAGAGAAAATCACTTTCCTTTGAAAGTGCCTTAAGCTACTTACAAGCATTCACAAAAAACTCATATCTGTTTCTCTGAAAGAGAAGTAGTCTGTTCCAACACTTCAATTCACTGTGCGAAGTGAATGGAGTGTTGCTTCACTTTCTAAATGCTGTCCTTTCAGAGAAAATCACTTTCCTTTGAAACTGCTTTAAGCTACTTACAAGCATTCAACAGAAATTCACATGCGTTTCATTGAAAGAGAAGCAGTCTGCTCCAACACTTCAATTCACTGTGCGAAGTGAATGGAGTGTTGCTTCACTTTCTAAATGCTGTCCTTTCAGAGAAAATCACTTTCCTTTGAAAGTGCCTTAAGCTACTCACAAGCATTCCACAGAAATTCACATGCGTTTCTCTGAAAAAGAAGCAGTCTGTTCCAACACTTCAATTCACTGTGCGAAGTGAATGGAGTGTTGCTTCACTTTCTAAATGCTGTCCTCTCAGAGAAAATTACTTTCCTTTGAAAGTGCCTTAAGCTACTTACAAGCATTCACAAGAAACTCAAATGCATTTTTCTGAAAGAGAAGCAGTCTGTTCCAACACTTCAATTCACTGTGCGTAGTGAATGGAGTGTTGCTTCACTTTCTAAATGCTGTCCTTTCAGAGAAAATCACTTTCCTTTGAAAGTGCCTTAAGCTACTTACAAGCATTCAATAGAAATTCACATGCGTTTCTCTGAAAGAGAAGCAGTCTGTTCCAACACTTCAATTCACTGTGCGAAGTGAATGGAGTGTTGCTTCACTTTCTAAATGCTGTCCATTCAGAGAAAATCACTTTGATTTGAAATTGCCTTAAGCTACTTACAAGCATTCACAAAAAACTCACATCCGTTTCTCTGAAAAAGAAGAAGTCTGTTCCAACAGTTCAATTCACTGGGCGAAGTGAATGGAGTGTTGCTTCACTTTCTATATGCTCTCCTTTTAGAGAAAATCTCTCCCTTTTGATAATGCCTTAAGCTACATACAAGCATTCAGAAGAACTCACATGCATTTTTCTGAAAGAGAAGCAGTCTGTTCCAACACTTCAATTCACTGTGCGAAGTGAATGGAGTGTTGCTTCACTTTCTAAATGCTGTCCTTTCAGAGAAAATCACTTTCCTTTGAAAGTGCCTTAAGCTACTTACAAGCATTCACAAGAAACTCACATGCATTTTTCTGAAAGATAAGCAGTCTGTTCCAACACTTCAATTCACTGTACGTAATGAATGGAGTGTTGCTTCACTTTCTAAATGCTGTCCTTTCAGAGAAAATCACTTTCCTTTGAAATTACCTTAAGCTACTTACAAGCATTCAATAGAAATTCACATGTGTTTCTCTGAAAAAGAAGCAGTCTGTTCCAACATTCAATTCACTGTGCGAAGTGAATGGAGTGTTGCTTCACTTTCTAAATGCTGTCCTATCAGAGAGAATCACTTTCCTTTGAAAGTGCCTTAAGCTACTTACAAGCATTCACAAGAAACTCACATGCATTTTTCTGAAAGATAAGCAGTCTGTTCCAACACTTCAATTCACTGTGCGAAGTGAATGGAGTGTTGCTTCACTTTCTAAATGCTTTCCTTTCAGAGAAAATCACTTTCCTTTGCAAATGCCTTAAGCTACTTACAAGCATTCACAAAAAACTCATATCTGTTTCGTGAAAGAGAAGTAGTCTGTTCCAACATTCAATTCACTGTGCGAAGTGAATGGAGTGTTGCTTCACTTTCTAAATGCTGTCCTTTCAGAGAAAATCACTTTCCTTTGAAACTGCTTTAAGCTACTTACAAGCATTCAACAGAAATTCACATGCATTTCACTGAAAGAGAAGCAGTCTGCTCCAACACTTCAATTCACTGGGCGAAGTGAATGGAGTGTTGCTTCACTTTCTAAATGCTGTCCTTTCAGAGAAAATCACTTTCCTTTGAAATTGCCTTAAGCTACTTACAAGCATTCAACAGAAATTCACATGCATTTCACTGAAAGAGAAGCAGTCTGTTCCAACACATCAATTCACTGTGCGAAGTGAATGGAGTGTTGCTTCACTTTCTAAATGCTGTCCTTTCAGAGAAAATCACTTTCCTTTGAAAATTCCTTAACCTACTTACAAGCATTCACAAAAAACTCATATCTGTTTCCTGAAAGAGAAATAGTCTGTTCCAACACTTCAATTCACTCTGAGAAGTGAATGGAGTGTTATTTCACTTTCTAAATGCTGTCCTGTCAGAAAAAATCACTTTCCTTTGAAAGTGCCTTAAGCTACTTACACACATTCACAGGAAACTCAAATGCGTTTCTATGAAAGAGAAGCTGTCTGTTCCAACACTTCAATTCACTGTGCGAAGTGAATGGAGTGTTGCTTCACTTTCTAAATGCTGTCTTTCAGAGAAAATCACTTTCCTTTGAAAGTGCCTTAAGCTACTTACAAGCATTCAACAGAAATTCACATGCATTTCACTGAAAGAGAAGCAGTCTGTTCCAACACTTCAATTCGCTGTGCGAAGTGAATGGAGTGTTGCTTCACTTTCTAAATGCTGTCCTTTCAGAGAAAATCACTTTCTTTGGAAATGCCTTAAGCTACTTACAAGCATTCACAAGAAACTCACATGCATTTTTCTGAAAGAGTAGCAGTCTGTTCCAACACTTCAATTCACTGTGCGTAGTGAATGGAGTGTTGCTTCACTTTCTAAATGCTGTCCTTTCAGAGAAAATCACTTTCTTTTGAAAGTGCCTTAAGCTACTTACACACATTCAAAGGAAACTCAAATGCGTTTCTATGAAAGAGAAGCTGTCTGTTCCAACACTTCAATTCACTGGGCGAAGTGAATGGAGTGTTGCTTCACTTTCTAAATGCTGTCTTTTAGAGAAAATCACTTTCCTTTGAAAGTGCCTTAAGCTACTTACAAGCATTCACAAAAAACTCATATCTGTTTCTCTGAAAGAGAAGTAGTCTGTTCCAACACTTCAATTCACTGTGCGAAGTGAATGGAGTGTTGTTTCACTTTCTCAATGTTGTCCTTTCAGAGAAAATCACTTTCCTTTGAAAGTGCCTTAAGCTACTTAAAAGCAATCCACAGAAATTCACATGCGTTTCTCTGAAAGAGAAGCAGTCTGTTCCAACACTTCAATTCACTCTGCGACGTGAATGGAGTGTTGTTTCACTTTCTAAATGCTGTCCTTTTAGAGAAAATCACTTTCCTTTGAAAGTGCCTTAAGCTACTTACAAGCATTCAACAGAAATTCACATGCGTTTCACTGAAAGAGAAGCAGTCTGTTCCAACATTTCAATTCACTGTGCGAAGTGAATGGAGTGTTGCTTCACTTTCTAAATGCTGTCTTTTCAGAGAAAATCACTTTCCTTTGAAAGTGCCTTATGCTACTTACAAGCATTCAACAGAAATTCACATGCATTTCACTGAAAGATAAGCAGTCTGTTCCAACACTTCAATTCACTGTGCGAAGTGAATGGAGTGTTGCTTCACTTTCTAAATGCTGTCCTTTCAGAGAAAATCACTTTCCTTTGAAAATGCCTTAAGCTACTTACAAGCATTCACAAAAAACTCATATCTGTTTCGTGAAAGAGAAGTAGTCTGTTCCAACACTTCAATTCACTGTGCGAAGTGAATGGAGTGTTGCTTCACTTTCTAAATGCTGTCCTTTAAGAGAAAATCACTTTCCTTTGAAAGTGCCTTAAGCTACTTACACACATTCAACAGAAATTCACATGCGTTTCACTGAAAGAGAAGCAGTCTGCTCCAACACTTCAATTCACTGGGCGAAGTGAATGGAGTGTTGCTTCACTTTCTAAATGCTGTCCTTTCAGAGAAAATCACTTTCCTTTGAAATTGCCTTAAGCTACTTACAAGCATTCAACAGAAATTCACATGCATTTCACTGAAAGAGAAGCAGTCTGTTCCAACACTTCAATTCACTGTGCGAAGTGAATGGAGTGTTGCTTCACTTTCTAAATGCTGTCCTTTCAGAGAAAATCACTTTCCTTTGAAAATGCCTTAAGCTACTTACAAGCATTCACAAAAAACTCATATCTGTTTCCTGAAAGAGAAGTAGTCTGTTCCAACACTTCAGTTCACTGTGCGAAGTGAATGGAGTGTTGTTTCACTTTCTAAATGCTGTCCTTTCAGAGAAAATCACTTTCCTTTGAAAGTGCCTTAAGCTACTTACAAGCATTCCACAGAAATTCACATGCATTTCTCTGAAAAAGAAGCAGTCTGTTCCAACACTTCAATTCACTGTGCGAAGTGAATGGAGTGTTGCTTCACTTTCTAAATGCTGTCCTTTCAAGAAAATCACTTTCCTTTGAAAGTGCCTTAAGCTACTTACAAGCATTCACAAGAAACTCACATGCATTTTTCTGAAAGAGAAGCAGTCTGTTCCAACACTTCAATTCACTGTACGTAGTGAATGGAGTGTTGCTTCACTTTCTAAATGCTGTCCTTTCAGAGAAAATCACTTTCCTTTGAAAGTACCTTAAGCTACTTACAAGCATTCAATAGAAATTCACATGTGTTTCCCTGAAAAAGAAGCAGTCTCTTCCAACAGTTCAATTCACTGTGCGAAGTGAATGGAGTGTTGCTTCACTTTCTAAATGCTGTCCTTTCAGAGAAAATCACTTTCCTTTGAAAGTGCCTTAAGCTACTTACAAGCATTCACAAGAAACTCACATGCATTTTTCTGAAAGAGAAGCAGTCTGTTCCAACACTTCAATTCACTCTGCGAAGTGAATGGAGTGTTGTTTCACTTTCTAAATGCTGTCCTTTCAGAGAAAATCACTTTCCTTTGAAAGTGCCTTAAGCTACTTACACACATTCACAGGAAACTCAAATGCGTTTCTATGAAAGAGAAGCTGTCTGTTCCAACACTTCAATTCACTGTGCGAAGTGAATGGAGTGTTGCTTCACTTTCTAAATGCTGTCCTTTCAGAGATAATCACTTTCCTTTGAAAGTGCCTTAAGCTACTTACAAGCATTAAACAGAAATTAACATGCATTTCACTGAAAGAGAAGCAGTCTGTTCCAACACTTCAATTCACTGTGCGAAGTGAATGGAGTGTTGCTTCACTATCTCAATGCTGTCCTTTCAGAGAAAATCACTTTCCTTTGAAAGTGCCTTAAGCTACTTACAAGCATTCACAAGAAACTCACATGCATTTTTCTGAAAGAGAAGCAGTCTGTTCCAACACTTCAATTCACTGTGCGTAGAGAATGGAGTGTTGCTTCACTTTCTAAATGCTGTCCTTTCAGAGAAAATCACTTTCCTTTGAAAGTGCCTTAAGCTACTTACAAGCATTCAATAGAAATTCACATGCGTTTCTCTGAAAGAGAAGCAGTCTGTTCCAACACTTCAATTCACTGTGCGAAGTGAATGGAGTGTTGCTTCACTTTCTAAATGCTGTCTTTCAGAGAAAATCACTTTCCTTTGAAAGTGCCTTAAGCTACTTACAAGCATTCACAAAAAACACATATCTGTTTCCTGAAAGAGAAGTAGTCTGTTCCAACACTTCAATTCACTGTGCCAAGTGAATGGAGTGTTGTTTCACTTTCTAAATGCTGTCCTTTCAGAGAAAATCACTTTCCTTTGAAAGTGCCTTAAGCTACTTACAAGCATTCCACAGAAATTCACATGCGTTTCTCTGAAAGAGAAGCAGTCTGTTCCACCACTTCAATTCACTGTGCGAAGTGAATGGAGTGTTGCTTCACTTTCTAAATGACATCCTTTCAGAGAAAATCACTTTCCTTTGAAAGCGCCTTAAGCTACTTACACACATTCACAGGAAATTCAAATGCGTTTCTATGAATGAGAAGCTGTCTGTTCCAACACTTCAATTCACTGTGCGAAGTGAATGGAGTGTTGCTTCACTTTCTAAATGCTGTCCTTTCAGAGAAAATCACTTTCCTTTGAAACTGCTTTAAGCCACTTACAAGCATTCAACAGAAATTCACATGCGTTTCACTGAAAGAGAAGCAGTCTGCTCCAACACTTCAATTCACTGTGCGAAGTGAATGAAGTGTTGCTTCACTTTCTAAATGCTGTCCTTTCAGAGAAAATCACTTTCCTTTGAAAGTGCCTTAAGCTACTTACAAGCATTCAATAGAAATTCACATGTGTTTCTCTGAAAAAGAAGCAGTCTGTTCCAACACTTCAATTCACTGTGCGAAGTGAATGGAGTGTTGCTTCACTTTCTAAATGCTGTCCTTTCAGAGAAAATCACTTTCCTTTGAAAGTGCCTTAAGCTACTTACAAGCATTCACAAGAAACTCACATGCATTTTTCTGAAAGAGAAGCAGTCTGTTCCAACACTTCAATTCACTGTGCGTAGTGAATGGAGTGTTGCTTCACTTTCTAAATGCTGTCCTTTCAGAGAAAATCACTTTCCTTTGAAAGTGCCTTAAGCTACTTATAAGCATTCAATAGAAATTCACATGCGTTTCTCTGAAAGAGAAGCAGTCTGTTCCAATACTTCAATTCACTGTGCGAAGTGAATGGAGTGTTGCTTCACTTTCTAAATGCTGTCCATTCAGAGAAAATCACTTTGCTTTGAAAGTGCCTTAAGCTACTTACAAGCATTCACAAAAAACTCACATCCATTTCTCTGAAAGAGAAGAAGTCTGTTCCAACACTTCAATTCACTGGGCAAAGTGAATGGAGTGTTGCTTCACTTTCTATATGCTCTCCTTTTAGAGAAAATCACTCTCTTTTGAAAATGCCTTAATCTACATACAAGCATTCAGAAGAACTCACATGCATTTTTCTGAAAGAGAAGTAGTCTCTTCCAACACTTCAATTCACTGTGCGAAGTGAATGGAGTGTTGTTTCACTTTCTAAATGTTGTCCTTTCAGAGAAAATCACTTTCCTTTGAAAGTGCCTTAAGCTACTTACAAGCATTCCACAGAAATTCACATGCGTTTCTCTGAAAGAGAAGCAGTCTGTTCCACCACTTCAATTCACTGTGCGAAGTGAATGGAGTGTTGCTTCACTTTCTAAATGACGTCCTTTCAGAGAAAATTACTTTCCTTTGAAAGTGCCTTAAGCTACTTACACACATTCACAGGAAACTCAAATGCGTTTCTATGAATGAGAAGCTGTCTGTTCCAACACTTCAATTCACTGTGCGAAGTGAATGGAGTGTTGCTTCACTTTCTAAATGCTGTCCTTTCAGAGAAAATCACTTTCCTTTGAAACTGCTTTAAGCCACTTACAAGCATTCAACAGAAATTCACATGCGTTTCACTGAAAGAGAAGCAGTCTGCTCCAACAATTCAATTCACTGTGCGAAGTGAATGAAGTGTTGCTTCACTTTCTAAATGCTGTCCTTTCAGAGAAAATCACTTTCCTTTGAAAGTGCCTTAAGCTACTTACAAGCATTCAATAGAAATTCACATGTGTTTCTCTGAAAAAGAAGCAGTCTGTTCCAACACTTCAATTCACTGTGCAAAGTGAATGGAGTGTTGCTTCACTTTCTAAATGCTGTCCTTTCAGAGAAAATCACTTTCCTTTGAAAGTGCCTTAAGCTACTTACAAGCATTCACAAGAAACACACATGCATTTTTCTGAAAGAGAAGCAGTCTGTTCCAACACTTCAATTCACTGTGCGTAGTGAATGGAGTGTTGCTTCACTTTCTAAATGCTGTCCTTTCAGAGAAAATCACTTTCCTTTGAAAGTGCCTTAAGCTACTTATAAGCATTCAATAGAAATTCACATGCGTTTCTCTGAAAGAGAAGCAGTCTGTTCCAATACTTCAATTCACTGTGCGAAGTGAATGGAGTGTTGCTTCACTTTCTAAATGCTGTCCATTCAGAGAAAATCACTTTGCTTTGAAAGTGCCTTAAGCTACTTACAAGCATTCACAAAAAACTCACATCCATTTCTCTGAAAGAGAAGAAGTCTGTTCCAACACTTCAATTCACTGGGCAAAGTGAATGGAGTGTTGCTTCACTTTCTATATGCTCTCCTTTTAGAGAAAATCACTCTCTTTTGAAAATGCCTTAATCTACATACAAGCATTCAGAAGAACTCACATGCATTTTTCTGAAAGAGAAGTAGTCTCTTCCAACACTTCAATTCACTGTGCGAAGTGAATGGAGTGTTGTTTCACTTTCTAAATGTTGTCCTTTCAGAGAAAATCACTTTCCTTTGAAAGTGCCTTAAGCTACTTACAAGCATTCCACAGAAATTCACATGCGTTTCTCTGAAAGAGAAGCAGTCTGTTCCACCACTTCAATTCACTGTGCGAAGTGAATGGAGTGTTGCTTCACTTTCTAAATGACGTCCTTTCAGAGAAAATTACTTTCCTTTGAAAGTGCCTTAAGCTACTTACACACATTCACAGGAAACTCAAATGCGTTTCTATGAATGAGAAGCTGTCTGTTCCAACACTTCAATTCACTGTGCGAAGTGAATGGAGTGTTGCTTCACTTTCTAAATGCTGTCCTTTCAGAGAAAATCACTTTCCTTTGAAACTGCTTTAAGCCACTTACAAGCATTCAACAGAAATTCACATGCGTTTCACTGAAAGAGAAGCAGTCTGCTCCAACAATTCAATTCACTGTGCGAAGTGAATGAAGTGTTGCTTCACTTTCTAAATGCTGTCCTTTCAGAGAAAATCACTTTCCTTTGAAAGTGCCTTAAGCTACTTACAAGCATTCAATAGAAATTCACATGTGTTTCTCTGAAAAAGAAGCAGTCTGTTCCAACACTTCAATTCACTGTGCAAAGTGAATGGAGTGTTGCTTCACTTTCTAAATGCTGTCCTTTCAGAGAAAATCACTTTCCTTTGAAAGTGCCTTAAGCTACTTACAAGCATTCACAAGAAACACACATGCATTTTTCTGAAAGAGAAGCAGTCTGTTCCAACACTTCAATTCACTGTGCGTAGTGAATGGAGTGTTGCTTCACTTTCTAAATGCTGTCCTTTCAGAGAAAATCACTTTCCTTTGAAAGTGCCTTAAGCTACTTACAAGCATTCAATAGAAATTCACATGCGTTTCTCTGAAAGAGAAGCTGTCTGTTCCAACACTTCAATTCACTGTGCGAAGTGAATGGAGTGTTGCTTCACTTTCTAAATGCTGTCCATTCAGAGAAAATCACTTTGCTTTGAAAGTGCCTTAAGCTACTTACAAGCATTCACAAAAAACTCACATCCATTTCTCTGAAAGAGAAGAAGTCTGTTCCAACACTTCAATTCACTGGGCAAAGTGAATGGAGTGTTGCTTCACTTTCTATATGCTCTCCTTTTAGAGAAAATCACTCTCTTTTGAAAATGCCTTAATCTACATACAAGCATTGAGAAGAACTCACATGCATTTTTCTGAAAGAGAAGTAGTCTGTTCCAACACTTCAATTCACTGTGCGAAGTGAATGGAGTGTTGTTTCACTTTCTAAATGCTGTCCTTTCAGAGAAAATCACTTTCCTTTGAAAGTGCCTTAAGCTACTTACAAGCATTCCACAGAAATTCACATGCGTTTCTCTGAAAGAGAAGCAGTCTGTTCCACCACTTCAATTCACTGTGCGAAGTGAATGGAGTGTTGCTTCACTTTCTAAATGATGTCCTTTCAGAGAAAATCACTTTCCTTTGAAAGTGCCTTAAGCTACTTACACACATTCACAGGAAACTCAAATGCGTTTCTATGAATGAGAAGCTGTCTGTTCCAACACTTCAATTCACTGTGCGAAGTGAATGGAGTGTTGCTTCACTTTCTAAATGCTGTCCTTTCAGAGAAAATCACTTTCCTTTGAAACTGCTTTAAGCCACTTACAAGCATTCAACAGAAATTCACATGCGTTTCACTGAATGAGAAGCAATCTGCTCCAACACTTCAATTCACTGTGCGAAGTGAATGAAGTGTTGCTTCACTTTCTAAATGCTGTCCTTTCAGAGAAAATCACTTTCCTTTGAAAGTGCCTTAAGCTACTTACAAGCATTCAATAGAAATTCACATGTGTTTCTCTGAAAAAGAAGCAGTCTGTTCCAACACTTCAATTCACTGAGCGAAGTGAATAGAGTGTTGCTTCACTTTCTAAATGCTGTCCTTTCAGAGAAAATCACTTTCCTTTGAAAGTGCCTTAAGCTACTTACAAGCATTCAATAGAAATTCACATGCGTTTCTCTGAAAGAGAAGCAGTCTGTTCCAACACTTCAATTCACTGTGCGAAGTGAATGGAGTGTTGCTTCACTTTCTAAATGCTGTCCATTCAGAGAAAATCACTTTGCTTTGAAAGTGCCTTAAGCTACTTACAAGCATTCACAAAAAACTCACATCCATTTCTCTGAAAGAGAAGAAGTCTGTTCCAACACTTCAATTCACTGGGCAAGTGAATGGAGTGTTGCTTCACTTTCTATATGCTCTCCTTTTAGAGAAAATCACTCTCTTTTGAAAATGCCTTAAACTACATACAAGCATTCAGAAGAACTCACATGCATTTTTCTGAAAGAGAAGTAGTCTGTTCCAACACTTCAATTCTCTGTGCGAAGTGAATGGAGTGTTGTTTCACTTTCTAAATGCTGTCCTTTCAGAGAAAATCACTTTCCTTTGAAAGTGACTTAAGCTACTTACAAGCATTCACAAAAAACACATATCTGTTTCCTGAAAGAGAAGTAGTCTGTTCCAACACTTCAATTCACTGTGCGAAGTGAATGGAGTGTTGTTTCACTTTCTAAATGCTGTCCTTTCAGAGAAAATCACTTTCCTTTGAAAGTGCCTTAAGCTACTTACAAGCATTCCACAGAAATTCACATGCGTTTCTCTGAAAGAGAAGCAGTCTGTTCCAACACTTCAATTCACTGTGCGAAGTGAATGGAGTGTTGCTTCACTTTCTAAATGACGTCCTTTCAGAGAAAATCACTTTCCTTTGAAAGCGCCTTAAGCTACTTACACACATTCACAGGAAACTCAAATGCGTTTCTATGAATGAGAAGCTGTCTGTTCCAACACTTCAATTCACTGTGCGAAGTGAATGGAGTGTTGCTTCACTTTCTAAATGCTGTCCTTTCAGAGAAAATCACTTTCCTTTGAAACTGCTTTAAGCCACTTACAAGCATTCAACAGAAATTCACATGCGTTTCACTGAAAGAGAAGCAGTCTGCTCCAACACTTCAATTCACTGTGCGAAGTGAATGAAGTGTTGCTTCACTTTCTAAATGCTGTCCTTTCAGAGAAAATCACTTTCCTTTGAAAGTGCCTTAAGCTACTTACAAGCATTCAATAGAAATTCACATGTGTTTCTCTGAAAAAGAAGCAGTCTGTTCCAACACTTCAATTCACTGAGCGAAGTGAATGGAGTGTTGCTTCACTTTCTAAATGCTGTCCTTTCAGAGAAAATCACTTTCCTTTGAAAGTGCCTTAAGCTACTTACAAGCATTCACAAAAAACTCACATCCATTTCTCTGAAAGAGAAGAAGTCTGTTCCAACACTTCAATTCACTGGGCAAAGTGAATGGAGTGTTGCTTCACTTTCTATATGCTCTTCTTTTAGAGAAAATCACTCTCTTTTGAAAATGCCTTAATCTACATACAAGCATTCAGAAGAACTCACATGCATTTTTCTGAAAGAGAAGTAGTCTCTTCCAACACTTCAATTCACTGTGCGAAGTGAATGGAGTGTTGTTTCACTTTCTAAATGCTGTCCTTTCAGAGAAAATCACTTTCCTTTGAAAGTGCCTTAAGCTACTTACAAGCATTCCACAGAAATTCACATGCGTTTCTCTGAAAGAGAAGCAGTCTGTTCCACCACTTCAATTCACTGTGCGAAGTGAATGGAGTGTTGCTTCACTTTCTAAATGACGTCCTTTCAGAGAAAATTACTTTCCTTTGAAAGTGCCTTAAGCTACTTACACACATTCACAGGAAACTCAAATGCGTTTCTATGAATGAGAAGCTGTCTGTTCCAACACTTCAATTCACTGTGCGAAGTGAATGGAGTGTTGCTTCACTTTCTAAATGCTGTCCTTTCAGAGAAAATCACTTTCCTTTGAAACTGCTTTAAGCCACTTACAAGCATTCAACAGAAATTCACATGCGTTTCACTGAAAGAGAAGCAGTCTGCTCCAACAATTCAATTCACTGTGCGAAGTGAATGAAGTGTTGCTTCACTTTCTAAATGCTGTCCTTTCAGAGAAAATCACTTTCCTTTGAAAGTGCCTTAAGCTACTTACAAGCATTCAATAGAAATTCACATGTGTTTCTCTGAAAAAGAAGCAGTCTGTTCCAACACTTCAATTCACTGTGCGAAGTGAATGGAGTGTTGCTTCACTTTCTAAATGCTGTCCTTTCAGAGAAAATCACTTTCCTTTGAAAGTGCCTTAAGCTACTTACAAGCATTCACAAGAAACACACATGCATTTTTCTGAAAGAGAAGCAGTCTGTTCCAACACTTCAATTCACTGTGCGTAGTGAATGGAGTGTTGCTTCACTTTCTAAATGCTGTCCTTTCAGAGAAAATCACTTTCCTTTGAAAGTGCCTTAAGCTACTTACAAGCATTCAATAGAAATTCACATGCGTTTCTCTGAAAGAGAAGCTGTCTGTTCCAACACTTCAATTCACTGTGCGAAGTGAATGGAGTGTTGCTTCACTTTCTAAATGCTGTCCATTCAGAGAAAATCACTTTGCTTTGAAAGTGCCTTAAGCTACTTACAAGCATTCACAAAAAACTCACATCCATTTCTCTGAAAGAGAAGAAGTCTGTTCCAACACTTCAATTCACTGGGCAAAGTGAATGGAGTGTTGCTTCACTTTCTATATGCTCTCCTTTTAGAGAAAATCACTCTCTTTTGAAAATGCCTTAATCTACATACAAGCATTGAGAAGAACTCACATGCATTTTTCTGAAAGAGAAGTAGTCTGTTCCAACACTTCAATTCACTGTGCGAAGTGAATGGAGTGTTGTTTCACTTTCTAAATGCTGTCCTTTCAGAGAAAATCACTTTCCTTTGAAAGTGCCTTAAGCTACTTACAAGCATTCCACAGAAATTCACATGCGTTTCTCTGAAAGAGAAGCAGTCTGTTCCACCACTTCAATTCACTGTGCGAAGTGAATGGAGTGTTGCTTCACTTTCTAAATGATGTCCTTTCAGAGAAAATCACTTTCCTTTGAAAGTGCCTTAAGCTACTTACACACATTCACAAGAAACACACATGCATTTTTCTGAAAGAGAAGCAGTCTGTTCCAACACTTCAATTCACTGTGCGTAGTGAATGGAGTGTTGCTTCACTTTCTAAATGCTGTCCTTTCAGAGAAAATCACTTTCCTTTGAAAGTGCCTTAAGCTACTTACAAGCATTCAATAGAAATTCACATGCGTTTCTCTGAAAGAGAAGCTGTCTGTTCCAACACTTCAATTCACTCTGCGAAGTGAATGGAGTGTTGCTTCACTTTCTAAATGCTGTCCATTCAGAGAAAATCACTTTGCTTTGAAAGTGCCTTAAGCTACTTACAAGCATTCACAAAAAACTCACATCCATTTCTCTGAAAGAGAAGAAGTCTGTTCCAACACTTCAATTCACTGGGCAAAGTGAATGGAGTGTTGCTTCACTTTCTATATGCTCTCCTTTTAGAGAAAATCACTCTCTTTTGAAAATGCCTTAATCTACATACAAGCATTGAGAAGAACTCACATGCATTTTTCTGAAAGAGAAGTAGTCTGTTCCAACACTTCAATTCACTGTGCGAAGTGAATGGAGTGTTGTTTCACTTTCTAAATGACGTCCTTTCAGAGAAAATCACTTTCCTTTGAAAGCGCCTTAAGCTACTTACACACATTCACAGGAAACTCAAATGCGTTTCTATGAATGAGAAGCTGTCTGTTCCAACACTTCAATTCACTGTGCGAAGTGAATGGAGTGTTGCTTCACTTTCTAAATGCTGTCCTTTCAGAGAAAATCACTTTCCTTTGAAACTGCTTTAAGCCACTTACAAGCATTCAACAGAAATTCACATGCGTTTCACTGAAAGAGAAGCAGTCTGCTCCAACACTTCAATTCACTGTGCGAAGTGAATGAAGTGTTGCTTCACTTTCTAAATGCTGTCCTTTCAGAGAAAATCACTTTCCTTTGAAAGTGCCTTAAGCTACTTACAAGCATTCAATAGAAATTCACATGTGTTTCTCTGAAAAAGAAGCAGTCTGTTCCAACACTTCAATTCACTGAGCGAAGTGAATGGAGTGTTGCTTCACTTTCTAAATGCTGTCCTTTCAGAGAAAATCACTTTCCTTTGAAAGTGCCTTAAGCTACTTACAAGCATTCACAAAAAACTCACATCCATTTCTCTGAAAGAGAAGAAGTCTGTTCCAACACTTCAATTCACTGGGCAAAGTGAATGGAGTGTTGCTTCACTTTCTATATGCTCTTCTTTTAGAGAAAATCACTCTCTTTTGAAAATGCCTTAATCTACATACAAGCATTCAGAAGAACTCACATGCATTTTTCTGAAAGAGAAGTAGTCTCTTCCAACACTTCAATTCACTGTGCGAAGTGAATGGAGTGTTGTTTCACTTTCTAAATGCTGTCCTTTCAGAGAAAATCACTTTCCTTTGAAAGTGCCTTAAGCTACTTACAAGCATTCCACAGAAATTCACATGCGTTTCTCTGAAAGAGAAGCAGTCTGTTCCACCACTTCAATTCACTGTGCGAAGTGAATGGAGTGTTGCTTCACTTTCTAAATGACGTCCTTTCAGAGAAAATTACTTTCCTTTGAAAGTGCCTTAAGCTACTTACACACATTCACAGGAAACTCAAATGCGTTTCTATGAATGAGAAGCTGTCTGTTCCAACACTTCAATTCACTGTGCGAAGTGAATGGAGTGTTGCTTCACTTTCTAAATGCTGTCCTTTCAGAGAAAATCACTTTCCTTTGAAACTGCTTTAAGCCACTTACAAGCATTCAACAGAAATTCACATGCGTTTCACTGAAAGAGAAGCAGTCTGCTCCAACAATTCAATTCACTGTGCGAAGTGAATGAAGTGTTGCTTCACTTTCTAAATGCTGTCCTTTCAGAGAAAATCACTTTCCTTTGAAAGTGCCTTAAGCTACTTACAAGCATTCAATAGAAATTCACATGTGTTTCTCTGAAAAAGAAGCAGTCTGTTCCAACACTTCAATTCACTGTGCGAAGTGAATGGAGTGTTGCTTCACTTTCTAAATGCTGTCCTTTCAGAGAAAATCACTTTCCTTTGAAAGTGCCTTAAGCTACTTACAAGCATTCACAAGAAACACACATGCATTTTTCTGAAAGAGAAGCAGTCTGTTCCAACACTTCAATTCACTGTGCGTAGTGAATGGAGTGTTGCTTCACTTTCTAAATGCTGTCCTTTCAGAGAAAATCACTTTCCTTTGAAAGTGCCTTAAGCTACTTACAAGCATTCAATAGAAATTCACATGCGTTTCTCTGAAAGAGAAGCTGTCTGTTCCAACACTTCAATTCACTGTGCGAAGTGAATGGAGTGTTGCTTCACTTTCTAAATGCTGTCCATTCAGAGAAAATCACTTTGCTTTGAAAGTGCCTTAAGCTACTTACAAGCATTCACAAAAAACTCACATCCATTTCTCTGAAAGAGAAGAAGTCTGTTCCAACACTTCAATTCACTGGGCAAAGTGAATGGAGTGTTGCTTCACTTTCTATATGCTCTCCTTTTAGAGAAAATCACTCTCTTTTGAAAATGCCTTAATCTACATACAAGCATTGAGAAGAACTCACATGCATTTTTCTGAAAGAGAAGTAGTCTGTTCCAACACTTCAATTCACTGTGCGAAGTGAATGGAGTGTTGTTTCACTTTCTAAATGCTGTCCTTTCAGAGAAAATCACTTTCCTTTGAAAGTGCCTTAAGCTACTTACAAGCATTCCACAGAAATTCACATGCGTTTCTCTGAAAGAGAAGCAGTCTGTTCCACCACTTCAATTCACTGTGCGAAGTGAATGGAGTGTTGCTTCACTTTCTAAATGATGTCCTTTCAGAGAAAATCACTTTCCTTTGAAAGTGCCTTAAGCTACTTACACACATTCACAAGAAATACACATGCATTTTTCTGAAAGAGAAGCAGTCTGTTCCAACACTTCAATTCACTGTGCGTAGTGAATGGAGTGTTGCTTCACTTTCTAAATGCTGTCCTTTCAGAGAAAATCACTTTCCTTTGAAAGTGCCTTAAGCTACTTACAAGCATTCAATAGAAATTCACATGCGTTTCTCTGAAAGAGAAGCTGTCTGTTCCAACACTTCAATTCACTCTGCGAAGTGAATGGAGTGTTGCTTCACTTTCTAAATGCTGTCCATTCAGAGAAAATCACTTTGCTTTGAAAGTGCCTTAAGCTACTTACAAGCATTCACAAAAAACTCACATCCATTTCTCTGAAAGAGAAGAAGTCTGTTCCAACACTTCAATTCACTGGGCAAAGTGAATGGAGTGTTGCTTCACTTTCTATATGCTCTCCTTTTAGAGAAAATCACTCTCTTTTGAAAATGCCTTAATCTACATACAAGCATTGAGAAGAACTCACATGCATTTTTCTGAAAGAGAAGTAGTCTGTTCCAACACTTCAATTCACTGTGCGAAGTGAATGGAGTGTTGTTTCACTTTCTAAATGCTGTCCTTTCAGAGAAAATCACTTTCCTTTGAAAGTGCCTTAAGCTACTTACAAGCATTCCACAGAAATTCACATGCGTTTCTCTGAAAGAGAAGCAGTCTGTTCCACCACTTCAATTCACTGTGCGAAGTGAATGGAGTGTTGCTTCACTTTCTAAATGATGTCCTTTCAGAGAAAATCACTTTCCTTTGAAAGTGCCTTAAGCTACTTACACACATTCACAGGAAACTCAAATGCGTTTCTATGAATGAGAAGCTGTCTGTTCCAACACTTCAATTCACTGTGCGAAGTGAATGGAGTGTTGCTTCACTTTCTAAATGCTGTCCTTTCAGAGAAAATCACTTTCCTTTGAAACTGCTTTAAGCCACTTACAAGCATTCAACAGAAATTCACATGCGTTTCACTGAATGAGAAGCAATCTGCTCCAACACTTCAATTCACTGTGCGAAGTGAATGAAGTGTTGCTTCACTTTCTAAATGCTGTCCTTTCAGAGAAAATCACTTTCCTTTGAAAGTGCCTTAAGCTACTTACAAGCATTCAATAGAAATTCACATGTGTTTCTCTGAAAAAGAAGCAGTCTGTTCCAACACTTCAATTCACTGAGCGAAGTGAATAGAGTGTTGCTTCACTTTCTAAATGCTGTCCTTTCAGAGAAAATCACTTTCCTTTGAAAGTGCCTTAAGCTACTTACAAGCATTCAATAGAAATTCACATGCGTTTCTCTGAAAGAGAAGCAGTCTGTTCCAACACTTCAATTCACTGTGCGAAGTGAATGGAGTGTTGCTTCACTTTCTAAATGCTGTCCATTCAGAGAAAATCACTTTGCTTTGAAAGTGCCTTAAGCTACTTACAAGCATTCACAAAAAACTCACATCCATTTCTCTGAAAGAGAAGAAGTCTGTTCCAACACTTCAATTCACTGGGCAAGTGAATGGAGTGTTGCTTCACTTTCTATATGCTCTCCTTTTAGAGAAAATCACTCTCTTTTGAAAATGCCTTAAACTACATACAAGCATTCAGAAGAACTCACATGCATTTTTCTGAAAGAGAAGTAGTCTGTTCCAACACTTCAATTCTCTGTGCGAAGTGAATGGAGTGTTGTTTCACTTTCTAAATGCTGTCCTTTCAGAGAAAATCACTTTCCTTTGAAAGTGACTTAAGCTACTTACAAGCATTCACAAAAAACACATATCTGTTTCCTGAAAGAGAAGTAGTCTGTTCCAACACTTCAATTCACTGTGCGAAGTGAATGGAGTGTTGTTTCACTTTCTAAATGCTGTCCTTTCAGAGAAAATCACTTTCCTTTGAAAGTGCCTTAAGCTACTTACAAGCATTCCACAGAAATTCACATGCGTTTCTCTGAAAGAGAAGCAGTCTGTTCCAACACTTCAATTCACTGTGCGAAGTGAATGGAGTGTTGCTTCACTTTCTAAATGACGTCCTTTCAGAGAAAATCACTTTTCTTTGAAAGCGCCTTAAGCTACTTACACACATTCACAGGAAACTCAAATGCGTTTCTATGAATGAGAAGCTGTCTGTTCCAACACTTCAATTCACTGTGCGAAGTGAATGGAGTGTTGCTTCACTTTCTAAATGCTGTCCTTTCAGAGAAAATCACTTTCCTTTGAAACTGCTTTAAGCCACTTACAAGCAATCAACAGAAATTCACATGCGTTTCACTGAAAGAGAAGCAGTCTGCTCCAACACTTCAATTCACTGTGCGAAGTGAATGAAGTGTTGCTTCACTTTCTAAATGCTGTCCTTTCAGAGAAAATCACTTTCCTTTGAAAGTGCCTTAAGCTACTTACAAGCATTCAATAGAAATTCACATGTGTTTCTCTGAAAAAGAAGCAGTCTGTTCCAACACTTCAATTCACTGAGCGAAGTGAATGGAGTGTTGCTTCACTTTCTAAATGCTGTCCTTTCAGAGAAAATCACTTTCCTTTGAAAGTGCCTTAAGCTACTTACAAGCATTCACAAGAAACTCACATGCATTTTTCTGAAAGAGAAGCAGTCTGTTCCAACACTTCAATTCACTGTGCGTAGTGAATGGAGTGTTGCTTCACTTTCTAAATGCTGTCCTTTCAGAGAAAATCACTTTCCTTTGAAAGTGCCTTAAGCTACTTACAAGCATTCAATAGAAATTCACATGCGTTTCTCTGAAAGAGAAGCAGTCTGTTCCAACACTTCAATTCACTGTGCGAAGTGAATGGAGTGTTGCTTCACTTTCTAAATGCTGTCCATTCAGAGAAAATCACTTTGCTTTGAAAGTGCCTTAAGCTACTTACAAGCATTCACAAAAAACTCACATCCATTTCTCTGAAAGAGAAGAAGTCTGTTCCAACACTTCAATTCACTGGGCAAAGTGAATGGAGTGTTGCTTCACTTTCTATATGCTCTCCTTTTAGAGAAAATCACTCTCTTTTGAAAATGCCTTAATCTACATACAAGCATTCAGAAGAACTCACATGCATTTTTCTGAAAGAGAAGTAGTCTCTTCCAACACTTCAATTCACTGTGCGAAGTGAATGGAGTGTTGTTTCACTTTCTAAATGCTGTCCTTTCAGAGAAAATCACTTTCCTTTGAAAGTGCCTTAAGCTACTTACAAGCATTCCACAGAAATTCACATGCGTTTCTCTGAAAGAGAAGCAGTCTGTTCCACCACTTCAATTCACTGTGCGAAGTGAATGGAGTGTTGCTTCACTTTCTAAATGACGTCCTTTCAGAGAAAATTACTTTCCTTTGAAAGTGCCTTAAGCTACTTACACACATTCACAGGAAACTCAAATGCGTTTCTATGAATGAGAAGCTGTCTGTTCCAACACTTCAATTCACTGTGCGAAGTGAATGGAGTGTTGCTTCACTTTCTAAATGCTGTCCTTTCAGAGAAAATCACTTTCCTTTGAAACTGCTTTAAGCCACTTACAAGCATTCAACAGAAATTCACATGCGTTTCACTGAAAGAGAAGCAGTCTGCTCCAACAATTCAATTCACTGTGCGAAGTGAATGAAGTGTTGCTTCACTTTCTAAATGCTGTCCTTTCAGAGAAAATCACTTTCCTTTGAAAGTGCCTTAAGCTACTTACAAGCATTCAATAGAAATTCACATGTGTTTCTCTGAAAAAGAAGCAGTCTGTTCCAACACTTCAATTCACTGTGCGAAGTGAATGGAGTGTTGCTTCACTTTCTAAATGCTGTCCTTTCAGAGAAAATCACTTTCCTTTGAAAGTGCCTTAAGCTACTTACAAGCATTCACAAGAAACACACATGCATTTTTCTGAAAGAGAAGCAGTCTGTTCCAACACTTCAATTCACTGTGCATAGTGAATGGAGTGTTGCTTCACTTTCTAAATGCTGTCCTTTCAGAGAAAATCACTTTTCTTTGAAAGTGCCTTAAGCTACTTACAAGCATTCAATAGAAATTCACATGCGTTTCTCTGAAAGAGAAGCTGTCTGTTCCAACACTTCAATTCACTGTGCGAAGTGAATGGAGTGTTGCTTCACTTTCTAAATGCTGTCCATTCAGAGAAAATCACTTTGCTTTGAAAGTGCCTTAAGCTACTTACAAGCATTCACAAAAAACTCACATCCATTTCTCTGAAAGAGAAGAAGTCTGTTCCAACACTTCAATTCACTGGGCAAAGTGAATGGAGTGTTGCTTCACTTTCTATATGCTCTCCTTTTAGAGAAAATCACTCTCTTTTGAAAATGCCTTAATCTACATACAAGCATTGAGAAGAACTCACATGCATTTTTCTGAAAGAGAAGTAGTCTGTTCCAACACTTCAATTCACTGTGCGAAGTGAATGGAGTGTTGTTTCACTTTCTAAATGCTGTCCTTTCAGAGAAAATCACTTTCCTTTGAAAGTGCCTTAAGCTTCTTACAAGCATTCCACAGAAATTCACATGCGTTTCTCTGAAAGAGAAGCAGTCTGTTCCACCACTTCAATTCACTGTGCGAAGTGAATGGAGTGTTGCTTCACTTTCTAAATGATGTCCTTTCAGAGAAAATCACTTTCCTTTGAAAGTGCCTTAAGCTACTTACACACATTCACAGGAAACTCAAATGCGTTTCTATGAATGAGAAGCTGTCTGTTCCAACACTTCAATTCACTGTGCGAAGTGAATGGAGTGTTGCTTCACTTTCTAAATGCTGTCCTTTCAGAGAAAATCACTTTCCTTTGAAACTGCTTTAAGCCACTTACAAGCATTCAACAGAAATTCACATGCGTTTCACTGAATGAGAAGCAATCTGCTCCAACACTTCAATTCACTGTGCGAAGTGAATGAAGTGTTGCTTCACTTTCTAAATGCTGTCCTTTCAGAGAAAATCACTTTCCTTTGAAAGTGCCTTAAGCTACTTACAAGCATTCAATAGAAATTCACATGTGTTTCTCTGAAAAAGAAGCAGTCTGTTCCAACACTTCAATTCACTGAGCGAAGTGAATAGAGTGTTGCTTCACTTTCTAAATGCTGTCCTTTCAGAGAAAATCACTTTCCTTTGAAAGTGCCTTAAGCTACTTACAAGCATTCAATAGAAATTCACATGCGTTTCTCTGAAAGAGAAGCAGTCTGTTCCAACACTTCAATTCACTGTGCGAAGTGAATGGAGTGTTGCTTCACTTTCTAAATGCTGTCCATTCAGAGAAAATCACTTTGCTTTGAAAGTGCCTTAAGCTACTTACAAGCATTCACAAAAAACTCACATCCATTTCTCTGAAAGAGAAGAAGTCTGTTCCAACACTTCAATTCACTGGGCAAGTGAATGGAGTGTTGCTTCACTTTCTATATGCTCTCCTTTTAGAGAAAATCACTCTCTTTTGAAAATGCCTTAAACTACATACAAGCATTCAGAAGAACTCACATGCATTTTTCTGAAAGAGAAGTAGTCTGTTCCAACACTTCAATTCTCTGTGCGAAGTGAATGGAGTGATGTTTCACTTTCTAAATGCTGTCCTTTCAGAGAAAATCACTTTCCTTTGAAAGTGACTTAAGCTACTTACAAGCATTCACAAAAAACACATATCTGTTTCCTGAAAGAGAAGTAGTCTGTTCCAACACTTCAATTCACTGTGCGAAGTGAATGGAGTGTTGTTTCACTTTCTAAATGCTGTCCTTTCAGAGAAAATCACTTTCCTTTGAAAGTGCCTTAAGCTACTTACAAGCATTCCACAGAAATTCACATGCGTTTCTCTGAAAGAGAAGCAGTCTGTTCCAACACTTCAATTCACTGTGCGAAGTGAATGGAGTGTTGCTTCACTTTCTAAATGACGTCCTTTCAGAGAAAATCACTTTCCTTTGAAAGCGCCTTAAGCTACTTACACACATTCACAGGAAACTCAAATGCGTTTCTATGAATGAGAAGCTGTCTGTTCCAACACTTCAATTCACTGTGCGAAGTGAATGGAGTGTTGCTTCACTTTCTAAATGCTGTCCTTTCAGAGAAAATCACTTTCCTTTGAAACTGCTTTAAGCCACTTACAAGCATTCAACAGAAATTCACATGCGTTTCACTGAAAGAGAAGCAGTCTGCTCCAACACTTCAATTCACTGTGCGAAGTGAATGAAGTGTTGCTTCACTTTCTAAATGCTGTCCTTTCAGAGAAAATCACTTTCCTTTGAAAGTGCCTTAAGCTACTTACAAGCATTCAATAGAAATTCACATGTGTTTCTCTGAAAAAGAAGCAGTCTGTTCCAACACTTCAATTCACTGTGCGAAGTGAATGGAGTGTTGCTTCACTTTCTAAATGCTGTCCTTTCAGAGAAAATCACTTTCCTTTGAAAGTTCCTTAAGCTACTTACAAGCATTCACAAGAAACTCACATGCATTTTTCTGAAAGAGAAGCAGTCTGTTCCAACACTTCAATTCACTGTGCGTAGTGAATGGAGTGTTGCTTCACTTTCTAAATGCTGTCCTTTCAGAGAAAATCACTTTCCTTTGAAAGTGCCTTAAGCTACTTACAAGCATTCAACAGAAATTCACATGCATGTCACTGAAAGAGAAGCAGTCTGTTCCAACACTTCAATTCACTGTGCGAAGTGAATGGAGTGTTGCTTCACTTTCTAAATGCTGTCCTTTCAGAGAAAATCACTTTCCTTTGAAAATGCCTTAAGCTACTTACAAGCATTCACAAAAAACTCGTATCTGTTTCTTGAAAGAAAAGTAGTCTCTTCCAACACTTCAATTCACTGTGCGAAGTGAATGGAGTGTGGTTTCACTTTCTAAATGCTGTCCTTTCAGAGAAAATCACTTTCCTATGAAAGTGCCTTAAGCTACTTACAAGCATTCCACAGAAATTCACATGCATTTCTCTGAAAAAGAAGCAGTCTGTTCCAACACTTCAATTCACTGTGCGTAGTGAATGGAGTGTTGCTTCACTTTCTAAATGCTGTCCTTTCAGAGAAAATCACTTTCCTTTGAAAGTGCCTTAAGCTACTTACAAGCATTCACAAGAAACTCACATGCATTTTTCTGAAAGAGAAGCAGTCTGTTCCAACACTTCAATTCACTGTGCGTAGTGAATGGAGTGTTGCTTCACTTTCTAAATGCTGTCCTTTCAGAGAAAATCACTTTCCTTTGAAAGTGCCTTAAGCTACTTACACACATTCACAGGAAACTCAAATGCGTTTCTATGAAAGAGAAGTAGTCTGTTCCAACACTTCAATTCTCTGTGCGAAGTGAATGGAGTGTTGTTTCACTTTCTAAATGCTGTCCTTTCAGAGAAAATCACTTTCCTTTGAAAGTGCCTTAAGCTACTTACAAGCATTCAACAGAAATTCACATGCGTTTCACTGAAAGAGAAGCAGTCTGTTCCAACATTTCAATTCACTGTGCGAAGTGAATGGAGTGTTGCTTCACTTTCTAAATGCTGTCCTTTCAGAGAAAATCACTTTCCTTTGAAAGTGCCTTAAGCTACTTACAAGCATTCAACAGAAATTCACATGCATGTCACTGAAAGAGAAGCAGTCTGTTCCAACACTTCAATTCACTGTGCGAAGTGAATGGAGTGTTGCTTCACTTTCTAAATGCTGTCCTTTCAGAGAAAATCACTTTCCTTTGAAAATGCCTTAAGCTACTTACAAGCATTCACAAAAAACTCGTATCTGTTTCTTGAAAGAAAAGTAGTCTGTTCCAACACTTCAATTCACTGTGTGAAGTGAATGGAGTGTGGTTTCACTTTCTAAATGCTGTCCTTTCAGAGAAAATCACTTTCCTTTGAAAGTGCCTTAAGCTACTTACAAGCATTCCACAGAAATTCACATGCATTTCTCTGAAAAAGAAGCAGTCTGTTCCAACACTTCAATTTACTGTGCAAAGTGAATGGAGTGTTGCTTCACTTTCTAAATGCTGTCCTTTCAGAGAAAATCACTTTCTTTTGAAAGTGCCTTAAGCTACTTACAAGCATTCACAAGAAACTCACATGCATTTTTCTGAAAAAGAAGCAGTCTGTTCCAACACTTCAATTCACTGTACGTAGTAAATGGAGTGTTGCTTCACTTTCTAAATGCTGTCCTTTCAGAGAAAATCACTTTCCTTTGAAAGGGCCTTAAGCTACTTACAAGCATTCACAAGAAACTCACATGCATTTTTCTGAAAGAGAAGCAGTCTGTTCCAACACTTCAATTCACTGTGCGTAGTGAATGGAGTGTTGCTTCACTTTCTAAATGCTGTCCTTTCAGAGAAAATCACTTTCCTTTGAAAGTGCCTTAAGCTACTTACACACATTCACAGGAAACTCAAATGCGTTTCTATGAAAGAGAAGTAGTCTGTTCCAACACTTCAATTCACTGTGCGAAGTGAATGGAGTGTTGCTTCACTTTCTAAATGCTGTCCTTTCAGAGAAAATCACTTTCTTTTGAAAGTGCCTTAAGCTACTTACAAGCATTCAACAGAAATTCACATGCGTTTCACTGAAAGAGAAGCTGTCTGTTCCAACACTTCCATTCACTGTGCGAAGTGAATGGAGTGTTGCTTCACTTTCTAAATGCTGTCCTTTCAGAGAAAATCACTTTCCTTTCATAGTGCCTTAAGCTACTTACAAGCATTCAACAGAAATTCACATGCGTTTCACTGAAAGAGAAGCAGTCTGTTCCAACATTTCAATTCACTGTGCGAAGTGAATGGAGTGTTGCTTCACGTTCTAAATGCTGTCTTTCAGAGAAAATCAATTTCCTTTGAAAGTGCCTTAAACTACTTACAAGCATTCACAAAAAACTCATATCTGTTTCTCTGAAAGAGAAGTAGTCTGTTCCAACACTTCAATTCACTGTGCGAAGTGAATGGAGTGTTGTTTCACTTTCTAAATGCAGTCCTCTCAGAGAAAATCACTTTCCTTTGAAAGTGCCTTAAGCTACTTACAAGCATTCCACAGAAATTCACATGCGCTTCTCTGAAAGAGAAGCAGTCTGTTCCAACACTTCAATTCACTCTGAGAAGTGAATGGAGTGTTATTTCACTTTCTAAATGCTGTCCTGTCAGAGAAAATCACTTTCCTTTGAAAGTGCCTTAAGCTACTTACACACATTCACAGGAAACTCAAATGCCTTTCTATGAAAGAGAAGCTGTCTGTTCCAACACTTCAATTCACTGTGCGAAGTGAATGGAGTGTTGCTTCACTTTCTAAATGCTGTCCTTTCAGAGAAAATCACTTTCCTTTGAAAGTGCCTTAAGCTACTTACAAGCATTCACCAGAAATTCACATGCATTTCACTGAAGGAGAAGCAGTCTGTTCCAAAACTTCAATTCACTGTGCGAAGTGAATGGAGTGTTGCTTCACTTTCTAAATGCTGTCCTTTCAGAGAAAATCACTTTCCTTTGAAAATGCCTTAAGCTACTTACAAGCATTCACAAGAAACTCACATCCATTTTTCTGAAAGAGAAGCAGTCTGTTCCAACACTTCAATTCACTGTGCGTAGTGAATGGAGTGTTTCTTCACTTTCTAAATGCTGTCCTTTCAGAGAAAATCACTTTCTTTTGAAAGTGCCTTAAGCTACTTACACACATTCACAGGAAACTCAAATGCGTTTCTATGAAAGAGAAGCTGTCTGTTCCAACACTTCAATTCACTGTGCGAAGTGAATGGAGTGTTGCTTCACTTTCTAAATGCTGTCTTTCAGAGAAAATCACTTTCCTTTGAAAGTGCCTTAAGCTACTTACAAGCATTCACAAAAAACTCATATCTGTTTCTCTGAAAGAGAAGTAGTCTGTTCCAACACTTCAATTCACTGTGCGAAGTGAATGGAGTGTTGCTTCACTTTCTAAATGCTGTCCTTTCAGAGAAAATCACTTTCTTTTGAAAGTGCCTTAAGCTACTTACAAGCATTCAACAGAAATTCACATGCGTTTCACTGAAAGAGAAGCTGTCTGTTCCAACACTTCAATTCACTGTGCGAAGTGAATGGAGTGTTGCTTCACTTTCTAAATGCTGTCCTTTCAGAGAAAATCACTTTCCTTTCATAGTGCCTTAAGCTACTTACAAGCATTCAACAGAAATTCACATGCGTTTCACTGAAAGAGAAGCAGTCTGTTCCAACATTTCAATTCACTGTGCGAAGTGAATGGAGTGTTGCTTCACGTTCTAAATGCTGTCTTTCAGAGAAAATCAATTTCCTTTGAAAGTGCCTTAAACTACTTACAAGCATTCACAAAAAACTCATATCTGTTACTCTGAAAGAGAAGTAGTCTGTTCCAACACTTCAATTCACTGTGCGAAGTGAATGGAGTGTTGTTTCACTTTCTAAATGCAGTCCTCTCAGAGAAAATCACTTTCCTTTGAAAGTGCCTTAAGCTACTTACAAGAATTCCACAGAAATTCACATGCGCTTCTCTGAAAGAGAAGCAGTCTGTTCCAACACTTCAATTCACTCTGAGAAGTGAATGGAGTGTTATTTCACTTTCTAAATGCTGTCCTGTCAGAGAAAATCACTTTCCTTTGAAAGTGCCTTAAGCTACTTACACACATTCACAGGAAACTCAAATGCCTTTCTATGAAAGAGAAGCTGTCTGTTCCAACACTTCAATTCACTGTGCGAAGTGAATGGAGTGTTGCTTCACTTTCTAAATGCTGTCCTTTCAGAGAAAATCACTTTCCTTTGAAAGTGCCTTAAGCTACTTACAAGCATTCAACAGAAATTCACATGCATTTCACTGAAGGAGAAGCAGTCTGTTCCAACACTTCAATTCACTGTGCGAAGTGAATGGAGTGTTGCTTCACTTTCTAAATGCTGTCCTTTCAGAGAAAATCACTTTCCTTTGAAAATGCCTTAAGCTACTTACAAGCATTCACAAGAAACTCACATGCATTTTTCTGAAAGAGAAGCAGTCTGTTCCAACACTTCAATTCACTGTGCGTAGTGAATGGAGTGTTGCTTCACTTTCTAAATGCTGTCCTTTCAGAGAAAATCACTTTCTTTTGAAAGTGCCTTAAGCTACTTACACACATTCACAGGAAACTCAAATGCGTTTCTATGAAAGAGAAGCTGTCTGTTCCAACACTTCAATTCACTGTGCGAAGTGAATGGAGTGTTGCTTCACTTTCTAAATGCTGTCTTTCAGAGAAAATCACTTTCCTTTGAAAGTGCCTTAAGCTACTTACAAGCATTCACAAAAAACTCATATCTGTTTCTCTGAAAGAGAAGTAGTCTCTTCCAACACTTCAATTCACTGTGCGAAGTGAATGGAGTGTTGTTTCACTTTCTAAATGCTGTCCTTTCAGAGAAAATCACTTTCCTTAGAAAGTGCCTTAAGCTACTTACAAGCATTCCACAGAAATTCACATGCGTTTCTCTGAAAGAGAAGCAGTCTGTTCCAACACTTCAATTAACTCTGCGAAGTGAATGGAGTGTTGCTTCACTTTCTAAATGCTGTCCTTTCAGAGAAAATCACTTTCCTTTGAAAGTGCCTTAAGCTACTTACACACATTCACAGGAAACTCAAATGCGTTTCTATGAAAGAGAAGCTGTCTGTTCCAACACTTCAATTCACTGTGCGAAGTGAATGGAGTGTTGCTTCACTTTCTAAATGCTGTCCTTTCAGAGAAAAGCACTTTCTTTTGAAAGTGCCTTAAGCTACTTACAAGCATTCAACAGAAATTCACATGCGTTTCACTGAAAGAGAAGCTGTCTGTTCCAACACTTCAATTCACTGTGCGAAGTGAATGGAGTGTTGCGTCACTTTCTAAATGCTGTCCTTTCAGAGAAAATCACTTTCCTTTGATAGTGCCTTAAGCTACTTACAAGCATTCAACAGAAATTCACATGCGTTTCACTGAAAGAGAAGCAGTCTGTTCCAACATTTCAATTCACTGTGCGAAGTAAATGGAGTGTTGCTTCACTTTCTAAATGCTGTCCTTTCAGAGAAAATCACTTTCCTTTGAAAGTGCCTTAAGCTACTTACAAGCATTCCACAGAAATTCACATGCATTTCACTGAAAGATAAGCAGTATGTTCCAACACTTCAATTCACTGTGCGAAGTGAATGGAGTGTTGCTTCACTTTCTAAATGCTGTCCTTTCAGAGAAAATCACTTTCCTTTGAAAATGCCTTAAGCTACTTACAAGCATTCACAAAAGACTCATATCTGTTTCGTGAAAGAGAAGTAGTCTGTTCCAACACTTCAATTCACTGTGTGAAGTGAATGGAGTGTTGCTTCACTTTCTAAATGCTGTCCTTTCAGAGAAAATCACTTTCTTTTGAAAGTGCCTTAAGCTACTTACAAGCATTCAACAGAAATTCACAAGCGTTTCACTGAAAGAGAAGCTGTCTGTTCCAACACTTCAATTCACTGTGCGAAGTGAATGGAGTGTTGCTTCACTTTCTAAATGCTGTCCTTTCAGAGAAAATCACTTTCCTTTGATAGTGCCTTAAACTACTTACAAGCATTCACAAAAAACTCATATCTGTTTCTCTGAAAGAGAAGTAGTCTGTTCCAACACTTCAATTCACTGTGCGAAGTGAATGGAGTGTTGTTTCACTTTCTAAATACTGTCCACTCAGAGAAAATCACTTTCCTTTGAAAGTGCCTTAAGCTACTTACAAGCATTCCACAGAAATTCACATGCGTTTCTCTGAAAGAGAAGCAGTCTGTTCCAACACTTCAATTCACTCTGAGAAGTGAATGGAGTGTTATTTCACTTTCTAAATGCTGTCCTTTCAGAGAAAATCACTTTCCTTTGAAAGTGCCTTAAGCTACTTACAAGCATTCACAAGAAACTCACATGCATTTTTCTGAAAGAGAAGCAGTCTGTTCCAACACTTCAATTCACTGTACGTAGTGAATGGAGTGCTGCCTCACTTTCTAAATGCTGTCCTTTCAGAGAAAATCACTTTCCTTTGAAAGTGCCTTAAGCTACTTACAAGCCTTAAGAAAAAACTCATATCTGTTTCTCTGAAAGAGGAGTAGTCTGTTCCAACACTTCAATTCACTGTGCGAAGTGAATGGAGTGTTGTTTCACTTTCTAAATGCTGTCCTTTCAGAGAAAATCACTTTCCTTTGAAAGTGCCTTAAGCTACTTACAAGCATTCCACAGAAATTCACATGCGTTTCTCTGAAAGAGAAGCAGTCTGTTCCAAAACTTCAATTCACTCTGCGAAGTGAATGGAGTGTTGCTTCACTTTCTAAATGCTGTCCTTTCAGAGAAAATCACTTTCCTTTGAAAGTGCCTTAAGCTACATACAAGCATTCAACAGAAATTCACATGCATTTCACTGAAAGATAAGCAGTCTGTTCCAACACTTCAATTCACTGTGCGAAGTGAATGGAGTGTTGCTTCACTTTCTAAATGCTGTCCTTTCAGAGAAAATCACTTTCCTTTGAAAATGACTTAAGCTACATACAAGCATTCAACAGAAATTCACATGCATTTCACAGAAAGATAAGCAGTCTGTTCCAACACTTCAATTCACTGTGCGAAGTGAATGGAGTGTTGCTTCACTTTCTAAATGCTGTCCTTTCAGAGAAAATCACTTTCCTTTGAAAGTGCCTTAAGCTACTTACAAGCATTCAACAGAAATTCACATGCGTTTCTCTGTAAAAGAAGCAATCTGTTCCAACACTTCAATTCACTGTGTGAAGTGAATGGAGTGTTGCTTCACTTTCTAAATGCTGTCCTTTCAGAGAAAATCACTTTCCTTTGAAAGTGCCTTAAGCTACTTACAAGCATTCACAAGAAACTCACATGCATTTTTCTTAAAGAGAAGCAGTCTGTTCCAACACTTTAATTCACTGTGCGTAGTGAATGGAGTGTTGCTTCACTTTCTAAATGCTGTCCTTTCAGAGAAAATCACTTTCCTTTGAAAGTACCTTAAGCTACTTACAAGCATTCAATAGAAATTCACATGTGTTTCTCTGAAAAAGAAGCAGTCTGTTCCAACACTTCAATTCACTGTCCGAAGTGAATGGAGTGTTACTTCCCTTTCTAAATGCTGTCCTTTCAGAGAAAATCACTTTCCTTTGAAAGTGCCTTAAGCTACTTACAAGCATTCCACAGAAATTCACATGCGTTTCTCTGAAAGAGAAGCAGTCTGTTCCAACACTTCAATTAACTCTGCGAAGTGAATGGAGTGTTGCTTCACTTTCTAAATGCTGTCCTTTCAGAGAAAATCACTTTCTTTTGAAAGTGCCTTAAGCTACTTACAAGCATTCAACAGAAATTCACATGCGTTTCACTGAAAGAGAAGCTGTCTGTTCCAACACTTCAATTCACTGTGTGAAGTGAATGGAGTGTTGCTTCACTTTCTAAATGCTGTCCTTTCAGAGAAAATCACTTTCCTTTCATAGTGCCTTAAGCTACTTACAAGCATTCAACAGAAATTCACATGCGTTTCACTGAAAGAGAAGCAGTCTGTTCCAACATTTCAATTCACTGTGCGAAGTGAATGGAGTGTTGCTTCACGTTCTAAATGCTGTCTTTCAGAGAAAATCAATTTCCTTTGAAAGTGCCTTAAACTACTTACAAGCATTCACAAAAAACTCATATCTGTTTCTCTGAAAGAGAAGTAGTCTGTTCCAACACTTCAATTCACTGTGCGAAGTGAATGGAGTGTTGTTTCACTTTCTAAATGCAGTCCTCTCTGAGAAAATCACTTTCCTTTGAAAGTGCCTTAAGCTACTTACAAGCATTCCACAGAAATTCACATGCGTTTCTCTGAAAGAGAAGCAGTCTGTTCCAACACTTCAATTCACTCTGAGAAGTGAATGGAGTGTTATTTCACTTTCTAAATGCTGTCCTGTCAGAGAAAATCACTTTCCTTTGAAAGTGCCTTAAGCTACTTACACACATTCACAGGAAACTCAAATGCCTTTCTATGAAAGAGAAGCTGTCTGTTCCAACACTTCAATTCACTGTGCGAAGTGAATGGAGTGTTGCTTCACTTTCTAAATGCTGTCCTTTCAGAGAAAATCACTTTCCTTTGAAAGTGCCTTAAGCTACTTACAAGCATTCAACAGAAATTCACATGCATTTCACTGAAAGAGAAGCAGTCTGTTCCAACACTTCAATTCACTGTGCGAAGTGAATGGAGTGTTGCTTCACTTTCTAAATGCTGTCCTTTCAGAGAAAATCACTTTCCTTTGAAAATGCCTTAAGCTACTTACAAGCATTCACAAGAAACTCACATGCATTTTTCTGAAAGAGAAGCAGTCTGTTCCAACACTTCAATTCACTGTGCGTAGTGAATGGAGTGTTGCTTCACTTTCTAAATGCTGTCCTTTCAGAGAAAATCACTTTCCTTTGAAAGTGCCTTAAGCTACTTACAAGCATTCCACAGAAATTCACATGCATTTCTCTGAAAAAGAAGCAGTCTGTTCCAACACTTCAATTCACTGTGCAAAGTGAATGGAGTGTTGCTTCACTTTCTAAATGCTGTCCTTTCAGAGAAAATCACTTTCTTTTGAAAGTGCCTTAAGCTACTTACAAGCATTCACAAGAAACTCACATGCATTTTTCTGAAAGAGAAGCAGTCTGTTCCAACACTTCAATTCACTGTACGTAGTGAATGGAGTGTTGCTTCACTTTCTAAATGCTGTCCTTTCAGAGAAAATCACTTTCCTTTGAAAGTGCCTTAAGCTACTTACAAGCATTCACAAGAAACTCACATGCGTTTCTCTGAACGAGAAGCAGTCTGTTCCAACACTTCAATTCACTGTGCGTAGTGAATGGAGTGTTGCTTCACTTTCTAAATGCTGTCCTTTCAGAGAAAATCACTTTCCTTTGAAAGTGCCTTAAGCTACTTACACACATTCACAGGAAACTCAAATGCGTTTCTATGAAAGAGAAGTAGTCTGTTCCAACACTTCAATTCACTGTGCGAAGTGAATGGAGTGTTGCTTCACTTTCTAAATGCTGTCCTTTCAGAGAAAATCACTTTCTTTTGAAAGTGCCTTAAGCTACTTACAAGCATTCAACAGAAATTCACATGCGTTTCACTGAAAGAGAAGCTGTCTGTTCCAACACTTCAATTCACTGTGCGAAGTGAATGGAGTGTTGCTTCACTTTCTAAATGCTGTCCTTTCAGAGAAAATCACTTTCCTTTCATAGTGCCTTAAGCTACTTACAAGCATTCAACAGAAATTCACATGCGTTTCACTGAAAGAGAAGCAGTCTGTTCCAACATTTCAATTCACTGTGCGAAGTGAATGGAGTGTTGCTTCACGTTCTAAATGCTGTCTTTCAGAGAAAATCAATTTCCTTTGAAAGTGCCTTAAACTACTTACAAGCATTCACAAAAAACTCATATCTGTTTCTCTGAAAGAGAAGTAGTCTGTTCCAACACTTCAATTCACTGTGCGAAGTGAATGGAGTGTTGTTTCACTTTCTAAATGCAGTCCTCTCAGAGAAAATCACTTTCCTTTGAAAGTGCCTTAAGCTACATACAAGCATTCCACAGAAATTCACATGCGTTTCTCTGAAAGAGAAGCAGTCTGTTCCAACACTTCAATTCACTCTGAGAAGTGAATGGAGTGTTATTTCACTTTCTAAATGCTGTCCTGTCAGAGAAAATCACTTTCCTTTGAAAGTGCCTTAAGCTACTTACACACATTCACAGGAAACTCAAATGCTTTTCTATGAAAGAGAAGCTGTCTGTTCCAACTCTTCAATTCACTGTGCGAAGTGAATGGAGTGTTGCTTCACTTTCTAAATGCTGTCCTTTCAGAGAAAATCACTTTCCTTTGAAAGTGCCTTAAGCTACTTACAAGCATTCAACAGAAATTCACATGCATTTCACTGAAAGAGAAGCAGTCTGTTCCAACACTTCAATTCACTGTGCGAAGTGAATGGAGAGTTGCTTCACTTTCTAAATGCTGTCCTTTCAGAGAAAATCACTTTCCTTTGAAAATGCCTTAAGCTACTTACAAGCATTCACAAGAAACTCACATGCATTTTTCTGAAAGAGAAGCAGTCTGTTCCAACACTTCAATTCACTGTGCGTAGTGAATGGAGTGTTGCTTCACTTTCTAAATGCTGTCCTTTCAGAGAAAATCACTTTCTTTTGAAAGTGCCTTAAGCTACTTACACACATTCACAGGAAACTCAAATGCGTTTCTATGAAAGAGAAGCTGTCTGTTCCAACACTTCAATTCACTGTGCGAAGTGAATGGAGTGTTGCTTCACTTTCTAAATGCTGTCTTTCAGAGAAAATCACTTTCCTTTGAAAGTGCCTTAAGCTACTTACAAGCATTCACAAAAAACTCATATCTGTTTCTCTGAAAGAGAAGTAGTCTGTTCCAACACTTCAATTCACTGTGCGAAGTGAATGGAGTGTTGTTTCACTTTCTAAATGCTGTCCTTTCAGAGAAAATCACTTTCCTTAGAAAGTGCCTTAAGCTACTTACAAGCATTCCACAGAAATTCACATGCGTTTCTCTGAAAGAGAAGCAGTCTGTTCCAACACTTCAATTAACTCTGCGAAGTGAATGGAGTGTTGCTTCACTTTCTAAATGCTGTCCTTTCAGAGAAAATCACTTTCCTTTGAAAGTGCCTTAAGCTACTTACACACATTCACAGGAAACTCAAATGCGTTTCTATGAAAGAGAAGCTGTCTGTTCCAACACTTCAATTCACTGTGCGAAGTGAATGGAGTGTTGCTTCACTTTCTAAATGCTGTCCTTTCAGAGAAAATCACTTTCTTTTGAAAGTGCCTTAAGCTACTTACAAGCATTCAACAGAAATTCACATGCGTTTAACTGAAAGAGAAGCTGTCTGTTCCAACACTTCAATTCACTGTGCGAAGTGAATGGAGTGTTGCTTCACTTTCTAAATGCTGTCCTTTCAGAGAAAATCACTTTCCTTTGATAGTGCCTTAAGCTACTTACAAGCATTCAACAGAAATTCACATGCGTTTCACTGAAAGAGAAGCAGTCTGTTCCAACATTTCAATTCACTGTGCGAAGTAAATGGAGTGTTGCTTCACTTTCTAAATGCTGTCCTTTCAGAGAAAATCACTTTCCTTTGAAAGTGCCTTAAGCTACTTACAAGCATTCAACAGAAATTCACATGCATTTCACTGAAAGATAAGCAGTATGTTCCAACACTTCAATTCACTGTGCGAAGTGAATGGAGTGTTGCTTCACTTTCTAAATGCTGTCCTTTCAGAGAAAATCACTTTCCTTTGAAAATGCCTTAAGCTACTTACAAGCATTCACAAAAGACTCATATCTGTTTCGTGAAAGAGAAGTAGTCTGTTCCAACACTTCAATTCACTGTGTGAAGTGAATGGAGTGTTGCTTCACTTTCTAAATGCTGTCCTTTCAGAGAAAATCACTTTCTTTTGAAAGTGCCTTAAGCTACTTACAAGCATTCAACAGAAATTCACAAGCGTTTCACTGAAAGAGAAGCTGTCTGTTCCAACACTTCAATTCACTGTGCGAAGTGAATGGAGTGTTGCTTCACTTTCTAAATGCTGTCCTTTCAGAGAAAATCACTTTCCTTTGATAGTGCCTTAAGCTACTTACAAGCACTCAACAGAAATTCACATGCGTTTCACTGAAAGAGAAGCAGTCTGTTCCAACATTTCAATTCACTGTCCGAAGTGAATGGAGTGTTACTCCCCTTTCTAAATGCTGTCTTTCAGAGAAAATCACTTTCCTTTGAAAGTGCCTTAAACTACTTACAAGCATTCACAAAAAACTCATATCTGTTTCTCTGAAAGAGAAGTAGTCTGTTCCAACACTTCAATTCACTGTGCGAAGTGAATGGAGTGTTGTTTCACTTTCTAAATACTGTCCTCTCAGAGAAAATCACTTTCCTTTTAAAGTGCCTTAAGCTACTTACAAGCATTCCACAGAAATTCACATGCGTTTCTCTGAAAGAGAAGCAGTCTGTTCCAACACTTCAATTCACTCTGAGAAGTGAATGGAGTGTTATTTCACTTTCTAAATGCTGTCCTTTCAGAGAAAATCACTTTCCTTTGAAAGTGCCTTAAGCTACTTACAAGCATTCACAAGAAACTCACATGCATTTTTCTGAAAGAGAAGCAGTCTGTTCCAACACTTCAATTCACAGTACGTAGTGAATGGAGTGCTGCTTCACTTTCTAAATGCTGTCCTTTCAGAGAAAATCACTTTCCTTTGAAAGTACCTTAAGCTACTTACAAGCATTCAATAGAAATTTACATGTGTTTCTCTGAAAATGAAGCAGTCTGTTCCAACACTTCAATTCACTGTGCGAAGTCAATGGAGTGTTGCTTCACTTTCTAAATGCTGTCCTTTCAGAGAAAATCACTTTCCTTTGAAAGTGCCTTAAGCTACTTACAAGCATTCACAAGAAACTCACATGCATTTTTCTGAAAGAGAAGCAGTCTGTTCCAACACTTCAATTCACTGTGCGAAGTGAATGGAGTGTTGCTTCACTTTCTAAATGCTGTCCTTTCAGAGAAAATCACTTTCCTTTGAAACTGCCTTAAGCTACTTTGACACATTCACAGGAAACTCAAATGCGTTTCTATGAAAGAGAAGCTGTCTGTTCCAACACTTCAATTCACTGTGCGAAGTGAATAGAGTGTTGCTTCACTTTCTAAATGCTGTCTTTCAGAGAAAATCACTTTCCTTTGAAAGTGCCTTAAGCTACTTACAATCATTCACAAAAAACTCATATCTGTTTTTCTGAAAGAGAAGTAGTCTGTTACAACACTTCAATTCACTGTGCGAAGTGAATGGAGTGTTGTATCACTTTCTAAATGCTGTCCTCTCAGAGAAAATCACTTTCCTTTAAAAGTGCCTTAAGCTACTTACAAGCATTCCACAGAAATTCACATGTGTTTCTCTGAAAGAGAAGCAGTCTGTTCCAACACTTCAATTCACTCTGCGAGGTGAATGGAGTGTTGTTTCACTTTCTAAATGCTGTCCTGTCAGAGAAAATCACTTTCCTTTGAAAGTGCCTTAAGCTACTTACAAGCCTTCAGAAAAAACTCATATCTGTTTCTCTGAAAGAGAAGTAGTCTGTTCCAACACTTCAATTCACTGTGCGAAGTGAATGGAGTGTTGTTTCACTTTCTAAATGCTGTCCTTTCAGAGAAAATCACTTTCCTTTGAAAGTGCCTTAAGCTACTTACAAGCATTCAACAGAAATTCACATGCATTTCACTGAAAGAGAAGCAGTCTGTTCCAACACTTCAATTCTTTGTACGAAGTGAATGGAGTGTTGCTTCACTTTCTAAATGCTGTCCTTTCAGAGAAAATCACCTTCCTTTGAAAGTGCCTTAAGCTACTTACAAGCATTCCACAGAAATTCACATGCATTTCACTGAAAGATAAGCAGTCTGTTCCAACACTTCAATTCACTGTGCGAAGTGAATGGAGTGTTGCTTCACTTTCTAAATGCTGTCCTTTCAGAGAAAATCACTTTCCTTTGAAAATGACTTAAGCTACATACAAGCATTCAACAGAAATTCACATGCATTTCACTGAAAGATAAGCAGTCTGTTCCAACACTTCAATTCACTGTGCGAAGTGAATGGAGTGTTACTTCACTTTCTAAATGCTGTCCTTTCAGAGAAAATCACTTTCTTTGAAAGTGCCTTAAGCTACTTACAAGCATTCCACAGAAATTCACATGCGTTTCTCTGAAAGAGAAGCAGTCTGTTCCAACACTTCAATTAACTCTGCGAAGTGAATGGAGTGTTGCTTCACTTTCTAAATGCTGTCCTTTCAGAGAAAATCACTTTTCTTTGAAAGTGCCTTAAGCTACTTACACACATTCACAGGAAACTCAAATGCATTTCTATGAAAGAGAAGCTGTCTGTTCCAACACTTCAATTCACTGTGCGAAGTGAATGGAGTGTTGCTTCACTTTCTAAATGCTGTCCTTTCAGAGAAAATCACTTTCTTTTGAAAGTGCCTTAAGCTACTTACAAGCATTCAACAGAAATTCACATGCGTTTCACTGAAAGAGAAGCTGTCTGTTCCAACACTTCAATTCACTGTGCGAAGTGAATGGAGTGTTGCGTCACTTTCTAAATGTTGTCCTTTCAGAGAAAATCACTTTCCTTTGATAGTGCCTTAAGCTACTTACAAGCATTCAACAGAAATTCACATGCGTTTCACTGAAAGAGAAGCAGTCTGTTCCAACATTTCAATTCACTGTGCGAAGTGAATGGAGTGTTGCTTCACTTTCTAAATGCTGTCCTTTCAGAGAAAATCACTTTCCTTTGAAAGTGCCTTAAGCTACTTACAAGCATTCAACAGTAATTCACATGCATTTCACTGAAAGAGAAGCAGTATGTTCCAACACTTCAATTCACTGTGCGAAGTGAATGGAGTGTTGCTTCACTTTCTAAATGCTGTCCTTTCAGAGAAAATCACTTTCCTTTGAAAATAACTTAAGCTACTTACAAGCATTCACAAAAAACTCATATCTGTTTCGTGAAAGAGAAGTAGTCTGTTCCAACACTTCAATTCACTGTGCGAAGTGAATGGAGTGTGGTTTCACTTTCTAAATGCTGTCCTTTCAGAGAAAATCACTTTCCTTTGAAAGTGCCTTAAGCTACTTACAAGCATTCCACAGAAATTCACATGCGTTTCCCTGAAAAATAAGCAGTCTGTTCCAACACTTCAATTCACTGTGCGAAGTGAATGGAGTGTTGCTTCACTTTCTCAATGCTGTCCTTTCAGAGAAAATCACTTTCCTTTGAAAGTGCCTTAAGCTACTTAAAAGCATTCACAAGAAACTCACATGCATTTTTCTGAAAGAGAAGCAGTCTGTTCCAACACTTCAATTCACTGTACGTAGTGAATGGAGTGCTGCTTCACTTTCTAAATGCTGTCCTTTCAGAGAAAATCACTTTCCTTTGAAAGTACCTTAAGCTACTTACAAGCATTCAATAGAAATTTACATGTGTTTCTCTGAAAATGAAGCAGTCTGTTCCAACACTTCAATTCACTGTGCGAAGTCAATGGAGTGTTGCTTCACTTTCTAAATGCTGTCCTTTCAGAGAAAATCACTTTCCTTTGAAAGTGCCTTAAGCTACTTACAAGCATTCACAAGAAACTCACATGCATTTTTCTGAAAGAGAAGCAGTCTGTTCCAACACTACAATTCACTGTGCGAAGTGAATGGAGTGTTGCTTCACTTTCTAAATGCTGTCCTTTCAGAGAAAATCACTTTCCTTTGAAAGTGCCTTAAGCTATTTTGACACATTCACAGGAAACTCAAATGCGTTTCTATGAAAGAGAAGCTGTCTGTTCCAACACTTCAATTCACTGTGCGAAGTGAATAGAGTGTTGCTTCACTTTCTAAATGCTGTCTTTCAGAGAAAATCACTTTCCTTTGAAAGTGCCTTAAGCTACTTACAATCATTCACAAAAAACTCATATCTGTTTTTCTGAAAGAGAAGTAGTCTGTTACAACACTTCAATTCACTGTGCGAAGTGAATGGAGTGTTGTATCACTTTCTCAATGCTGTCCTCTCAGAGAAATTCACTTTCCTTTAAAAGTGCCTTAAGCTACTTACAAGCATTCCACAGAAATTCACATGTGTTTCTCTGAAAGAGAAGCAGTCTGTTCCAACACTTCAATTCACTCTGCGAAGTGAATGGAGTGTTGTTTCACTTTCTAAATGCTGTCCTGTCAGAGAAAATCACTTTCCTTTGAAAGTGCCTTAAGCTACTTACAAGCCTTCAGAAAAAACTCATATCTGTTTCTCTGAAAGAGAAGTAGTCTGTTCCAACACTTCAATTCACTGTGCGAAGTGAATGGAGTGTTGTTTCACTTTCTAAATGCTGTCCTTTCAGAGAAAATCACTTTCCTTTGAAAGTGCCTTAAGCTACTTACAAGCATTCCACAGAAATTCACATGCGTTTCTCTGAAAGAGAAGCTGTCTGTTCCAACACTTCAATTCACTCTGCGAAGTGAATGGAGTGTTGCTTCACTTTCTAAATGCTGTCCTTTCAGAGAAAATCACTTTCCTTTGAAAGTGCCTTAAGCTACATACAAGCATTCAACAGAAATTCACATGCATTTCATGAAAGATAAGCAGTCTGTTCCAACACTTCAATTCACTGTGCGAAGTGAATGGAGTGTTGCTTCACTTTCTAAATGCTGTCCTTTCAGAGAAAATCACTTTCCTTTGAAAATGCCTTAAGCTACATACAAGCATTCAACAGAAATTCACATGCATTTCACTGAAAGATAAGCATTCTGTTCCAACACTTCAATTCACTGTGCGAAGTGATTGGAGTGTTGCTTCACTTTCTAAATGCTGTCCTTTCAGAGAAAATCACTTTCCTTTGAAAGTGCCTTAAGTTACTTACAAGCATTCAACAGAAATTCACATGCGTTTCTCTGTAAAAGAAGCAATCTGTTCCAACACTTCAATTCACTGTGTGAAGTGAATGGAGTGTTGCTTCACTTTCTAAATGCTGTCCTTTCAGAGAAAATCACTTTCCTTTGAAAGTGCCTTAAGCTACTTACAAGCATTCACAAGAAACTCACATGCATTTTTCTTAAAGAGAAGCAGTCTGTTCCAACACTTTAATTCACTGTGCGTAGTGAATGGAGTGTTGCTTCACTTTCTAAATGCTGTCCTTTCAGAGAAAATCACTTTCCTTTGAAAGTACCTCAAGCTACTTACAAGCATTCAATAGAAATTCACATGTGTTTCTCTGAAAAAGAAGCAGTCTGTTCCAACACTTCAATTCACTGTCCGAAGTGAATGGAGTGTTACTTCCCTTTCTAAATGCTGTCCTTTCAGAGAAAATCACTTTCTTTGAAAGTGCCTTAAGCTACTTACACACATTCACAGGAAACTCAAATGCGTTTCTATGAAAGAGAAGCAGTCTGTTCCAACATTTCAATTCACTGTGCGAAGTGAATGGAGTGTTGCTTCACTTTCTTAATGCTGTCTTTCAGAGAAAATCACTTTCCTTTGAAAGTGCCTTAAGCTACTTACAAGCATTCACAAAAAACTCATATCTGTTTCTCTGAAAGAGAAGTAGTCTGTTCCAACACTTCAATTCACTGTGCGAAGTGAATGGAGTGTTGCTTCACTTTCTAAATGCTGTCCTTTCAGAGAAAATCACTTTCCTTTGAAACTGCTTTAAGCTACTTACAAGCATTCAACAGAAATTCACATGCGTTTCATTGAAAGAGAAGCAGTCTGCTCCAACACTTCCATTCACTGTGCGAAGTGAATGGAGTGTTGCTTCACTTTCTAAATGCTGTCCTTTCAGAGAAAATCACTTTCCTTTGAAAGTGCCTTAAGCTACTTACAAGCATTCCACAGAAATTCACATGCGTTTCTCTGAAAAAGAAGCAGTCTGTTCCAACACTTCAATTCACTGTGCGAAGTGAATGGAGTGTTGCTTCACTTTCTAAATGCTGTCCTTTCAGAGAAAATCACTTTCCTTTGAAAGTGCCTTAAGCTACTTACAAGCATTCAACAGAAATTCACATGCATTTCACTGAAAGAGAAGCAGTCTGTTCCAACACTTCAATTCTTTGTACGAAGTGAATGGAGTGTTGCTTCACTTTCTAAATGCTGTCCTTTCAGAGAAAATCACCTTCCTTTGAAAGTGCCTTAAGCTACTTACAAGCATTCACAAGAAACTCACATGCATTTTTCTGAAAGAGAAGCAGTCTGTTCCAACACTTCAATTCACTGTGCGTAGTGAATGGAGTGTTGCTTCACTTTCTAAATGCTGTCCTTTCAGAGAAAATCACTTTCTTTTGAAAGTGCCTTAAGCTACTTACACACATTCACAGGAAACTCAAATGCGTTTCTATGAAAGAGAAGCTGTCTGTTCCAACACTTCAATTCACTGTGCGAATGAATGGAGTGTTGCTTCACTTTCTAAATGCTGTCTTTCAGAAAAAATCACTTTCCTTTTAAAGTTCCTTAAGCTACTTACAAGCATTCACAAAAAACTCATATCTGTTTCTCTGAAAGAGAAGTAGTCTGTTCCAACACTTCAATTCACTGTGCGAGGTGAATGGAGTGTTGTTTCTCTTTCTAAATGCTGTCCTTTCAGAGAAAATCACTTTCCTTTGAAAGTGCCTTAAGCTACTTACAAGCATTCCACAAAAATTCACATGCGTTTCTCTGAAAGAGAAGCAGTCTGTTCCAACACTTCAATTAACTCTGCGAAGTGAATGGAGTGTTGCTTCACTTTCTAAATGCTGTCCTTTCAGAGAAAATCACTTTTCTTTGAAAGTGCCTTAAGCTACTTACACACATTCACAGGAAACTCAAATGCATTTCTATGAAAGAGAAGCTGTCTGTTCCAACACTTCAATTCACTGTGCGAAGTGAATGGAGTGTTGCTTCACTTTCTAAATGTTGTCCTTTCAGAGAAAATCACTTTCCTTTGATAGTGCCTTAAGCTACTTACAAGCATTCAACAGAAATTCACATGCGTTTCACTGAAAGAGAAGCAGTCTGTTCCAACATTTCAATTCACTGTGCGAAGTGAATGGAGTGTTGCTTCACTTTCTAAATGCTGTCCTTTCAGAGAAAATCACTTTCCTTTGAAAGTGCCTTAAGCTACTTACAAGCATTCAAAAGAAATTCACATGCATTTCACTGAAAGAGAAGCAGTCTGTTCCAACACTTCAATTCACTGTGCGAAGTGAATGGAGTGTTGCTTCACTTTCTAAATGCTGTCCTTTCAGAGAAAATCACTTTCCTTTGAAAATGCCTTAAGCTACTTACAAGCATTCACAAAAAACTCATATCTGTTTCGTGAAAGAGAAGTAGTCTGTTCCAATACTTCAATTCACTGTGCGAAGTGAATGGAGTGTGGTTTCACTTTCTAAATGCTGTCCTTTCAGAGAAAATCACTTTCCTTTGAAAGTGCCTTAAGCTACTTACAAGCATTCCACAGAAATTCACATGCGTTTCTCTGAAAAAGAAGCAGTCTGTTCCAACACTTCAATTCACTGTGCGAAGTGAATGGAGTGTGGTTTCACTTTCTAAATGCTGTCCTTTCAGAGAAAATCACTTTCCTTTGAAAGTGCCTTAAGCTACTTACAAGCATTCCACAGAAATTCACATGTGTTTCTCTGAAAGAGAAGCAGTCTGTTCCAACACTTCAATTAACTCTGCGAATTGAATGGAGTGTTGCTTCACTTTCTAAATGCTGTCCTTTCAGAGAAAATCACTTTTCTTTGAAAGTGCCTTAAGCTACTTACACACATTCACAGGAAACTCAAATGCATTTCTATGAAAGAGAAGCTGTCTGTTCCAACACTTCAATTCACTGTGCGAAGTGAATGGAGTGTTGCTTCACTTTCTAATTGCTGACCTTTCAGAGAAAATCACTTTCATTGGAAAGTGCCTTAAGCTACATACAAGCATTCAACAGAAATTCACATGCATTTCACTGAAAGATAAGCAGTCTGTTCCAACACTTCAATTCACTGTGCGAAGTGAATGGAGTGTTGCTTCACTTTCTAAATGCTGTCCTTTCAGAGAAAATCACTTTCCTTTGAAAGTGCCTTAAGCTACTTACAAGCATTCACAAGAAACTCACATGCATTTTTCTTAAAGAGAAGCAGTCTGTTCCAACACTTTAATTCACTGTGCGTAGTGAATGGAGTGTTGCTTCACTTTCTAAATGCTGTCCTTTCAGAGAAAATCACTTTCCTTTGACAGTACCTTAAGCTACTTACAAGCATTCAATAGAAATTCACATGTGTTTCTCTGAAAAAGAAGCAGTCTGTTCCAACACTTCAATTCACTGTCCGAAGTGAATGGAGTGTTACTTCCCTTTCTAAATGCTGTCCTTTCAGAGAAAATCACTTTCCTTTGAAAGTGCCTTAAGCTACTCACACACATTCACAGGAAACTCAAATGCATTTCTATGAAAGAGAAGCAGTCTGTTCCAACATTTCAATTCACTGTGCGAAGTGAATGGAGTGTTGCTTCACTTTCTAAATGCTGTCTTTCAGAGAAAATCACTTTCCTTTGAAAGTGCCTTAAGCTACTTACAAGCATTCACAAAAAACTCATATCTGTTTCTCTGAAAGAGAAGTAGTCTGTTCCAACACTTCAATTCACTGTGCGAAGTGAATGGAGTGTTGCTTCACTTTCTAAATGCTGTCCTTTCAGAGAAAATCACTTTCCTTTGAAACTGCTTTAAGCTACTTACAAGCATTCAACAGAAATTCACATGCGTTTCATTGAAAGAGAAGCAGTCTGCTCCAACACTTCCATTCACTGTGCGAAGTGAATGGAGTGTTGCTTCACTTTCTAAATGCTGTCCTTTCAGAGAAAATCACTTTCCTTTGAAAGTGCCTTAAGCTACTTACAAGCATTCCACAGAAATTCACATGCGTTTCTCTGAAAAAGAAGCAGTCTGTTCCAACACTTCAATTCACTGTGCGAAGTGAATGGAGTGTTGCTTCACTTTCTAAATTCTGTCCTCTCAGAGAAAATCACTTTCCTTTGAAAGTGCCTTAAGCTCCTTACAAGGATTCACAAGAAACTCACATGCATTTTTCTGAAAGAGAAGCAGTCTGTTCCAACACTTCAATTCACTGTGCGAAGTGAATGGAGTGTTGCTTCACTTTCTAAATTCTGTCCTCTCAGAGAAAATCACTTTCCTTTGAAAGTGCCTTAAGCTACTTACAGCATTCACAAGAAACTCACATGCATTTTTCTGAAAGAGAAGCAGTCTGTTCCAACACTTCAATTCACTGTGCGTAGTGAATGGAGTGTTGCTTCACTTTCTAAATGCTGTCCTGTCAGAAAAAATCACTTTCCTTTGAAAGTGCCTTAAGCTACTTACAAGCATTCCACAGAAATTCACATGCGTTTCTCTGAAAAAGAAGCAGTCTGTTCCAACACTTCAATTCACTGTGCGAAGTGAATGGAGTGTTGCTTCACTTTCTAAATGCTGTCCTCTCAGAGAAAATTACTTTCCTTTGAAAGTGCCTTAAGCTACTTACAAGCATTCACAAGAAACTCACATGCATTTTTCTGAAAGAGAAGCAGTCTGTTCCAACACTTTAATTCACTGTGCGTAGTGAATGGAGTGTTGCTTCACTTTCTAAATGCTGTCCTTTCAGAGAAAATCACTTTCCTTTGAAAGTGCCTTAAGCTACTTACAAGCATTCAATAGAAATTCACATGCGTTTCTCTGAAAGAGAAGAAGTCTGTTCCAACACTTCAATTCACTGTGCGAAGTGAATGGAGTGTTGCTTCACTTTCTAAATGCTGTCCATTCAGAGAAAATCACTTTGCTTTGAAATTGCCTTAAGCTACTTACAAGCATTCACAAAAAACTCACATCCGTTTCTCTGAAAGAGAAGAAGTCTGTTGCAACACTTCAATTCACTGGGCGAAGTGAATGGAGTGTTGCTTCACTTTCTCAATGCTGTCCTTTCAGAGAAAATCACTTTCCTTTGAAAGTGCCTTAAGCTACTTAAAAGCATTCACAAGAAACTCACATGCATTTTTCTGAAAGAGAAGCAGTCTGTTCCAACACTTCAATTCACTGTACGTAGTGAATGGAGTGCTGCTTCACTTTCTAAATGCTGTCCTTTCAGAGAAAATCACTTTCCTTTGAAAGTACCTTAAGCTACTTACAAGCATTCAATAGAAATTTACATGTGTTTCTCTGAAAATGAAGCAGTCTGTTCCAACACTTCAATTCACTGTGCGAAGTCAATGGAGTGTTGCTTCACTTTCTAAATGCTGTCCTTTCAGAGAAAATCACTTTCCTTTGAAAGTGCCTTAAGCTACTTACAAGCATTCACAAGAAACTCACATGCATTTTTCTGAAAGAGAAGCAGTCTGTTCCAACACTACAATTCACTGTGCGAAGTGAATGGAGTGTTGCTTCACTTTCTAAATGCTGTCCTTTCAGAGAAAATCACTTTCCTTTGAAAGTGCCTTAAGCTATTTTGACACATTCACAGGAAACTCAAATGCGTTTCTATGAAAGAGAAGCTGTCTGTTCCAACACTTCAATTCACTGTGCGAAGTGAATAGAGTGTTGCTTCACTTTCTAAATGCTGTCTTTCAGAGAAAATCACTTTCCTTTGAAAGTGCCTTAAGCTACTTACAATCATTCACAAAAAACTCATATCTGTTTTTCTGAAAGAGAAGTAGTCTGTTACAACACTTCAATTCACTGTGCGAAGTGAATGGAGTGTTGTATCACTTTCTCAATGCTGTCCTCTCAGAGAAATTCACTTTCCTTTAAAAGTGCCTTAAGCTACTTACAAGCATTCCACAGAAATTCACATGTGTTTCTCTGAAAGAGAAGCAGTCTGTTCCAACACTTCAATTCACTCTGCGAAGTGAATGGAGTGTTGTTTCACTTTCTAAATGCTGTCCTGTCAGAGAAAATCACTTTCCTTTGAAAGTGCCTTAAGCTACTTACAAGCCTTCAGAAAAAACTCATATCTGTTTCTCTGAAAGAGAAGTAGTCTGTTCCAACACTTCAATTCACTGTGCGAAGTGAATGGAGTGTTGTTTCACTTTCTAAATGCTGTCCTTTCAGAGAAAATCACTTTCCTTTGAAAGTGCCTTAAGCTACTTACAAGCATTCCACAGAAATTCACATGCGTTTCTCTGAAAGAGAAGCTGTCTGTTCCAACACTTCAATTCACTCTGCGAAGTGAATGGAGTGTTGCTTCACTTTCTAAATGCTGTCCTTTCAGAGAAAATCACTTTCCTTTGAAAGTGCCTTAAGCTACATACAAGCATTCAACAGAAATTCACATGCATTTCAATGAAAGATAAGCAGTCTGTCCCAACACTTCAATTCACTGTGCGAAGTGAATGGAGTGTTGCTTCACTTTCTAAATGCTGTCCTTTCAGAGAAAATCACTTTCCTTTGAAAATGCCTTAAGCTACATACAAGCATTCAACAGAAATTCACATGCATTTCACTGAAAGATAAGCATTCTGTTCCAACACTTCAATTCACTGTGCGAAGTGATTGGAGTGTTGCTTCACTTTCTAAATGCTGTCCTTTCAGAGAAAATCACTTTCCTTTGAAAGTGCCTTAAGCTACTTACAAGCATTCAACAGAAATTCACATGCGTTTCTCTGTAAAAGAAGCAATCTGTTCCAACACTTCAATTCACTGTGTGAAGTGAATGGAGTGTTGCTTCACTTTCTAAATGCTGTCCTTTCAGAGAAAATCACTTTCCTTTGAAAGTGCCTTAAGCTACTTACAAGCATTCACAAGAAACTCACATGCATTTTTCTTAAAGAGAAGCAGTCTGTTCCAACACTTTAATTCACTGTGCGTAGTGAATGGAGTGTTGCTTCACTTTCTAAATGCTGTCCTTTCAGAGAAAATCACTTTCCTTTGAAAGTACCTCAAGCTACTTACAAGCATTCAATAGAAATTCACATGTGTTTCTCTGAAAAAGAAGCAGTCTGTTCCAACACTTCAATTCACTGTCCGAAGTGAATGGAGTGTTACTTCCCTTTCTAAATGCTGTCCTTTCAGAGAAAATCACTTTCTTTGAAAGTGCCTTAAGCTACTTACACACATTCACAGGAAACTCAAATGCGTTTCTATGAAAGAGAAGCAGTCTGTTCCAACATTTCAATTCACTGTGCGAAGTGAATGGAGTGTTGCTTCACTTTCTTAATGCTGTCTTTCAGAGAAAATCACTTTCCTTTGAAAGTGCCTTAAGCTACTTACAAGCATTCACAAAAAACTCATATCTGTTTCTCTGAAAGAGAAGTAGTCTGTTCCAACACTTCAATTCACTGTGCGAAGTGAATGGAGTGTTGCTTCACTTTCTAAATGCTGTCCTTTCAGAGAAAATCACTTTCCTTTGAAACTGCTTTAAGCTACTTACAAGCATTCAACAGAAATTCACATGCGTTTCATTGAAAGAGAAGCAGTCTGCTCCAACACTTCCATTCACTGTGCGAAGTGAATGGAGTGTTGCTTCACTTTCTAAATGCTGTCCTTTCAGAGAAAATCACTTTCCTTTGAAAGTGCCTTAAGCTACTTACAAGCATTCCACAGAAATTCACATGCGTTTCTCTGAAAAAGAAGCAGTCTGTTCCAACACTTCAATTCACTGTGCGAAGTGAATGGAGTGTTGCTTCACTTTCTAAATGCTGTCCTTTCAGAGAAAATCACTTTCCTTTGAAAGTGCCTTAAGCTACTTACAAGCATTCAACAGAAATTCACATGCATTTCACTGAAAGAGAAGCAGTCTGTTCCAACACTTCAATTCTTTGTACGAAGTGAATGGAGTGTTGCTTCACTTTCTAAATGCTGTCCTTTCAGAGAAAATCACCTTCCTTTGAAAGTGCCTTAAGCTACTTACAAGCATTCACAAGAAACTCACATGCATTTTTCTGAAAGAGAAGCAGTCTGTTCCAACACTTCAATTCACTGTGCGTAGTGAATGGAGTGTTGCTTCACTTTCTAAATGCTGTCCTTTCAGAGAAAATCACTTTCTTTTGAAAGTGCCTTAAGCTACTTACACACATTCACAGGAAACTCAAATGCGTTTCTATGAAAGAGAAGCTGTCTGTTCCAACACTTCAATTCACTGTGCGAAGTGAATGGAGTGTTGCTTCACTTTCTAAATGCTGTCTTTCAGAAAAAATCACTTTCCTTTTAAAGTTCCTTAAGCTACTTACAAGCATTCACAAAAAACTCATATCTGTTTCTCTGAAAGAGAAGTAGTCTGTTCCAACACTTCAATTCACTGTGCGAGGTGAATGGAGTGTTGTTTCTCTTTCTAAATGCTGTCCTTTCAGAGAAAATCACTTTCCTTTGAAAGTGCCTTAAGCTACTTACAAGCATTCCACAGAAATTCACATGCGTTTCTCTGAAAGAGAAGCAGTCTGTTCCAACACTTCAATTAACTCTGCGAAGTGAATGGAGTGTTGCTTCACTTTCTAAATGCTGTCCTTTCAGAGAAAATCACTTTTCTTTGAAAGTGCCTTAAGCTACTTACACACATTCACAGGAAACTCAAATGCATTTCTATGAAAGAGAAGCTGTCTGTTCCAACACTTCAATTCACTGTGCGAAGTGAATGGAGTGTTGCTTCACTTTCTAAATGTTGTCCTTTCAGAGAAAATCACTTTCCTTTGATAGTGCCTTAAGCTACTTACAAGCATTCAACAGAAATTCACATGCGTTTCACTGAAAGAGAAGCAGTCTGTTCCAACATTTCAATTCACTGTGCGAAGTGAATGGAGTGTTGCTTCACTTTCTAAATGCTGTCCTTTCAGAGAAAATCACTTTCCTTTGAAAGTGCCTTAAGCTACTTACAAGCATTCAAAAGAAATTCACATGCATTTCACTGAAAGAGAAGCAGTCTGTTCCAACACTTCAATTCACTGTGCGAAGTGAATGGAGTGTTGCTTCACTTTCTAAATGCTGTCCTTTCAGAGAAAATCACTTTCCTTTGAAAATGCCTTAAGCTACTTACAAGCATTCACAAAAAACTCATATCTGTTTCGTGAAAGAGAAGTAGTCTGTTCCAATACTTCAATTCACTGTGCGAAGTGAATGGAGTGTGGTTTCACTTTCTAAATGCTGTCCTTTCAGAGAAAATCACTTTCCTTTGAAAGTGCCTTAAGCTACTTACAAGCATTCCACAGAAATTCACATGCGTTTCTCTGAAAAAGAAGCAGTCTGTTCCAACACTTCAATTCACTGTGCGAAGTGAATGGAGTGTTGTTTCACTTTCTAAATGCTGTCCTTTCAGAGAAAATCACTTTCCTTTGAAAGTGCCTTAAGCTACTTACAAGCATTCACAAGAAACTCACATGCATTTTTCTGAAAGATAAGCAGTCTGTTCCAACACTTCAATTCACTGTACGTAGTGAATGGAGTGCTGCTTCACTTTCTAAATGCTGTCCTTTCAGAGAAAATCACTTTCCTTTGAAAATGTCTTAAGCTACTTACAAGCATTCAACAGAAATTCACATGCATTTCACTGAAAGAGAAGCAGTCTGTTCCAACACTTCAATTCACTGTGCGAAGTGAATGGAGTGTTGTTTCACTTTCTAAATGCTGTCCTTTCAGAGAAAATCACTTTCCTTTGAAAGTGCCTTAAGCTACTTACAAGCATTCCACAGAAATTCACATGTGTTTCTCTGAAAGAGAAGCAGTCTGTTCCAACACTTCAATTAACTCTGCGAATTGAATGGAGTGTTGCTTCACTTTCTAAATGCTGTCCTTTCAGAGAAAATCACTTTTCTTTGAAAGTGCCTTAAGCTACTTACACACATTCACAGGAAACTCAAATGCATTTCTATGAAAGAGAAGCTGTCTGTTCCAACACTTCAATTCACTGTGCGAAGTGAATGGAGTGTTGCTTCACTTTCTAATTGCTGACCTTTCAGAGAAAATCACTTTCATTGGAAAGTGCCTTAAGCTACTTACAAGCATTCAACAGAAATTCACATGCGTTTCACTGAAAGAGAAGCTGTCTGTTCCAACACTTCAATTCACTGTGCGAAGTGAATGGAGTGTTGCTTCACTTTCTAAATGTTGTCCTTTCAGAGAAAATCACTTTCCTTTGATAGTGCCTTAAGCTACTTACAAGCATTCAACAGAAATTCACATGCGTTTCACTGAAAGAGAAGCAGTCTGTTCCAACATTTCAATTCACTGTGCGAAGTGAATGGAGTGTTGCTTCACTTTCTAAATGCTGTCCTTTCAGAGAAAATCACTTTCCTTTGAAAGTGCCTTAAGCTACTTACAAGCATTCAGCAGAAATTCACATGCATTTCACTGAAAGAGAAGCAGTCTGTTCCAACACTTCAATTCACTGTGCGAAGTGAATGGAGTGTTGCTTCACTTTCTAAATGCTGTCCTTTCAGAGAAAATCACTTTCCTTTGAAAATGCCTTAAGCTACTTACAAGCATTCACAAAAAAACTCATATCTGTTTCGTGAAAGAGAAGTAGTCTGTTCCAACACTTCAATTCACTGTGCGAAGTGAATGGAGTGTTGCTTCACTTTCTAAATGATGTCCTTTCAGAGAAAATCACTTTCCTTTGAAAGTGCCTTAAGCTACTTACAAGCATTCACAAGAAACTCACATGCATTTTTCTGAAAGAGAAGCAGTCTGTTCCAACACTTCAATTCACTGTACGTAGTGAATGGAGTGCTGCTTCACTTTCTAAATGCTGTCCTTTCAGAGAAAATCACTTTCCTTTGAAAGTACCTTAAGCTACTTACAAGCATTCACAAGAAACTCACATGCATTTTTCTGAAAGAGAAGCAGTCTGTTCCAACACTTCAATTCACTGTGCGAAGTCAATGGAGTGTTGCTTCACTTTCTAAATGCTGTCCTTTCAGAGAAAATCACTTTCCTTTGAAAGTGCCTTAAGCTACTTACAAGCATTCACAAGAAACTCTCATGCATTTTTCTGAAAGAGAAGCAGTCTGTTCCAACACTTCAATTCACTGTGCGAAGTGAATGGAGTGTTGCTTCACTTTCTAAATGCTGTCCTTTCAGAGAAAATCACTTTCCTTTGAAAGTGCCTTAAGCTACTTAGACACATTCACAGGAAACTCAAATGCGTTTCTATGAAAGAGAAGCTGTCTGTTCCAACACTTCAATTCACTGTGCGAAGTGAATGGAGTGTTGTTTCACTTTCTAAATGCTGTCCTTTCAGAGAAAATCACTTTCCTTTGAAAGTGCCTTAAGCTACTTACAAGCATTCCACAGAAATTCACATGCGTTTCTCTGAAAGAGAAGCAGTCTGTTCCAACACTTCAATTCACTCTGCGAAGTGAATGGAGTGTTGCTTCACTTTCTAAATGCTGTCCTTTCAGAGAAAATCACTTTCCTTTGAAAGTGCCTTAAGCTACATACAAGCATTCAACAGAAATTCACATGCATTTCACTGAAAGATAAGCAGTCTGTTCCAACACTTCAATTCACTGTGCGAAGTGAATGGAGTGTTGCTTCACTTTCTAAATGCTGTCCTTTCAGAGAAAATCACTTTCCTTTGAAAGTGCCTTAAGCTACTTACAAGCATTCACAAGAAACTCACATGCATTTTTCTTAAAGAGAAGCAGTCTGTTCCAACACTTTAATTCACTGTGCGTAGTGAATGGAGTGTTGCTTCACTTTCTAAATGCTGTCCTTTCAGAGAAAATCACTTTCCTTTGACAGTACCTTAAGCTACTTACAAGCATTCAATAGAAATTCACATGTGTTTCTCTGAAAAAGAAGCAGTCTGTTCCAACACTTCAATTCACTGTCCGAAGTGAATGGAGTGTTACTTCCCTTTCTAAATGCTGTCCTTTCAGAGAAAATCACTTTCCTTTGAAAGTGCCTTAAGCTACTCACACACATTCACAGGAAACTCAAATGCATTTCTATGAAAGAGAAGCAGTCTGTTCCAACATTTCAATTCACTGTGCGAAGTGAATGGAGTGTTGCTTCACTTTCTAAATGCTGTCTTTCAGAGAAAATCACTTTCCTTTGAAAGTGCCTTAAGCTACTTACAAGCATTCACAAAAACTCATATCTGTTTCTCTGAAAGAGAAGTAGTCTGTTCCAACACTTCAATTCACTGTGCGAAGTGAATGGAGTGTTGCTTCACTTTCTAAATGCTGTCCTTTCAGAGAAAATCACTTTCCTTTGAAACTGCTTTAAGCTACTTACAAGCATTCAACAGAAATTCACATGCGTTTCATTGAAAGAGAAGCAGTCTGCTCCAACACTTCCATTCACTGTGCGAAGTGAATGGAGTGTTGCTTCACTTTCTAAATGCTGTCCTTTCAGAGAAAATCACTTTCCTTTGAAAGTGCCTTAAGCTACTTACAAGCATTCCACAGAAATTCACATGCGTTTCTCTGAAAAAGAAGCAGTCTGTTCCAACACTTCAATTCACTGTGCGAAGTGAATGGAGTGTTGCTTCACTTTCTAAATTCTGTCCTCTCAGAGAAAATCACTTTCCTTTGAAAGTGCCTTAAGCTCCTTACAAGGATTCACAAGAAACTCACATGCATTTTTCTGAAAGAGAAGCAGTCTGTTCCAACACTTCAATTCACTGTGCGAAGTGAATGGAGTGTTGCTTCACTTTCTAAATTCTGTCCTCTCAGAGAAAATCACTTTCCTTTGAAAGTGCCTTAAGCTACTTACAGCATTCACAAGAAACTCACATGCATTTTTCTGAAAGAGAAGCAGTCTGTTCCAACACTTCAATTCACTGTGCGTAGTGAATGGAGTGTTGCTTCACTTTCTAAATGCTGTCCTGTCAGAAAAAATCACTTTCCTTTGAAAGTGCCTTAAGCTACTTACAAGCATTCCACAGAAATTCACATGCGTTTCTCTGAAAAAGAAGCAGTCTGTTCCAACACTTCAATTCACTGTGCGAAGTGAATGGAGTGTTGCTTCACTTTCTAAATGCTGTCCTCTCAGAGAAAATTACTTTCCTTTGAAAGTGCCTTAAGCTACTTACAAGCATTCACAAGAAACTCACATGCATTTTTCTGAAAGAGAAGCAGTCTGTTCCAACACTTTAATTCACTGTGCGTAGTGAATGGAGTGTTGCTTCACTTTCTAAATGCTGTCCTTTCAGAGAAAATCACTTTCCTTTGAAAGTGCCTTAAGCTACTTACAAGCATTCAATAGAAATTCACATGCGTTTCTCTGAAAGAGAAGAAGTCTGTTCCAACACTTCAATTCACTGTGCGAAGTGAATGGAGTGTTGCTTCACTTTCTAAATGCTGTCCATTCAGAGAAAATCACTTTGCTTTGAAATTGCCTTAAGCTACTTACAAGCATTCACAAAAAACTCACATCCGTTTCTCTGAAAGAGAAGAAGTCTGTTGCAACACTTCAATTCACTGGGCGAAGTGAATGGAGTGTTGCTTCACTTTCTATATGCTCTCCTTTTAGAGAAAATCACTCTCTTTTAAAAATGCTTTAAGCTACATACAAGCATTCAGAAGAACTCACATGCATTTTTCTGAAAGAGAAGCAGTCTGTTCCAACACTTCAATTCACTGTGCGAAGTGAATGGAGTGTTGCGTCACTTTCTAAATGCTGTCCTTTCAGAGAAAATCACTTTCCTTTGAAAGTGCCTTAAGCTACTTACAAGCATTCACAAGAAACTCACATGCATTTTTCTGAAAGATAAGCAGTCTGTTCCAACACTTCAATTCACTGTACGTAATGAATGGAGTGTTGCTTCACTTTCTAAATGCTGTCCTTTCAGAGAAAATCACTTTCCTTTGAAATTACCTTAAGCTACTTACAAGCATTCAATAGAAATTCACATGTGTTTCTCTGAAAAAGAAGCAGTCTGTTCCAACAGTTCAATTCACTGTGCGAAGTGAATGGAGTGTTGCTTCACTTTCTAAATGCTGTCCTTTCAGAGAGAATCACTTTCCTTTGAAAGTGCCTTAAGCTACTTACAAGCATTCACAAGAAACTCACATGCATTTTTCTGAAAGATAAGCAGTCTGTTCCAACACTTCAATTCACTGTGTGAAGTGAATGGAGTGTTGCTTCACTTTCTAAATGCTTTCCTTTCAGAGAAAATCACTTTCCTTTGAAAATGCCTTAAGCTACTTACAAGTATTCACAAAAAACTCATATCTGTTTCGTGAACGAGAAGTAGTCTGTTCCAACACTTCAATTCACTGTGCGAAGTGAATGGAGTGTTGCTTCACTTTCTAAATGCTGTCCTTTCAGAGAAAATCACTTTCCTTTGAAAGTGCTTTAAGCTACTTACAAGCATTCAACAGAAATTCACATGCGTTTCACTGAAAGAGAAGCAGTCTGCTCCAACACTTCAATTCACTGTGCGAAGTGAATGGAGTGTTGCTTTACTTTCTAAATGCTGTCCTTTCAGAGAAAATCACTTTCCTTTGAAATTGCCTTAAGCTACTTACAAGCATTCAACAGAAATTCACATGCATTTCACTGAAAGAGAAGCAGTCTGTTCCAACACTTCAATTCACTGTGCGAAGTGAATGGAGTGTTGCTTCACTTTCTAAATGCTGTCCTGTCAGAGAAAATCACTTTCCTTTGAAAGTGCCTTACGCTACTTGCACACATTCACAGGAAACTCAAATGCGTTTCTATGAAAGAGAAGCTGTCTGTTCCAACACTTCAATTCACTGTGCGAAGTGAATGGAGTGTTGCTTCACTTTCTAAATGCTGTCTTTCAGAGAAAATCACTTTCCTTTGAAAGTGCCTTAAGCTACTTACAAGCATTCAACAGAAATTCACATGCATTTCACTGAAAGAGAAGCAGTCTGTTCCAACACTTCAATTCACTGTGCGAAGTGAATGGAGTGTTGCTTCACTTTCTAAATGCTGTCCTTTCAGAGAAAATCACTTTCCTTTGAAAATGCCTTAAGCTACTTACAAGCATTCACAAGAAACTCACATGCATTTTTCTGAAAGAGAAGCAGTCTGTTCCAACACTTCAATTCACTGTGCGTAGTGAATGGAGTGTTGCTTCACTTTCTAAATACTGTCCTTTCAGAGAAAATCACTTTCTTTTGAAAGTGCCTTAAGCTACTTACACACATTCAAAGGAAACTCAAATGCGTTTCTATGAAAGAGAAGCTGTCTGTTCCAACACTTCAATTCACTGGGCGAGGTGAATGGAGTGTTGCTTCACTTTCTAAATGCTGTCTTTCAGAGAAAATCACTTTCCTTTGAAAGTACCTTAAGCTACTTACAAGCATTCACAAAAAACTCATATCTGTTTCTCTGAAAGAGAAGTAGTCTGTTCCAACACTTCAATTCACTGTGCGAAGTGAATGGAGGGTTGTTTCACTTTCTCAATGCTGTCCTTTCAGAGAAAATCACTTTCCTTTGAAAGTGCCTTAAGCTACTTAAAAGCATTCCACAGAAATTCACATGCGTTTCTCTGAAAGAGAAGCAGTCTGTTCCAACACTTCAATTCACTCTGCGACGTGAATGGAGTGTTGTTTCACTTTCTAAATGCTGTCCTTTTAGAGAAAATCACTTTCCTTTGAAAGTGCCTTAAGCTACTTACAAGCATTCAACAGAAATTCACATGCGTTTCACTGAAAGAGAAGCAGTCTGTTCCAACATTTCAATTCACTGTGCGAAGTGAATGGAGTGTTGCTTCACTTTCTAAATGCTGTCTTTCAGAGAAAATCACTTTCCTTTGAAAGTGCCTTATGCTACTTACAAGCATTCAACAGAAATTCACATGCATTTCACTGAAAGATAAGCAGTCTGTTCCAACACTTCAATTCACTGTGCGAAGTGAATGGAGTGTTGCTTCACTTTCTAAATGCTATCCTTTCAGAGAAAATCACTTTCCTTTGAAAATGCCTTAAGCTACTTACAAGCATTCACAAAAAACTCATATCTGTTTCGTGAAAGAGAAGTAGTCTGTTCCAACACTTCAATTCACTGTGCGAAGTGAATGGAGTGTTGCTTCACTTTCTAAATGCTGTCCTTTCAGAGAAAATCACTTTCCTTTGAAAGTGCCTTAAGCTACTTACACACATTCAACAGAAATTCACATGCGTTTCACTGAAAGAGAAGCAGTCTGCTCCAACACTTCAATTCACTGGGCGAAGTGAATGGAGTGTTGCTTCACTCTAAATGCTGTCCTTTCAGAGAAAATCACTTTCCTTTGAAATTGCATTAAGCTACTTACAAGCATTCAACAGAAATTCACATGCATTTCACTGAAAGAGAAGCAGTCTGTTCCAACACTTCAATTCACTGTGCGAAGTGAATGGAGTGTTGCTTCACTTTCTAAATGCTGTCCTTTCAGAGAAAATCACTTTCATTTGAAAATGCCTTAAGCTACTTACAAGCATTCACAAAAAACTCATATCTGTTTCCTGAAAGAGAAGTAGTCTGTTCCAACACTTCAGTTCACTGTGCGAAGTGAATGGAGTGTTGTTTCACTTTCTAAATGCTGTCCTTTCAGAGAAAATCACTTTCCTTTGAAAGTGCCTTAAGCTACTTACAAGCATTCCACAGAAATTCACATGCGTTTCTCTGAAAAAGAAGCAGTCTGTTCCAACACTTCAATTCACTGTGCGAAGTGAATGGAGTGTTGCTTCACTTTCAAAATGCTGTCCTTTCAGAGAAAATCACTTTCCTTTGAAAGTGCCTTAAGCTACTTACAAGCATTCACAAGAAACTCACATGCATTTTTCTGAAAGAGAAGCAGTCTGTTCCAACACTTCAATTCACTGTACGTAGTGAATGGAGTGTTGCTTCACTTTCTAAATGCTGTCCTTTCAGAGAAAATCACTTTGCTTTGAAAGTGCCTTAAGCTACTTACAAGCATTCACAAAAGACTCATATCTGTTTCGTGAAAGAGAAGTAGTCTGTTCCAACACTTCAATTCACTGTGTGAAGTGAATGGAGTGTTGCTTCACTTTCTAAATGCTGTCCTTTCAGAGAAAATCACTTTCTTTTGAAAGTGCCTTAAGCTACTTACAAGCATTCAACAGAAATTCACAAGCGTTTCACTGAAAGAGAAGCTGTCTGTTCCAACACTTCAATTCACTGTGCGAAGTGAATGGAGTGTTGCTTCACTTTCTAAATGCTGTCCTTTCAGAGAAAATCACTTTCCTTTGATAGTGCCTTAAGCTACTTACAAGCATTCAACAGAAATTCACATGCGTTTCACTGAAAGAGAAGCAGTCTGTTCCAACATTTCAATTCACTGTGCGAAGTGAATGGAGTGTTGCTTCACTTTCTAAATGCTGTCTTTCAGAGAAAATCACTTTCCTTTGAAAGTGCCTTAAACTACTTACAAGCATTCACAAAAAACTCATATCTGTTTCTCTGAAAGAGAAGTAGTCTGTTCCAACACTTCAATTCACTGTGCGAAGTGAATGGAGTGTTGTTTCACTTTCTAAATACTGTCCTCTCAGTGAAAATCACTTTCCTTTGAAAGTGCCTTAAGCTACTTACAAGCATTCCACAGAAATTCTCATGCGTTTCTCTGAAAGAGAAGCAGTCTGTTCCAACACTTCAATTCACTCTGAGAAGTGAATGGAGTGTTATTTCACTTTCTAAATGCTGTCCTGTCAGAGAAAATCACTTTCCTTTGAAAGTGCCTTAAGCTACTTACACACATTCACAGGAAACTTAAATGCGTTTCTATGAAAGAGAAGCTGTCTGTTCCAACACTTCAATTCACTGTGCGAAGTGAATGGAGTGTTGCTTCACTTTCTAAATGCTGTCCTTTCAGAGAAAATCACTTTCCTTTGAAAGTGCCTTAAGCTACTTACAAGCATTCAACAGAAATTCACATGCATTTCACTGAAAGAGAAGCAGTCTGTTCCAACACTTCAATTCACTGTGCGAAGTGAATGGAGTGTTGCTTCACTTTCTAAATGCTGTCCTTTCAGAGAAAATCACTTTCCTTTGAAAATGCCTTAAGCTACTTACAAGCATTCACAAGAAACTCACATGCATTTTTCTGAAAGAGAAGCAGTCTGTTCCAACACTTCAATTCACTGTGCGTAGTGAATGGAGTGTTGCTTCACTTTCTAAATGCTGTCCTTTCAGAGAAAATCACTTTCTTTTGAAAGTGCCTTAAGCTACTTACACACATTCACAGGAAACTCAAATGCGTTTCTATGAAAGAGAAGCTGTCTGTTCCAACACTTCAATTCACTGTGCGAAGTGAATGGAGTGTTGCTTCACTTTCTAAATGCTGTCTTTCAGAGAAAATCACTTTCCTTTTAAAGTTCCTTAAGCTACTTACAAGCATTCACAAAAAACTCATATCTGTTTCTCTGAAAGAGAAGTAGTCTGTTCCAACACTTCAATTCACTGTGCGAGGTGAATGGAGTGTTGTTTCACTTTCTAAATGCTGTCCTTTCAGAGAAAATCACTTTCCTTTGAAAGTGCCTTAAGCTACTTACAAGCATTCCACAGAAATTCACATGCGTTTCTCTGAAAGAGAAGCAGTCTGTTCCAACACTTCAATTAACTCTGCGAAGTGAATGGAGTGTTGCTTCACTTTCTAAATGCTGTCCTTTCAGAGAAAATCACTTTTCTTTGAAAGTGCCTAAAGCTACTTACACATTCACAGGAAACTCAAATGCATTTCTATGAAAGAGAAGCTGTCTGTTCCAACACTTCAATTCACTGTGCGAAGTGAATGGAGTGTTGCTTCACTTTCTAAATGCTGTCCTTTCAGAGAAAATCACTTTGCTTTGAAAGTGCCTTAAGCTACGTACAAGCATTCACAAAAGACTCATATCTGTTTCGTGAAAGAGAAGTAGTCTGTTCCAACACTTCAATTCACTGTGTGAAGTGAATGGAGTGTTGCTTCACTTTCTAAATGCTGTCCTTTCAGAGAAAATCACTTTCTTTTGAAAGTGCCTTAAGCTACTTACAAGCATTCAACAGAAATTCACAAGCGTTTCACTGAAAGAGAAGCTGTCTGTTCCAACACTTCAATTCACTGTGCGAAGTGAATGGAGTGTTGCTTCACTTTCTAAATGCTGTCCTTTCAGAGAAAATCACTTTCCTTTGATAGTGCCTTAAGCTACTTACAAGCATTCAACAGAAATTCACATGCGTTTCACTGAAAGAGAAGCAGTCTGTTCCAACATTTCAATTCACTGTGCGAAGTGAATGGAGTGTTGCTTCACTTTCTAAATGCTGTCTTTCAGAGAAAATCACTTTCCTTTGAAAGTGCCTTAAACTACTTACAAGCATTCACAAAAAACTCATATCTGTTTCTCTGAAAGAGAAGTAGTCTGTTCCAACACTTCAATTCACTGTGCGAAGTGAATGGAGTGTTGTTTCACTTTCTAAATACTGTCCTCTCAGTGAAAATCACTTTCCTTTGAAAGTGCCTTAAGCTACTTACAAGCATTCCACAGAAATTCACATGCGTTTCTCTGAAAGAGAAGCAGTCTGTTCCAACACTTCAATTCACTCTGAGAAGTGAATGGAGTGTTATTTCACTTTCTAAATGCTGTCCTGTCAGAGAAAATCACTTTCCTTTGAAAGTGCCTTAAGCTACTTACACACATTCACAGGAAACTTAAATGCGTTTCTATGAAAGAGAAGCTGTCTGTTCCAACACTTCAATTCACTGTGCGAAGTGAATGGAGTGTTGCTTCACTTTCTAAATGCTGTCCTTTCAGAGAAAATCACTTTCCTTTGAAAGTGCCTTAAGCTACTTACAAGCATTCAACAGAAATTCACATGCATTTCACTGAAAGAGAAGCAGTCTGTTCCAACACTTCAATTCACTGTGCGAAGTGAATGGAGTGTTGCTTCACTTTCTAAATGCTGTCCTTTCAGAGAAAATCACTTTCCTTTGAAAATGCCTTAAGCTACTTACAAGCATTCACAAGAAACTCACATGCATTTTTCTGAAAGAGAAGCAGTCTGTTCCAACACTTCAATTCACTGTGCGTAGTGAATGGAGTGTTGCTTCACTTTCTAAATGCTGTCCTTTCAGAGAAAATCACTTTCTTTTGAAAGTGCCTTAAGCTACTTACACACATTCACAGGAAACTCAAATGCGTTTCTATGAAAGAGAAGCTGTCTGTTCCAACACTTCAATTCACTGTGCGAAGTGAATGGAGTGTTGCTTCACTTTCTAAATGCTGTCTTTCAGAGAAAATCACTTTCCTTTTAAAGTTCCTTAAGCTACTTACAAGCATTCACAAAAAACTCATATCTGTTTCTCTGAAAGAGAAGTAGTCTGTTCCAACACTTCAATTCACTGTGCGAGGTGAATGGAGTGTTGTTTCACTTTCTAAATGCTGTCCTTTCAGAGAAAATCACTTTCCTTTGAAAGTGCCTTAAGCTACTTACAAGCATTCCACAGAAATTCACATGCGTTTCTCTGAAAGAGAAGCAGTCTGTTCCAACACTTCAATTAACTCTGCGAAGTGAATGGAGTGTTGCTTCACTTTCTAAATGCTGTCCTTTCAGAGAAAATCACTTTTCTTTGAAAGTGCCTAAAGCTACTTACACACATTCACAGGAAACTCAAATGCATTTCTATGAAAGAGAAGCTGTCTGTTCCAACACTTCAATTCACTGTGCGAAGTGAATGGAGTGTTGCTTCACTTTCTAAATGCTGTCCTTTCAGAGAAAATCACTTTCTTTTGAAAGTGCCTTAAGCTACTTACAAGCATTCAACAGAAATTCACATGCGTTTCACTGAAAGAGAAGCTGTCTGTTCCAACACTTCAATTCACTGTGCGAAGTGAATGGAGTGTTGCTTCACTTTCTAAATGTTGTCCTTTCAGAGAAAATCACTTTCCTTTGATAGTGCCTTAAGCTACTTACAAGCATTCAACAGAAATTCACATGCGTTTCACTGAAAGAGAAGCAGTCTGTTCCAACATTTCAATTCACTGTGCGAAGTGAATGGAGTGTTGCTTCACATTCTAAATGCTGTCCTTTCAGAGAAAATCACTTTCCTTTGAAAATGCCTTAAGCTACTTACACGCATTCACAAAAAACTCATATCTGTTTCGTGAAAGAGAAGTAGTCTGTTCCAACACTTCAATTCACTGTGCGAAGTGAATGGAGTGTGGTTTCACTTTCTAAATGCTGTCCTTTCAGAGAAAATCACTTTCCTTTGAAAGTGCCTTAAGCTACTTACAAGCATTCCACAGAAATTCACATGCGTTTCTCTGAAAAAGAAGCAGTCTGTTCCAACACTTCAATTCACTGTGCGAAGTGAATGGAGTGTTGCTTCACTTTCTAAATGCTGTCCTTTCAGAGAAAATCACTTTCCTTTGAAAGTGCCTTAAGCTACTTACAAGCATTCAATAGAAACTCACATGCATTTTTCTGAAAGAGAAGCAGTCTGTTCCAACACTTCAATTCACTGTACGCAGTGAATGGAGTGTTGCTTCACTTTCTAAATGCTGTCCTTTCAGAGAAAATCACTTTCCTTTGAAAGTACCTTAAGCTACTTACAAGCATTCAATAGAAATTCACATGTGTTTCTCTGAAAAAGAAGCAGTCTGTTCCAACACTTCAATTCACTGTGCGAAGTCAATGGAGTGTTGCTTCACTTTCTAAATGCTGTCCTTTCAGAGAAAATCACTTTCTTTGAAAGTGCCTTAAGCTACTTACAAGCATTCACAAGAAACTCACATGCATTTTTCTGAAAGAGAAGCAGTCTGTTCCAACACTTCAATTCACTGTGCGCAGTGAATGGAGTGTTGCTTCACTTTCTAAATGCTGTCCTTTCAGAGAAAATCACTTTCCTTTGAAAGTGCCTTAAGCTACTTACACACATTCACAGGAAACTCAAATGCGTTTCTATGAAAGAGAAGCTGTCTGTTCCAACACTTCAATTCACTGTGCGAAGTGAATGGAGTGTTGCTTCACTTTCTAAATGCTGTCTTTCAGAGAAAATCACTTTCCTTTGAAAGTGCCTTAAGCTACTTACAATCATTCACAAAAAACTCATATCTGTTTTTCTGAAAGAGAAGTAGTCTGTTACAACACTTCAATTCACTGTGCGAAGTGAATGGAGTGTTGTATCACTTTCTAAATGCTGTCCTCTCAGAGAAAATCACTTTCCTTTAAAAGTGCCTTAAGCTACTTACAAGCATTCCACAGAAATTCACATGTGTTTCTCTGAAAGAGAAGCAGTCTGTTCCAACACTTCAATTCACTCTGCGAAGTGAATGAAGTGTTGTTTCACTTTCTAAATGCTGTCCTGTCAGAGAAAATCACTTTCCTTTGAAAGTGCCTTAAGCTACTTACAAGCCTTCAGAAAAAACTCATATCTGTTTCTCTGAAAGAGAAGTAGTCTGTTCCAACACTTCAATTCACTGTGCGAAGTGAATGGAGTGTTGTTTCACTTTCTAAATGCTGTCCTTTCAGAGAAAATCACTTTCCTTTGAAAGTGCCTTAAGCTACTTACAAGCATTCCACAGAAATTCACATGCGTTTCTCTGAAAGAGAAGCCGTCTGTTCCAACACTTCAATTCACTCTGCGAAGTGAATGGAGTGTTGCTTCACTTTCTAAATGCTGTCCTTTCAGAGAAAATCACTTTCCTTTGAAAGTGCCTTAAGCTACATACAAGCATTCAACAGAAATTCACATGCATTTCACTGAAAGATAAGCAGTCTGTTCCAACACTTCAATTCACTGTGCGAAGTGAATGGAGTGTTGCTTCACTTTCTAAATGCTGTCCTTTCAGAGAAAATCATTTTCCTTTGAAAATGCCTTAAGCTACATACAAGCATTCAACAGAAATTCACATGCATTTCACTGAAAGATAAGCAGTCTGTTCCAACACTTCAATTCACTGTGCGAAGTGAATGGAGTGTTGCTTCACTTTCTAAATGCTGTCCTTTCAGAGAAAATCACTTTCCTTTGAAAGTGCCTTAAGCTACTTACAAGCATTCAACAGAAATTCACATGCGTTTCTCTGTAAAAGAAGCAATCTGTTCCAACACTTCAATTCACTGTGTGAAGTGAATGGAGTGTTGCTTCACTTTCTAAATGCTGTCCTTTCAGAGAAAATCACTTTCCTTTGAAAGTGCCTTAAGCTACTTACAAGCATTCACAGGAAACTCACATGCATTTTTCTTAAAGAGAAGCAGTCTGTTCCAACACTTTAATTCACTGTGCGTAGTGAATGGAATGTTGCTTCACTTTCTAAATGCTGTCCTTTCAGAGAAAATCACTTTCCTTTGAAAGTACCTTAAGCTACTTACAAGCATTCAATAGAAATTCACATGTGTTTCTCTGAAAAAGAAGCAGTCTGTTCCAACACTTCAATTCACTGTCCGAAGTGAATGGAGTGTTGCTTCCCTTTCTAAATGCTGTCCTTTCAGAGAAAATCACTTTCCTTTGAAAGTGCCTTAAGCTACTTACACACATTCACAGGAAACTCAAATGCGTTTCTATGAAAGAGAAGCAGTCTGTTCCAACATTTCAATTCACTGTGCGAAGTGAATGGAGTGTTGCTTCACTTTCTAAATGCTGTCTTTCAGAGAAAATCACTTTCCTTTGAAAGTGCCTTAAGCTACTTACAAGCATTCACAAAAAACTCTTATCTGTTTCTCTGAAAGAGAAGTAGTCTGTTCCAACATTTCAATTCACTGTGCGAAGTGAATGGAGTGTTGTTTCACTTTCTAAATGCTGTCCTCTCAGAGAAAATCACTTTCCTTTGAAAGTGCCTTAAGCTACTTACAAGCGTTCCACAGAAATTCACATGCGTTTCTCTGAAAGAGAAGCAGTCTGTTCCAACACTTCAATTCACTCTGCGAAGTGAATGGAGTGTTGTTTCACTTTCTAAATACTGTCCTTTCAGAGAAAATCACTTTCCTTTGAAAGTGCCTTAAGCTACTTACACACATTCACAGGAAACTCAAATGCGTTTCTATGAAAGAGAAGCTGTCTGTTCCAACACTTCAATTCACTGTGCGAAGTGGAGTGTTGCTTCACTTTCTAAATGCTGTCCTGTCAGAGAAAATCACTTTCCTTTAAAAATGCCTTAAGCTACTTACAAGCATTCACAAGAAACTCACATGTATTTTTTGAAAGAGAAGCAGTCTGTTCCAACACTTCAATTCACTGTGCGAAGTGAATGGAGTGTTGTTTCACTTTCTAAATGCTGTCCTTTCAGAGAAAATCACTTTCCTTTGAAAGTGCCTTAAGCTACTTACAAGCATTCCACAGAAATTCACATGCGTTTCTCTGAAAGAGAAGCAGTCTGTTCCAACACTTCAATTCACTGTGCGAAGTGAATGGAGTGTTGCTTCACTTTCTAAATGCTGTCCTTTCAGAGAAAATCACTTTCCTTTGAAACTGCTTTAAGCTACTTACAAGCATTCAACAGAAATTCACATGCGTTTCACTGAAAGAGAAGCAGTCTGCTCCAACACTTCAATTCACTGTGCGAAGTGAATGGAGTGTTGCTTCACTTTCTAAATGCTGTCCTTTCAGAGAAAATCACTTTCCTTTGAAAGTGCCTTAAGCTACTTACAAGCATTCCACAGAAATTCACATGCATTTCTCTGAAAAAGAAGCAGTCTGTTCCAACACTTCAATTCACTGTGCGAAGTGAATGGAGTGTTGCTTCACTTTCTAAATTCTGTCCTCTCAGAGAAAATCACTTTCCTTTGATAGTGCCATAAGCTCCTTACAAGGATTCACAAGAAACTCACATGCATTTTTCTGAAAGAGAAGCAGTCTGTTCCAACACTTCAATTCACTGTGCGTAGTGAATGGAGTGTTGCTTCACTTTCTAAAAGCTGTCCTTTCAGAGAAAATCACTTTCCTTTGAAAGTACCTTAAGCTACTTACAAGCATTCTATAGAAATTCATATGTGTTTCTCTGAAAAAGAAGCAGTCTGTTCCAACACTTCAATTCACTGTGCGAAGTGAATGGAGTGTTGTTTCACTTTCTAAGTGCTGCCCTTTCAGAGAAAATCACTTTCCTTTGAAAGTGCCTTAAGCTACTTACAAGCATTCACAAGAAACTCACATGCAATTTTCTGAAAGAGAAGCAGTCTGTTCCAACACTTCAATTCACTCTGCGTAGTGAATGGAGTGTTGCTTTACTTTCTAAATGCTGTCCTTTCAGAGAAAATCACTTTCCTTTGAAAGTGCCTTAAGCTACTTACAAGCATTCAATAGAAATTCACATGCGTTTCTCTGAAAGAGAAGCAGTCTGTTCCAACACTTCAATTCACTGTGCGAAGTGAATGGAGTGTTGCTTCACTTTCTAAATGCTGTCCATTCAGAGAAAATCACTTTGCTTTGAAAGTGCCTTAAGCTACTTACAAGCATTCACAAAAAACTCACATCCGTTTCTCTGAAAGAGAAGCAGTCTGTTCCAACACTTCAATTCACTGTGCGAAGTGAATGGAGTGTTGCTTCACTTTCTAAATGCTGTCCATTCAGAGAAAATCACTTTCCTTTGAAAATGCCTTAAGCTACTTACAAGCATTCACAAAAAACTCATATCTGTTTCGTGAAAGAGAAGTAGTCTGTTCCAACACTTCAATTCACTGTGCGAAGTGAATGGAGTGTGGTTTCACTTTCTAAATGCTGTCCTTTCAGAGAAAATCACTTTCCTTTGAAAGTGCCTTAAGCTACTTACAAGAATTCCACAGAAATTCAAATGCGTTTCTCTGAAAAAGAAGCAGTCTGTTCCAACACTTCAATTCACTGTGCGAAGTGAATGGAGTGTTGCTTCACTTTCGAAATGCTGTGCTTTCATAGAAAATCACTTTCCTTTGAAAGTGCCTTAAGCTACTTACAAGCATTCACAAGAAACTCACATGCATTTTTCTGAAAGAGAAGCAGTCTGTTCCAACACTTCAATTCACTGTACGTAGTGAATGGAGTGTTGCTTCACTTTCTAAATGCTGTCCTTTCAGAGAAAATCACTTTCCTTTGAAAGTACCTTAAGCTACTTACAAGCATTCAATAGAAATTCACATGTGTTTCTCTGAAAAAGAAGCAGTCTGTTCCAACACTTCAATTCACTGTGCGAAGTCAATGGAGTGTTGCTTCACTTTCTAAATGCTGTCCTTTCAGAGAAAATCACTTTCTTTTGAAAGTGCCTTAAGCTACTTACAAGCATTCAACAGAAATTCACATGCGTTTCACTGAAAGAGAAGCTGTCTGTTCCAACACTTCAATTCACTGTGCGAAGTGAATGGAGTGTTGCTTCACTTTCTAAATGTTGTCCTTTCAGAGAAAATCACTTTCCTTTGATAGTGCCTTAAGCTACTTACAAGCATTCAACAGAAATTCACATGCGTTTCACTGAAAGAGAAGCAGTCTGTTCCAACATTTCAATTCACTGTGCGAAGTGAATGGAGTGTTGCTTCACTTTCTAAATGCTGTCCTTTCAGAGAAAATCACTTTCCTTTGAAAGTGCCTTAAGCTACTTACAAGCATTCAACAGAAATTCACATGCGTTTCTCTGTAAAAGAAGCAATCTGTTCCAACACTTCAATTCACTGTGTGAAGTGAATGGAGTGTTGCTTCACTTTCTAAATGCTGTCCTTTCAGAGAAAATCACTTTCCTTTGAAAGTGCCTTAAGCTACTTACAAGCATTCACAAGAAACTCACATGCATTTTTCTTAAAGAGAAGCAGTCTGTTCCAACACTTTAATTCACTGTGCGTAGTGAATGGAGTGTTGCTTCACTTTCTAAATGCTGTCCTTTCAGAGAAAATCACTTTCCTTTGAAAGTACCTTAAGCTACTTACAAGCATTCAATAGAAATTCACATGTGTTTCTCTGAAAAAGAAGCAGTCTGTTCCAACACTTCAATTCACTGTCCGAAGTGAATGGAGTGTTGCTTCCCTTTCTAAATGCTGTCCTTTCAGAGAAAATCACTTTCCTTTGAAAGTGCCTTAAGCTACTTACACACATTCACAGGAAACTCAAATGCGTTTCTATGAAAGAGAAGCAGTCTGTTCCAACATTTCAATTCACTGTGCGAAGTGAATGGAGTGTTGCTTCACTTTCTAAATGCTGTCTTTCAGAGAAAATCACTTTACTTTGAAAGTGCCTTAAGCTACTTACAAGCATTCACAAAAAACTCTTATCTGTTTCTCTGAAAGAGAAGTAGTCTGTTCCAACATTTCAATTCACTGTGCGAAGTGAATGGAGTGTTGTTTCACTTTCTAAATGCTGTCCTCTCAGAGAAAATCACTTTCCTTTGAAAGTGCCTTAAGCTACTTACAAGCGTTCCACAGAAATTCACATGCGTTTCTCTGAAAGAGAAGCAGTCTGTTCCAACACTTCAATTCACTCTGCGAAGTGAATGGAGTGTTGTTTCACATTCTAAATACTGTCCTTTCAGAGAAAATCACTTTCCTTTGAAAGTGCCTTAAGCTACTTACACACATTCACAGGAAACTCAAATGCGTTTCTATGAAAGAGAAGCTGTCTGTTCCAACACTTCAATTCACTGTGCGAAGTGGAGTGTTGCTTCACTTTCTAAATGCTGTCCTTTCAGAGAAAATCACTTTCCTTTAAAAATGCCTTAAGCTACTTACAAGCATTCACAAGAAACTCACATGTATTTTTTGAAAGAGAAGCAGTCTGTTCCAACACTTCAATTCACTGTGCGAAGTGAATGGAGTGTTGTTTCACTTTCTAAATGCTGTCCTTTCAGAGAAAATCACTTTCCTTTGAAAGTGCCTTAAGCTACTTACAAGCATTCCACAGAAATTCACATGCGTTTCTCTGAAAGAGAAGCAGTCTGTTCCAACACTTCAATTCACTGTGCGAAGTGAATGGAGTGTTGCTTCACTTTCTAAATGCTGTCCTTTCAGAGAAAATCACTTTCCTTTGAAAGTGCCTTAAGCTCCTTACAAGGATTCACAAGAAACTCACATGCATTTTTCTGAAAGAGAAGCAGTCTGTTCCAACACTTCAATTCACTGTGCGTAGTGAATGGAGTGTTGCTTCACTTTCTAAAAGCTGTCCTTTCAGAGAAAATCACTTTCCTTTGAAACTACCTTAAGCTACTTACAAGCATTCTATAGAAATTCATATGTGTTTCTCTGAAAAAGAAGCAGTCTGTTCCAACACTTCAATTCACTGTGCGAAGTGAATGGAGTGTTGTTTCACTTACTAAATGCTGTCCTTTCAGAGAAAATCACTTTCCTTTGAAAGTGCCTTAAGCTACTTACAAGCATTCACAAGAAACTCACATGCAATTTTCTGAAAGAGAAGCAGTCTGTTCCAACACTTCAATTCACTCTGCGTAGTGAATGGAGTGTTGCTTTACTTTCTAAATGCTGTCCTTTCAGAGAAAATCACTTTCCTTTGAAAGTGCCTTAAGCTACTTACAAGCATTCAATAGAAATTCACATGCGTTTCTCTGAAAGAGAAGCAGTCTGTTCCAACACTTCAATTCACTGTGCGAAGTGAATGGAGTGTTGCTTCACTTTCTAAATGCTGTCCATTCAGAGAAAATCACTTTGCTTTGAAAGTGCCTTAAGCTACTTACAAGCATTCACAAAAAACTCACATCCGTTTCTCTGAAAGAGAAGCAGTCTGTTCCAACACTTCAATTCACTGTGCGAAGTGAATGGAGTGTTGCTTCACTTTCTAAATGCTGTCCATTCAGAGAAAATCACTTTCCTTTGAAAATGCCTTAAGCTACTTACAAGCATTCACAAAAAACTCATATCTGTTTCGTGAAAGAGAAGTAGTCTGTTCCAACACTTCAATTCACTGTGCGAAGTGAATGGAGTGTGGTTTCACTTTCTAAATGCTGTCCTTTCAGAGAAAATCACTTTCCTTTGAAAGTGCCTTAAGCTACTTACAAGAATTCCACAGAAATTCAAATGCGTTTCTCTGAAAAAGAAGCAGTCTGTTCCAACACTTCAATTCACTGTGCGAAGTGAATGGAGTGTTGCTTCACTTTCGAAATGCTGTGCTTTCATAGAAAATCACTTTCCTTTGAAAGTGTCTTAAGCTACTTACAAGCATTTATAAGAAACTCACATGCATTTTTCTGAAAGAGAAGCAGTCTGTTCCAACACTTCAATTCACTGTACGTAGTGAATGGAGTGTTGCTTCACTTTCTAAATGCTGTCCTTTCAGAGAAAATCACTTTCCTTTGAAAGTACCTTAAGCTACTTACAAGCATTCAATAGAAATTCACATGTGTTTCTCTGAAAAAGAAGCAGTCTGTTCCAAAACTTCAATTCACTGTGCGAAGTCAATGGAGTGTTGCTTCACTTTCTAAATGCTGTCCTTTCAGAGAAAATCACTTTCTTTTGAAAGTGCCTTAAGCTACTTACAAGCATTCAACAGAAATTCACATGCGTTTCACTGAAAGAGAAGCTGTCTGTTCCAACACTTCAATTCACTGTGCGAAGTGAATGGAGTGTTGCTTCACTTTCTAAATGTTGTCCTTTCAGAGAAAATCACTTTCCTTTGATAGTGCCTTAAGCTACTTACAAGCATTCAACAGAAATTCACATGCGTTTCACTGAAAGAGAAGCAGTCTGTTCCAACATTTCAATTCACTGTGCGAAGTGAATGGAGTGTTGCTTCACTTTCTAAATGCTGTCCTTTCAGAGAAAATCACTTTCCTTTGAAAATGCCTTAAGCTACTTACACGCATTCACAAAAAACTCATATCTGTTTCGTGAAAGAGAAGTAGTCTGTTCCAACACTTCAATTCACTGTGCGAAGTGAATGGAGTGTGGTTTCACTTTCTAAATGCTGTCCTTTCAGAGAAAATCACTTTCCTTTGAAAGTGCCTTAAGCTACTTACAAGCATTCCACAGAAATTCACATGCGTTTCTCTGAAAAAGAAGCAGTCTGTTCAAACACTTAAATTCACTGTGCGAAGTGAATGGAGTGTTGCTTCACTTTCTAAATGCTGTCCTTTCAGAGAAAATCACTTTCCTTTGAAAGTGCCTTAAGCTACTTACAAGCATTCAATAGAAACTCACATGCATTTTTCTGAAAGAGAAGCAGTCTGTTCCAACACTTCAATTCACTGTACGCAGTGAATGGAGTGTTGCTTCACTTTCTAAATGCTGTCCTTTCAGAGAAAATCACTTTCCTTTGAAAGTACCTTAAGCTACTTACAAGCATTCAATAGAAATTCACATGTGTTTCTCTGAAAAAGAAGCAGTCTGTTCCAACACTTCAATTCACTGTGCGAAGTGAATGGAGTGTTGCTTCACTTTCTAAATGCTGTCCTTTCAGAGAAAATCACTTTCCTTTGAAAGTGCCTTAAGCTACTTACAAGCATTCACAAGAAACTCACATGCATTTTTCTGAAAGAGAAGCAGTCTGTTCCAACACTTCAATTCACTGTGCGCAGTGAATGGAGTGTTGCTTCACTTTCTAAATGCTGTCCTTTCAGAGAAAATCACTTTCCTTTGAAAGTGCCTTAAGCTACGTACACACATTCACAGGAAACTCAAATGCGTTTCTATGAAAGAGAAGCTGTCTGTTCCAACACTTCAATTCACTGTGCGAAGTGAATGGAGTGTTGCTTCACTTTCTAAATGCTGTCTTTCAGAGAAAATCACTTTCCTTTGAAAGTGCCTTAAGCTACTTACAAGCATTCACAAAAAACTCATATCTGTTTTTCTGAAAGAGAAGTAGTCTGTTCCAACACTTCAATTCACTGTGCGAAGTGAATGGAGTGTGGTTTCACTTTCTAAATGCTGTCCTTTCAGAGAAAATCACTTTCCTTTGAAAGTGCCTTAAGCTACTTACAAGAATTCCACAGAAATTCAAATGCGTTTCTCTGAAAAAGAAGCAGTCTGTTCCAACACTTCAATTCACTGTGCGAAGTGAATGGAGTGTTGCTTCACTTTCGAAATGCTGTGCTTTCATAGAAAATCACTTTCCTTTGAAAGTGCCTTAAGCTACTTACAAGCATTCACAAGAAACTCACATGCATTTTTCTGAAAGAGAAGCAGTCTGTTCCAACACTTCAATTCACTGTACGTAGTGAATGGAGTGTTGCTTCACTTTCTAAATGCTGTCCTTTCAGAGAAAATCACTTTCCTTTGAAAGTACCTTAAGCTACTTACAAGCATTCAATAGAAATTCACATGTGTTTCTCTGAAAAAGAAGCAGTCTGTTCCAACACTTCAATTCACTGTGCGAAGTCAATGGAGTGTTGCTTCACTTTCTAAATGCTGTCCTTTCAGAGAAAATCACTTTCTTTTGAAAGTGCCTTAAGCTACTTACAAGCATTCAACAGAAATTCACATGCGTTTCACTGAAAGAGAAGCTGTCTGTTCCAACACTTCAATTCACTGTGCGAAGTGAATGGAGTGTTGCTTCACTTTCTAAATGTTGTCCTTTCAGAGAAAATCACTTTCCTTTGATAGTGCCTTAAGCTACTTACAAGCATTCAACAGAAATTCACATGCGTTTCACTGAAAGAGAAGCAGTCTGTTCCAACATTTCAATTCACTGTGCGAAGTGAATGGAGTGTTGCTTCACTTTCTAAATGCTGTCCTTTCAGAGAAAATCACTTTCCTTTGAAAGTGCCTTAAGCTACTTACAAGCATTCAACAGAAATTCACATGCGTTTCTCTGTAAAAGAAGCAATCTGTTCCAACACTTCAATTCACTGTGTGAAGTGAATGGAGTGTTGCTTCACTTTCTAAATGCTGTCCTTTCAGAGAAAATCACTTTCCTTTGAAAGTGCCTTAAGCTACTTACAAGCATTCACAAGAAACTCACATGCATTTTTCTTAAAGAGAAGCAGTCTGTTCCAACACTTTAATTCACTGTGCGTAGTGAATGGAGTGTTGCTTCACTTTCTAAATGCTGTCCTTTCAGAGAAAATCACTTTCCTTTGAAAGTACCTTAAGCTACTTACAAGCATTCAATAGAAATTCACATGTGTTTCTCTGAAAAAGAAGCAGTCTGTTCCAACACTTCAATTCACTGTCCGAAGTGAATGGAGTGTTGCTTCCCTTTCTAAATGCTGTCCTTTCAGAGAAAATCACTTTCCTTTGAAAGTGCCTTAAGCTACTTACACACATTCACAGGAAACTCAAATGCGTTTCTATGAAAGAGAAGCAGTCTGTTCCAACATTTCAATTCACTGTGCGAAGTGAATGGAGTGTTGCTTCACTTTCTAAATGCTGTCTTTCAGAGAAAATCACTTTACTTTGAAAGTGCCTTAAGCTACTTACAAGCATTCACAAAAAACTCTTATCTGTTTCTCTGAAAGAGAAGTAGTCTGTTCCAACATTTCAATTCACTGTGCGAAGTGAATGGAGTGTTGTTTCACTTTCTAAATGCTGTCCTCTCAGAGAAAATCACTTTCCTTTGAAAGTGCCTTAAGCTACTTACAAGCGTTCCACAGAAACTCACATGCATTTTTCTGAAAGAGAAGCAGTCTGTTCCAACACTTCAATTCACTCTGCGAAGTGAATGGAGTGTTGTTTCACTTTCTAAATACTGTCCTTTCAGAGAAAATCACTTTCCTTTGAAAGTGCCTTAAGCTACTTACACACATTCACAGGAAACTCAAATGCGTTTCTATGAAAGAGAAGCTGTCTGTTCCAACACTTCAATTCACTGTGCGAAGTGGAGTGTTGCTTCACTTTCTAAATGCTGTCCTTTCAGAGAAAATCACTTTCCTTTAAAAATGCCTTAAGCTACTTACAAGCATTCACAAGAAACTCACATGTATTTTTTGAAAGAGAAGCAGTCTGTTCCAACACTTCAATTCACTGTGCGAAGTGAATGGAGTGTTGTTTCACTTTCTAAATGCTGTCCTTTCAGAGAAAATCACTTTCCTTTGAAAGTGCCTTAAGCTACTTACAAGCATTCCACAGAAATTCACATGCGTTTCTCTGAAAGAGAAGCAGTCTGTTCCAACACTTCAATTCACTGTGCGAAGTGAATGGAGTGTTGCTTCACTTTCTAAATGCTGTCCTTTCAGAGAAAATCACTTTCCTTTGGAAGTGCCTTAAGCTCCTTACAAGGATTCACAAGAAACTCACATGCATTTTTCTGAAAGAGAAGCAGTCTGTTCCAACACTTCAATTCACTGTGCGTAGTGAATGGAGTGTTGCTTCACTTTCTAAAAGCTGTCCTTTCAGAGAAAATCACTTTCCTTTGAAACTACCTTAAGCTACTTACAAGCATTCTATAGAAATTCATATGTGTTTCTCTGAAAAAGAAGCAGTCTGTTCCAACACTTCAATTCACTGTGCGAAGTGAATGGAGTGTTGTTTCACTTACTAAATGCTGTCCTTTCAGAGAAAATCACTTTCCTTTGAAAGTGCCTTAAGCTACTTACAAGCATTCACAAGAAACTCACATGCAATTTTCTGAAAGAGAAGCAGTCTGTTCCAACACTTCAATTCACTCTGCGTAGTGAATGGAGTGTTGCTTTACTTTCTAAATGCTGTCCTTTCAGAGAAAATCACTTTCCTTTGAAAGTGCCTTAAGCTACTTACAAGCATTCAATAGAAATTCACATGCGTTTCTCTGAAAGAGAAGCAGTCTGTTCCAACACTTCAATTCAATGTGCGAAGTGAATGGAGTGTTGCTTCACTTTCTAAATGCTGTCCATTCAGAGAAAATCACTTTGCTTTGAAAGTGCCTTAAGCTACTTACAAGCATTCACAAAAAACTCACATCCGTTTCTCTGAAAGAGAAGCAGTCTGTTCCAACACTTCAATTCACTGTGCGAAGTGAATGGAGTGTTGCTTCACTTTCTAAATGCTGTCCATTCAGAGAAAATCACTTTCCTTTGAAAATGCCTTAAGCTACTTACAAGCATTCACAAAAAACTCATATCTGTTTCGTGAAAGAGAAGTAGTCTGTTCCAACACTTCAATTCACTGTGCGAAGTGAATGGAGTGTGGTTTCACTTTCTAAATGCTGTCCTTTCAGAGAAAATCACTTTCCTTTGAAAGTGCCTTAAGCTACTTACAAGAATTCCACAGAAATTCAAATGCGTTTCTCTGAAAAAGAAGCAGTCTGTTCCAACACTTCAATTCACTGTGCGAAGTGAATGGAGTGTTGCTTCACTTTCGAAATGCTGTGCTTTCATAGAAAATCACTTTCCTTTGAAAGTGTCTTAAGCTACTTACAAGCATTTATAAGAAACTCACATGCATTTTTCTGAAAGAGAAGCAGTCTGTTCCAACACTTCAATTCACTGTACGTAGTGAATGGAGTGTTGCTTCACTTTCTAAATGCTGTCCTTTCAGAGAAAATCACTTTCCTTTGAAAGTACCTTAAGCTACTTACAAGCATTCAATAGAAATTCACATGTGTTTCTCTGAAAAAGAAGCAGTCTGTTCCAAAACTTCAATTCACTGTGCGAAGTCAATGGAGTGTTGCTTCACTTTCTAAATGCTGTCCTTTCAGAGAAAATCACTTTCTTTTGAAAGTGCCTTAAGCTACTTACAAGCATTCAACAGAAATTCACATGCGTTTCACTGAAAGAGAAGCTGTCTGTTCCAACACTTCAATTCACTGTGCGTAGTGAATGGAGTGTTGCTTCACTTTCTAAAAGCTGTCCTTTCAGAGAAAATCACTTTCCTTTGAAACTACCTTAAGCTACTTACAAGCATTCTATAGAAATTCATATGTGTTTCTCTGAAAAAGAAGCAGTCTGTTCCAACACTTCAATTCACTGTGCGAAGTGAATGGAGTGTTCTTTCACTTACTAAATGCTGTCCTTTCAGAGAAAATCACTTTCCTTTGAAAGTGCCTTAAGCTACTTACAAGCATTCACAAGAAACTCACATGCAATTTTCTGAAAGAGAAGCAGTCTGTTCCAACACTTCAATTCACTCTGCGTAGTGAATGGAGTGTTGCTTTACTTTCTAAATGCTGTCCTTTCAGAGAAAATCACTTTCCTTTGAAAGTGCCTTAAGCTACTTACAAGCATTCAATAGAAATTCACATGCGTTTCTCTGAAAGAGAAGCAGTCTGTTCCAACACTTCAATTCAATGTGCGAAGTGAATGGAGTGTTGCTTCACTTTCTAAATGCTGTCCATTCAGAGAAAATCACTTTGCTTTGAAAGTGCCTTAAGCTACTTACAAGCATTCACAAAAAACTCACATCCGTTTCTCTGAAAGAGAAGCAGTCTGTTCCAACACTTCAATTCACTGTGCGAAGTGAATGGAGTGTTGCTTCACTTTCTAAATGCTGTCCATTCAGAGAAAATCACTTTCCTTTGAAAATGCCTTAAGCTACTTACAAGCATTCACAAAAAACTCATATCTGTTTCGTGAAAGAGAAGTAGTCTGTTCCAACACTTCAATTCACTGTGCGAAGTGAATGGAGTGTGGTTTCACTTTCTAAATGCTGTCCTTTCAGAGAAAATCACTTTCCTTTGAAAGTGCCTTAAGCTACTTACAAGAATTCCACAGAAATTCAAATGCGTTTCTCTGAAAAAGAAGCAGTCTGTTCCAACACTTCAATTCACTGTGCGAAGTGAATGGAGTGTTGCTTCACTTTCGAAATGCTGTGCTTTCATAGAAAATCACTTTCCTTTGAAAGTGTCTTAAGCTACTTACAAGCATTTATAAGAAACTCACATGCATTTTTCTGAAAGAGAAGCAGTCTGTTCCAACACTTCAATTCACTGTACGTAGTGAATGGAGTGTTGCTTCACTTTCTAAATGCTGTCCTTTCAGAGAAAATCACTTTCCTTTGAAAGTACCTTAAGCTACTTACAAGCATTCAATAGAAATTCACATGTGTTTCTCTGAAAAAGAAGCAGTCTGTTCCAAAACTTCAATTCACTGTGCGAAGTCAATGGAGTGTTGCTTCACTTTCTAAATGCTGTCCTTTCAGAGAAAATCACTTTCTTTTGAAAGTGCCTTAAGCTACTTACAAGCATTCAACAGATATTCACATGCGTTTCACTGAAAGAGAAGCTGTCTGTTCCAACACTTCAATTCACTGTGCGAAGTGAATGGAGTGTTGCTTCACTTTCTAAATGTTGTCCTTTCAGAGAAAATCACTTTCCTTTGATAGTGCCTTAAGCTACTTACAAGCATTCAACAGAAATTCACATGCGTTTCACTGAAAGAGAAGCAGTCTGTTCCAACATTTCAATTCACTGTGCGAAGTGAATGGAGTGTTGCTTCACTTTCTAAATGCTGTCCTTTCAGAGAAAATCACTTTCCTTTGAAAATGCCTTAAGCTACTTACACGCATTCACAAAAAACTCATATCTGTTTCGTGAAAGAGAAGTAGTCTGTTCCAACACTTCAATTCACTGTGCGAAGTGAATGGAGTGTGGTTTCACTTTCTAAATGCTGTCCTTTCAGAGAAAATCACTTTCCTTTGAAAGTGCCTTAAGCTACTTACAAGCATTCCACAGAAATTCACATGCGTTTCTCTGAAAAAGAAGCAGTCTGTTCAAACACTTAAATTCACTGTGCGAAGTGAATGGAGTGTTGCTTCACTTTCTAAATGCTGTCCTTTCAGAGAAAATCACTTTCCTTTGAAAGTGCCTTAAGCTACTTACAAGCATTCAATAGAAACTCACATGCATTTTTCTGAAAGAGAAGCAGTCTGTTCCAACACTTCAATTCACTGTACGCAGTGAATGGAGTGTTGCTTCACTTTCTAAATGCTGTCCTTTCAGAGAAAATCACTTTCCTTTGAAAGTACCTTAAGCTACTTACAAGCATTCAATAGAAATTCACATGTGTTTCTCTGAAAAAGAAGCAGTCTGTTCCAACACTTCAATTCACTGTGCGAAGTCAATGGAGTGTTGCTTCACTTTCTAAATGCTGTCCTTTCAGAGAAAATCACTTTCCTTTGAAAGTGCCTTAAGCTACTTACAAGCATTCACAAGAAACTCACATGCATTTTTCTGAAAGAGAAGCAGTCTGTTCCAACACTTCAATTCACTGTGCGCAGTGAATGGAGTGTTGCTTCACTTTCTAAATGCTGTCCTTTCAGAGAAAATCACTTTCCTTTGAAAGTGCCTTAAGCTACTTACACACATTCACAGGAAACTCAAATGCGTTTCTATGAAAGAGAAGCTGTCTGTTCCAACACTTCAATTCACTGTGCGAAGTGAATGGAGTGTTGCTTCACTTTCTAAATGCTGTCTTTCAGAGAAAATCACTTTCCTTTGAAAGTGCCTTAAGCTACTTACAAGCATTCACAAAAAACTCATATCTGTTTTTCTGAAAGAGAAGTAGTCTGTTACAACACTTCAATTCACTGTGCGAAGTGAATGGAGTGTTGTATCACTTTCTAAATGCTGTCCTCTCAGAGAAAATCACTTTCCTTTAAAAGTGCCTTAAGCTACTTACAAGCATTCCACAGAAATTCACATGTGTTTCTCTGAAAGAGAAGCAGTCTGTTCCAACTCTTCAATTCACTCTGCGAAGTGAATGGAGTGTTGCTTCACTTTCTAAATGCTGTCTTTCAGAGAAAATCACTTTCCTTTGAAAGTGCCTTAAGCTACTTACACACATTCACAGGAAACTCAAATGCGTTTCTATGAAAGAGAAGCTGTCTGTTCCAACACTTCAATTCACTGTGCGAAGTGAATGGAGTGTTGCTTCACTTTCTAAATGCTGTCTTTCAGAGAAAATCACTTTCCTTTGAAAGTGCCTTAAGCTACTTACAAGCCTTCAGAAAATCTCATTTCTGTTTCTCTGAAAGAGAAGTAGTCTGTTCCAACACTTCAATTCACTGTGCGAAGTGAATGGAGTGTTGTTTCACTTTCTAAATGCTGTCCTTTCAGAGAAAATCACTTTCCTTTGAAAGTGCCTTAAGCTACTTACAAGCATTCCACAGAAATTCACTTGCGTTTCTCTGAAAGAGAAGCAGTCTGTTCCAACACTTCAATTCACTCTGCGAAGTGAATGGAGTGTTGTTTCACTTTCTAAATACTGTCCTTTCAGAGAAAATCACTTTCCTTTGAAAGTGCCTTAAGCTACTTACACACATTCACAGGAAACTCAAATGCGTTTCTATGAAAGAGAAGCTGTCTGTTCCAACACTTCAATTCACTGTGCGAAGTGGAGTGTTGCTTCACTTTCTAAATGCTGTCCTTTCAGAGAAAATCACTTTCCTTTAAAAATGCCTTAAGCTACTTACAAGCATTCACAAGAAACTCACATGTATTTTTCTGAAAGAGAAGCAGTCTGTTCCAACACTTCAATTCACTGTGCGAAGTGAATGGAGTGTTGTTTCACTTTCTAAATGCTGTCCTTTCAGAGAAAATCACTTTCCTTTGAAAGTGCCTTAAGCTACTTACAAGCATTCCACAGAAATTCACATGCGTTTCTCTGAAAGAGAAGCAGTCTGTTCCAACACTTCAATTCACTGTGCGAAGTGAATGGAGTGTTGCTTCACTTTCTAAATGCTGTCATTTCAGAGAAAATCACTTTCCTTTGAAACTGCTTTAAGCTACTTACAAGCATTCAACAGAAATTCACATGCGTTTCACTGAAAGAGAAGCAGTCTGCTCCAACACTTCAATTCACTGTGCGAAGTGAATGGAGTGTTGCTTCACTTTCTAAATGCTGTCCTTTCAGAGAAAATCACTTTCCTTTGAAAGTGCCTTAAGCTACTTACAAGCATTCCACAGAAATTCACATGCGTTTCTCTGAAAAAGAAGCAGTCTGTTCCAACACTTCAATTCACTGTGCGAAGTGAATGGAGTGTTGCTTCACTTTCTAAATTCTGTCCTCTCAGAGAAAATCACTTTCCTTTGAAAGTGCCTCAAGCTCCTTACAAGGATTCACAAGAAACTCACATGCATTTTTCTGAAAGAGAAGCAGTCTGTTCCAACACTTCAATTCACTGTGCGTAGTGAATGGAGTGTTGCTTCACTTTCTAAAAGCTGTCCTTTCAGAGAAAATCACTTTCCTTTGAAAGTACCTTAAGCTACTTACAAGCATTCTATAGAAATTCATATGTGTTTCTCTGAAAAAGAAGCAGTCTGTTCCAACACTTCAATTCACTGTGCGAAGTGAATGGAGTGTTGTTTCACTTTCTAAATACTGTCCTTTCAGAGAAAATCACTTTCCTTTGAAAGTGCCTTAAGCTACTTACAAGCATTCACAAGAAACTCACATGCAATTTTCTGAAAGAGAAGCAGTCTGTTCCAACACTTCAATTCACTCTGCGTAGTGAATGGAGTGTTGCTTCACTTTCTAAATGCTGTCCTTTCAGAGAAAATCACTTTCCTTTGAAAGTGCCTTAAGCTACTTACAAGCATTCAATAGAAATTCACATGCGTTTCTCTGAAAGAGAAGCAGTCTGTTCCAACACTTCAATTCACTGTGCGAAGTGAATGGAGTGTTGCTTCACTTTCTAAATGCTGTCCATTCAGAGAAAATCACTTTGCTTTGAAAGTGCCTTAAGCTACTTACAAGCATTCACAAAAAACTCACATCCGTTTCTCTGAAAGAGAAGCAGTCTGTTCCAACACTTCAATTCACTGTGCGAAGTGAATGGAGTGTTGCTTCACTTTCTAAATGCTGTCCATTCAGAGAAAATCACTTTCCTTTGAAAATGCCTTAAGCTACTTACAAGCATTCACAAAAAACTCATATCTGTTTCGTGAAAGAGAAGTAGTCTGTTCCAACACTTCAATTCACTTTGCGAAGTGAATGGAGTGTGGTTTCACTTTCTAAATGCTGTCCTTTCAGAGAAAATCACTTTCCTTTGAAAGTGCCTTAAGCTACTTACAAGAATTCCACAGAAATTCAAATGCGTTTCTCTGAAAAAGAAGCAGTCTGTTCCAACACTTCAATTCACTGTGCGAAGTGAATGGAGTGTTGCTTCACTTTCGAAATGCTGTGCTTTCATAGAAAATCACTTTCCTTTGAAAGTGCCTTAAGCTACTTACAAGCATTCACAAGAAACTCACATGCATTTTTCTGAAAGAGAAGCAGTCTGTTCCAACACTTCAATTCACTGTACGTAGTGAATGGAGTGTTGCTTCACTTTCTAAATGCTGTCCTTTCAGAGAAAATCACTTTCCTTTGAAAGTACCTTAAGCTACTTACAAGCATTCAATAGAAATTCACATGTGTTTCTCTGAAAAAGAAGCAGTCTGTTCCAACACTTCAATTCACTGTGCGAAGTCAATGGAGTGTTGCTTCACTTTCTAAATGCTGTCCTTTCAGAGAAAATCACTTTCTTTTGAAAGTGCCTTAAGCTACTTACAAGCATTCAACAGAAATTCACATGCGTTTCACTGAAAGAGAAGCTGTCTGTTCCAACACTTTAATTCACTGTGCGAAGTGAATGGAGTGTTGCTTCACTTTCTAAATGTTGTCCTTTCAGAGAAAATCACTTTCCTTTGATAGTGCCTTAAGCTACTTACAAGCATTCAACAGAAATTCACATGCGTTTCACTGAAAGAGAAGCAGTCTGTTCCAACATTTCAATTCACTGTGCGAAGTGAATGGAGTGTTGCTTCACTTTCTAAATGCTGTCCTTTCAGAGAAAATCACTTTCCTTTCAAAATGCCTTAAGCTACTTACACGCATTCACAAAAAACTCATATCTGTTTCGTGAAAGAGAAGTAGTCTGTTCCAACACTTCAATTCACTGTGCGAAGTGAATGGAGTGTGGTTTCACTTTCTAAATGCTGTCCTTTCAGAGAAAATCACTTTCCTTTGAAAGTGCCTTAAGCTACTTACAAGCATTCAATAGAAACTCACATGCATTTTTCTGAAAGAGAAGCAGTCTGTTCCAACACTTCAATTCACTGTACGCAGTGAATGGAGTGTTGCTTCACTTTCTAAATGCTGTCCTTTCAGAGAAAATCACTTTCCTTTGAAAGTACCTTAAGCTACTTACAAGCATTCAATAGAAATTCACATGTGTTTCTCTGAAAAAGAAGCAGTCTGTTCCAACACTTCAATTCACTGTGCGAAGTCAATGGAGTGTTGCTTCACTTTCTAAATGCTGTCCTTTCAGAGAAAATCACTTTCCTTTGAAAGTGCCTTAAGCTACTTACAAGCATTCACAAGAAACTCACATGCATTTTTCTGAAAGAGAAGCAGTCTGTTCCAACACTTCAATTCACTGTGCGCAGTGAATGGAGTGTTGCTTCACTTTCTAAATGCTGTCCTTTCAGAGAAAATCACTTTCCTTTGAAAGTGCCTTAAGCTACTTACACACATTCACAGGAAACTCAAATGCGTTTCTATGAAAGAGAAACTGTCTGTTCCAACACTTCAATTCACTGTGCGAAGTGAATGGAGTGTTGCTTCACTTTCTAAATGCTGTCTTTCAGAGAAAATCACTTTCCTTTGAAAGTGCCTTAAGCTACTTACAAGCATTCACAAAAAACTCATATCTGTTTTTCTGAAAGAGAAGTAGTCTGTTACAACACTTCAATTCACTGTGCGAAGTGAATGGAGTGTTGTATCACTTTCTAAATGCTGTCCTCTCAGAGAAAATCACTTTCCTTTAAAAGTGCCTTAAGCTACTTACAAGCATTCCACAGAAATTCACATGTGTTTCTCTGAAAGAGAAGCAGTCTGTTCCAACACTTCAATTCACTCTAAGAAGTGAATGGAGTGTTGCTTCACTTTCTAAATGCTGTCTTTCAGAGAAAATCACTTTCCTTTGAAAGTGCCTTAAGCTACTTACACACATTCACAGGAAACTCAAATGCGTTTCTATGAAAGAGAAGCTGTCTGTTCCAACACTTCAATTCACTGTGCGAAGTGAATGGAGTGTTGCTTCACTTTCTAAATGCTGTCTTTCAGAGAAAATCACTTTCCTTTGAAAGTGCCTTAAGCTACTTACAAGCCTTCAGAAAAAACTCATATCTGTTTCTCTGAAAGAGAAGTAGTCTGTTCCAACACTTCAATTCACTGTGCGAAGTGAATGGAGTGTTGTTTCACTTTCTAAATGCTGTCCTTTCAGAGAAAATCACTTTCCTTTGAAAGTACCTTAAGCTACTTACAAGCATTCAATAGAAATTCACATGTGTTTCTCTGAAAAAGAAGCAGTCTGTTCCAAAACTTCAATTCACTGTGCGAAGTCAATGGAGTGTTGCTTCACTTTCTAAATGCTGTCCTTTCAGAGAAAATCACTTTCTTTTGAAAGTGCCTTAAGCTACTTACAAGCATTCAACAGAAATTCACATGCGTTTCACTGAAAGAGAAGCTGTCTGTTCCAACACTTCAATTCACTGTGCGAAGTGAATGGAGTGTTGCTTCACTTTCTAAATGTTGTCCTTTCAGAGAAAATCACTTTCCTTTGATAGTGCCTTAAGCTACTTACAAGCATTCAACAGAAATTCACATGCGTTTCACTGAAAGAGAAGCAGTCTGTTCCAACATTTCAATTCACTGTGCGAAGTGAATGGAGTGTTGCTTCACTTTCTAAATGCTGTCCTTTCAGAGAAAATCACTTTCCTTTGAAAATGCCTTAAGCTACTTACACGCATTCACAAAAAACTCATATCTGTTTCGTGAAAGAGAAGTAGTCTGTTCCAACACTTCAATTCACTGTGCAAAGTGAATGGAGTGTGGTTTCACTTTCTAAATGCTGTCCTTTCAGAGAAAATCACTTTCCTTTGAAAGTGCCTTAAGCTACTTACAAGCATTCCACAGAAATTCACATGCGTTTCTCTGAAAAAGAAGCAGTCTGTTCCAACACTTCAATTCACTGTGCGAAGTGAATGGAGTGTGGTTTCACTTTCTAAATGCTGTCCTTTCAGAGAAAATCACTTTCCTTTGAAAGTGCCTTAAGCTACTTACAAGCATTCAATAGAAACTCACATGCATTTTTCTGAAAGAGATGCAGTCTGTTCCAACACTTCAATTCACTGTACGCAGTGAATGGAGTGTTGCTTCACTTTCTAAATGCTGTCCTTTCAGAGAAAATCACTTTCCTTTGAAAGTACCTTAAGCTACTTACAAGCATTCAATAGAAATTCACATGTGTTTCTCTGAAAAAGAAGCAGTCTGTTCCAACACTTCAATTCACTGTGCGAAGTCAATGGAGTGTTGCTTCACTTTCTAAATGCTGTCCTTTCAGAGAAAATCACTTTCCTTTGAAAGTGCCTTAAGCTACTTACAAGCATTCACAAGAAACTCACATGCATTTTTCTGAAAGAGAAGCAGTCTGTTCCAACACTTCAATTCACTGTGCGCAGTGAATGGAGTGTTGCTTCACTTTCTAAATGCTGTCCTTTCAGAGAAAATCACTTTCCTTTGAAAGTGCCTTAAGCTACTTACACACATTCACAGGAAACTCAAATGCGTTTCTATGAAAGAGAAACTGTCTGTTCCAACACTTCAATTCACTGTGCGAAGTGAATGGAGTGTTGCTTCACTTTCTAAATGCTGTCTTTCAGAGAAAATCACTTTCCTTTGAAAGTGCCTTAAGCTACTTACAAGCATTCACAAAAAACTCATATCTGTTTTTCTGAAAGAGAAGTAGTCTGTTACAACACTTCAATTCACTGTGCGAAGTGAATGGAGTGTTGTATCACTTTCTAAATGCTGTCCTCTCAGAGAAAATCACTTTCCTTTAAAAGTGCCTTAAGCTACTTACAAGCATTCCACAGAAATTCACATGTGTTTCTCTGAAAGAGAAGCAGTCTGTTCCAACACTTCAATTCACTCTAAGAAGTGAATGGAGTGTTGCTTCACTTTCTAAATGCTGTCTTTCAGAGAAAATCACTTTCCTTTGAAAGTGCCTTAAGCTACTTACACACATTCACAGGAAACTCAAATGCGTTTCTATGAAAGAGAAGCTGTCTGTTCCAACACTTCAATTCACTGTGCGAAGTGAATGGAGTGTTGCTTCACTTTCTAAATGCTGTCTTTCAGAGAAAATCACTTTCCTTTGAAAGTGCCTTAAGCTACTTACAAGCCTTCAGAAAAAACTCATATCTGTTTCTCTGAAAGAGAAGTAGTCTGTTCCAACACTTCAATTCACTGTGCGAAGTGAATGGAGTGTTGTTTCACTTTCTAAATGCTGTCCTTTCAGAGAAAATCACTTTCCTTTGAAAGTACCTTAAGCTACTTACAAGCATTCAATAGAAATTCACATGTGTTTCTCTGAAAAAGAAGCAGTCTGTTCCAAAACTTCAATTCACTGTGCGAAGTCAATGGAGTGTTGCTTCACTTTCTAAATGCTGTCCTTTCAGAGAAAATCACTTTCTTTTGAAAGTGCCTTAAGCTACTTACAAGCATTCAACAGAAATTCACATGCGTTTCACTGAAAGAGAAGCTGTCTGTTCCAACACTTCAATTCACTGTGCGAAGTGAATGGAGTGTTGCTTCACTTTCTAAATGTTGTCCTTTCAGAGAAAATCACTTTCCTTTGATAGTGCCTTAAGCTACTTACAAGCATTCAACAGAAATTCACATGCGTTTCACTGAAAGAGAAGCAGTCTGTTCCAACATTTCAATTCACTGTGCGAAGTGAATGGAGTGTTGCTTCACTTTCTAAATGCTGTCCTTTCAGAGAAAATCACTTTCCTTTGAAAATGCCTTAAGCTACTTACACGCATTCACAAAAAACTCATATCTGTTTCGTGAAAGAGAAGTAGTCTGTTCCAACACTTCAATTCACTGTGCAAAGTGAATGGAGTGTGGTTTCACTTTCTAAATGCTGTCCTTTCAGAGAAAATCACTTTCCTTTGAAAGTGCCTTAAGCTACTTACAAGCATTCCACAGAAATTCACATGCGTTTCTCTGAAAAAGAAGCAGTCTGTTCAAACACTTAAATTCACTGTGCGAAGTGAATGGAGTGTTGCTTCACTTTCTAAATGCTGTCCTTTCAGAGAAAATCACTTTCCTTTGAAAGTGCCTTAAGCTACTTACAAGCATTCAATAGAAACTCACATGCATTTTTCTGAAAGAGAAGCAGTCTGTTCCAACACTTCAATTCACTGTACGCAGTGAATGGAGTGTTGCTTCACTTTCTAAATGCTGTCCTTTCAGAGAAAATCACTTTCCTTTGAAAGTACCTTAAGCTACTTACAAGCATTCAATAGAAATTCACATGTGTTTCTCTGAAAAAGAAGCAGTCTGTTCCAACACTTCAATTCACTGTGCGAAGTCAATGGAGTGTTGCTTCACTTTCTAAATGCTGTCCTTTCAGAGAAAATCACTTTCCTTTGAAAGTGCCTTAAGCTACTTACAAGCATTCACAAGAAACTCACATGCATTTTTCTGAAAGAGAAGCAGTCTGTTCCAACACTTCAATTCACTGTGCGCAGTGAATGGAGTGTTGCTTCACTTTCTAAATGCTGTCCTTTCAGAGAAAATCACTTTCCTTTGAAAGTGCCTTAAGCTACTTACACACATTCACAGGAAACTCAAATGCGTTTCTATGAAAGAGAAGCTGTCTGTTCCAACACTTCAATTCACTGTGCGAAGTGAATGGAGTGTTGCTTCACTTTCTAAATGCTGTCTTTCAGAGAAAATCACTTTCCTTTGAAAGTGCCTTAAGCTACTTACAAGCATTCACAAAAAACTCATATCTGTTTTTCTGAAAGAGAAGTAGTCTGTTACAACACTTCAATTCACTGTGCGAAGTGAATGGAGTGTTGTATCACTTTCTAAATGCTGTCCTCTCAGAGAAAATCACTTTCCTTTAAAAGTGCCTTAAGCTACTTACAAGCATTCCACAGAAATTCACATGTGTTTCTCTGAAAGAGAAGCAGTCTGTTCCAACTCTTCAATTCACTCTGCGAAGTGAATGGAGTGTTGCTTCACTTTCTAAATGCTGTCTTTCAGAGAAAATCACTTTCCTTTGAAAGTGCCTTAAGCTACTTACACACATTCACAGGAAACTCAAATGCGTTTCTATGAAAGAGAAGCTGTCTGTTCCAACACTTCAATTCACTGTGCGAAGTGAATGGAGGGTTGCTTCACTTTCTAAATGCTGTCTTTCAGAGAAAATCACTTTCCTTTGAAAGTGCCTTAAGCTACTTACAAGCCTTCAGAAAATCTCATTTCTGTTTCTCTGAAAGAGAAGTAGTCTGTTCCAACACTTCAATTCACTGTGCGAAGTGAATGGAGTGTTGTTTCACTTTCTAAATGCTGTCCTTTCAGAGAAAATCACTTTCCTTTGAAAGTGCCTTAAGCTACTTACAAGCATTCCACAGAAATTCACTTGCGTTTCTCTGAAAGAGAAGCAGTCTGTTCCAACACTTCAATTCACTCTGCGAAGTGAATGGAGTGTTGTTTCACTTTCTAAATACTGTCCTTTCAGAGAAAATCACTTTCCTTTGAAAGTGCCTTAAGCTACTTACACACATTCACAGGAAATTCAAATGCGTTTCTATGAAAGAGAAGCTGTCTGTTCCAACACTTCAATTCACTGTGCGAAGTGGAGTGTTGCTTCACTTTCTAAATGCTGTCCTTTCAGAGAAAATCACTTTCCTTTAAAAATGCCTTAAGCTACTTACAAGCATTCACAAGAAACTCACATGTATTTTTCTGAAAGAGAAGCAGTCTGTTCCAACACTTCAATTCACTGTGCGAAGTGAATGGAGTGTTGTTTCACTTTCTAAATGCTGTCCTTTCAGAGAAAATCACTTTCCTTTGAAAGTGCCTTAAGCTACTTACAAGCATTCCACAGAAATTCACATGCGTTTCTCTGAAAGAGAAGCAGTCTGTTCCAACACTTCAATTCACTGTGCGAAGTGAATGGAGTGTTGCTTCACTTTCTAAATGCTGTCCTTTCAGAGAAAATCACTTTCCTTTGAAACTGCTTTAAGCTACTTACAAGCATTCAACAGAAATTCACATGCGTTTCACTGAAAGAGAAGCAGTCTGCTCCAACACTTCAATTCACTGTGCGAAGTGAATGGAGTGTTGCTTCACTTTCTAAATGCTGTCCTTTCAGAGAAAATCACTTTCCTTTGAAAGTGCCTTAAGCTACTTACAAGCATTCCACAGAAATTCACATGCGTTTCTCTGAAAAAGAAGCAGTCTGTTCCAACACTTCAATTCACTGTGCGAAGTGAATGGAGTGTTGCTTCACTTTCTAAATTCTGTCCTCTCAGAGAAAATCACTTTCCTTTGAAAGTGCCTCAAGCTCCTTACAAGGATTCACAAGAAACTCACATGCATTTTTCTGAAAGAGAAGCAGTCTGTTCCAACACTTCAATTCACTGTGCGTAGTGAATGGAGTGTTGCTTCACTTTCTAAAAGCTGTCCTTTCAGAGAAAATCACTTTCCTTTGAAAGTACCTTAAGCTACTTACAAGCATTCTATAGAAATTCTTATGTGTTTCTCTGAAAAAGAAGCAGTCTGTTCCAACACTTCAATTCACTGTGCGAAGTGAATGAAGTGTTGTTTCACTTTCTAAATGCTGTCCTTTCAGAGAAAATCACTTTCCTTTGAAAGTGCCTTAAGCTACTTACAAGCATTCACAAGAAACTCACATGCAATTTTCTGAAAGAGAAGCAGTCTGTTCCAACACTTCAATTCACTCTGCGTAGTGAATGGAGTGTTGCTTCACTTTCTAAATGCTGTCCTTTCAGAGAAAATCACTTTCCTTTGAAAGTGCCTTAAGCTACTTACAAGCATTCAATAGAAATTCACATGCGTTTCTCTGAAAGAGAAGCAGTCTGTTCCAACACTTCAATTCACTGTGCGAAGTGAATGGAGTGTTGCTTCACTTTCTAAATGCTGTCCATTCAGAGAAAATCACTTTGCTTTGAAAGTGCCTTAAGCTACTTACAAGCATTCACAAAAAACTCACATCCGTTTCTCTGAAAGAGAAGCAGTCTGTTCCAACACTTCAATTCACTGTGCGAAGTGAATGGAGTGTTGCTTCACTTTCTAAATGCTGTCCATTCAGAGAAAATCACTTTCCTTTGAAAATGCCTTAAGCTACTTACAAGCATTCACAAAAAACTCATATCTGTTTCGTGAAAGAGAAGTAGTCTGTTCCAACACTTCAATTCACTTTGCGAAGTGAATGGAGTGTGGTTTCACTTTCTAAATGCTGTCCTTTCAGAGAAAATCACTTTCCTTTGAAAGTGCCTTAAGCTACTTACAAGAATTCCACAGAAATTCAAATGCGTTTCTCTGAAAAAGAAGCAGTCTGTTCCAACACTTCAATTCACTGTGCGAAGTGAATGGAGTGTTGCTTCACTTTCGAAATGCTGTGCTTTCATAGAAAATCACTTTCCTTTGAAAGTGCCTTAAGCTACTTACAAGCATTCACAAGAAACTCACATGCATTTTTCTGAAAGAGAAGCAGTCTGTTCCAACACTTCAATTCACTGTACGTAGTGAATGGAGTGTTGCTTCACTTTCTAAATGCTGTCCTTTCAGAGAAAATCACTTTCCTTTGAAAGTACCTTAAGCTACTTACAAGCATTCAATAGAAATTCACATGTGTTTCTCTGAAAAAGAAGCAGTCTGTTCCAACACTTCAATTCACTGTGCGAAGTCAATGGAGTGTTGCGTCACTTTCTAAATGCTGTCCTTTCAGAGAAAATCACTTTCTTTTGAAAGTGCCTTAAGCTACTTACAAGCATTCAACAGAAATTCACATGCGTTTCACTGAAAGAGAAGCTGTCTGTTCCAACACTTTAATTCACTGTGCGAAGTGAATGGAGTGTTGCTTCACTTTCTAAATGTTGTCCTTTCAGAGAAAATCACTTTCCTTTGATAGTGCCTTAAGCTACTTACAAGCATTCAACAGAAATTCACATGCGTTTCACTGAAAGAGAAGCAGTCTGTTCCAACATTTCAATTCACTGTGCGAAGTGAATGGAGTGTTGCTTCACTTTCTAAATGCTGTCCTTTCAGAGAAAATCACTTTCCTTTCAAAATGCCTTAAGCTACTTACACGCATTCACAAAAAACTCATATCTGTTTCGTGAAAGAGAAGTAGTCTGTTCCAACACTTCAATTCACTGTGCGAAGTGAATGGAGTGTGGTTTCACTTTCTAAATGCTGTCCTTTCAGAGAAAATCACTTTCCTTTGAAAGTGCCTTAAGCTACTTACAAGCATTCAATAGAAACTCACATGCATTTTTCTGAAAGAGAAGCAGTCTGTTCCAACACTTCAATTCACTGTACGCAGTGAATGGAGTGTTGCTTCACTTTCTAAATGCTGTCCTTTCAGAGAAAATCAGTTTCCTTTGAAAGTACCTTAAGCTACTTACAAGCATTCAATAGAAATTCACATGTGTTTCTCTGAAAAAGAAGCAGTCTGTTCCAACACTTCAATTCACTGTGCGAAGTCAATGGAGTGTTGCTTCACTTTCTAAATGCTGTCCTTTCAGAGAAAATCACTTTCCTTTGAAAGTGCCTTAAGCTACTTACACACATTCACAGGAAACTCAAATGCGTTTCTATGAAAGAGAAACTGTCTGTTCCAACACTTCAATTCACTGTGCGAAGTGAATGGAGTGTTGCTTCACTTTCTAAATGCTGTCTTTCAGAGAAAATCACTTTCCTTTGAAAGTGCCTTAAGCTACTTACAAGCATTCACAAAAAACTCATATCTGTTTTTCTGAAAGAGAAGTAGTCTGTTACAACACTTCAATTCACTGTGCGAAGTGAATGGAGTGTTGTATCACTTTCTAAATGCTGTCCTCTCAGAGAAAATCACTTTCCTTTAAAAGTGCCTTAAGCTACTTACAAGCATTCCACAGAAATTCACATGTGTTTCTCTGAAAGAGAAGCAGTCTGTTCCAACACTTCAATTCACTCTAAGAAGTGAATGGAGTGTTGCTTCACTTTCTAAATGCTGTCTTTCAGAGAAAATCACTTTCCTTTGAAAGTGCCTTAAGCTACTTACACACATTCACAGGAAACTCAAATGCGTTTCTATGAAAGAGAAGCTGTCTGTTCCAACACTTCAATTCACTGTGCGAAGTGAATGGAGTGTTGCTTCACTTTCTAAATGCTGTCTTTCAGAGAAAATCACTTTCCTTTGAAAGTGCCTTAAGCTACTTACAAGCCTTCAGAAAAAACTCATATCTGTTTCTCTGAAAGAGAAGTAGTCTGTTCCAACACTTCAATTCACTGTGCGAAGTGAATGGAGTGTTGTTTCACTTTCTAAATGCTGTCCTTTCAGAGAAAATCACTTTCCTTTGAAAGTACCTTAAGCTACTTACAAGCATTCAATAGAAATTCACATGTGTTTCTCTGAAAAAGAAGCAGTCTGTTCCAAAACTTCAATTCACTGTGCGAAGTCAATGGAGTGTTGCTTCACTTTCTAAATGCTGTCCTTTCAGAGAAAATCACTTTCTTTTGAAAGTGCCTTAAGCTACTTACAAGCATTCAACAGAAATTCACATGCGTTTCACTGAAAGAGAAGCTGTCTGTTCCAACACTTCAATTCACTGTGCGAAGTGAATGGAGTGTTGCTTCACTTTCTAAATGTTGTCCTTTCAGAGAAAATCACTTTCCTTTGATAGTGCCTTAAGCTACTTACAAGCATTCAACAGAAATTCACATGCGTTTCACTGAAAGAGAAGCAGTCTGTTCCAACATTTCAATTCACTGTGCGAAGTGAATGGAGTGTTGCTTCACTTTCTAAATGCTGTCCTTTCAGAGAAAATCACTTTCCTTTGAAAATGCCTTAAGCTACTTACACGCATTCACAAAAAACTCATATCTGTTTCGTGAAAGAGAAGTAGTCTGTTCCAACACTTCAATTCACTGTGCAAAGTGAATGGAGTGTGGTTTCACTTTCTAAATGCTGTCCTTTCAGAGAAAATCACTTTCCTTTGAAAGTGCCTTAAGCTACTTACAAGCATTCCACAGAAATTCACATGCGTTTCTCTGAAAAAGAAGCAGTCTGTTCAAACACTTAAATTCACTGTGCGAAGTGAATGGAGTGTTGCTTCACTTTCTAAATGCTGTCCTTTCAGAGAAAATTACTTTCCTTTGAAAGTGCCTTGAGCTACTTACAAGCATTCAATAGAAACTCACATGCATTTTTCTGAAAGAGAAGCAGTCTGTTCCAACACTTCAATTCACTGTACGCAGTGAATGGAGTGTTGCTTCACTTTCTAAATGCTGTCCTTTCAGAGAAAATCACTTTCCTTTGAAAGTACCTTAAGCTACTTACAAGCATTCAATAGAAATTCACATGTGTTTCTCTGAAAAAGAAGCAGTCTGTTCCAACACTTCAATTCACTGTGCGAAGTCAATGGAGTGTTGCTTCACTTTCTAAATGCTGTCCTTTCAGAGAAAATCACTTTCCTTTGAAAGTGCCTTAAGCTACTTACAAGCATTCACAAGAAACTCACATGCATTTTTCTGAAAGAGAAGCAGTCTGTTCCAACACTTCAATTCACTGTGCGCAGTGAATGGAGTGTTGCTTCACTTTCTAAATGCTGTCCTTTCAGAGAAAATCACTTTCCTTTGAAAGTGCCTTAAGCTACTTACACACATTCACAGGAAACTCAAATGCGTTTCTATGAAAGAGAAGCTGTCTGTTCCAACACTTCAATTCACTGTGCGAAGTGAATGGAGTGTTGCTTCACTTTCTAAATGCTGTCTTTCAGAGAAAATCACTTTCCTTTGAAAGTGCCTTAAGCTACTTACAAGCATTCACAAAAAACTCATATCTGTTTTTCTGAAAGAGAAGTAGTCTGTTACAACACTTCAATTCACTGTGCGAAGTGAATGGAGTGTTGTATCACTTTCTAAATGCTGTCCTCTCAGAGAAAATCACTTTCCTTTAAAAGTGCCTTAAGCTACTTACAAGCATTCCACAGAAATTCACATGTGTTTCTCTGAAAGAGAAGCAGTCTGTTCCAACTCTTCAATTCACTCTGCGAAGTGAATGGAGTGTTGCTTCACTTTCTAAATGCTGTCTTTCAGAGAAAATCACTTTCCTTTGAAAGTGCCTTAAGCTACTTACACACATTCACAGGAAACTCAAATGCGTTTCTATGAAAGAGAAGCTGTCTGTTCCAACACTTCAATTCACTGTGCGAAGTGAATGGAGTGTTGCTTCACTTTCTAAATGCTGTCTTTCAGAGAAAATCACTTTCCTTTGAAAGTGCCTTAAGCTACTTACAAGCCTTCAGAAAATCTCATTTCTGTTTCTCTGAAAGAGAAGTAGTCTGTTCCAACACTTCAATTCACTGTGCGAAGTGAATGGAGTGTTGTTTCACTTTCTAAATGCTGTCCTTTCAGAGAAAATCACTTTCCTTTGAAAGTGCCTTAAGCTACTTACAAGCATTCCACAGAAATTCACTTGCGTTTCTCTGAAAGAGAAGCAGTCTGTTCCAACACTTCAATTCACTCTGCGAAGTGAATGGAGTGTTGTTTCACTTTCTAAATACTGTCCTTTCAGAGAAAATCACTTTCCTTTGAAAGTGCCTTAAGCTACTTACACACATTCACAGGAAACTCAAATGCGTTTCTATGAAAGAGAAGCTGTCTGTTCCAACACTTCAATTCACTGTGCGAAGTGGAGTGTTGCTTCACTTTCTAAATGCTGTCCTTTCAGAGAAAATCACTTTCCTTTAAAAATGCCTTAAGCTACTTACAAGCATTCACAAGAAACTCACATGTATTTTTCTGAAAGAGAAGCAGTCTGTTCCAACACTTCAATTCACTGTGCGAAGTGAATGGAGTGTTGTTTCACTTTCTAAATGCTGTCCTTTCAGAGAAAATCACTTTCCTTTGAAAGTGCCTTAAGCTACTTACAAGCATTCCACAGAAATTCACATGCGTTTCTCTGAAAGAGAAGCAGTCTGTTCCAACACTTCAATTCACTGTGCGAAGTGAATGGAGTGTTGCTTCACTTTCTAAATGCTGTCCTTTCAGAGAAAATCACTTTCCTTTGAAACTGCTTTAAGCTACTTACAAGCATTCAACAGAAATTCACATGCGTTTCACTGAAAGAGAAGCAGTCTGCTCCAACACTTCAATTCACTGTGCGAAGTGAATGGAGTGTTGCTTCACTTTCTAAATGCTGTCCTTTCAGAGAAAATCACTTTCCTTTGAAAGTGCCTTAAGCTACTTACAAGCATTCCACAGAAATTCACATGCGTTTCTCTGAAAAAGAAGCAGTCTGTTCCAACACTTCAATTCACTGTGCGAAGTGAATGGAGTGTTGCTTCACTTTCTAAATTCTGTCCTCTCAGAGAAAATCACTTTCCTTTGAAAGTGCCTCAAGCTCCTTACAAGGATTCACAAGAAACTCACATGCATTTTTCTGAAAGAGAAGCAGTCTGTTCCAACACTTCAATTCACTGTGCGTAGTGAATGGAGTGTTGCTTCACTTTCTAAAAGCTGTCCTTTCAGAGAAAATCACTTTCCTTTGAAAGTACCTTAAGCTACTTACAAGCATTCTATAGAAATTCTTATGTGTTTCTCTGAAAAAGAAGCAGTCTGTTCCAACACTTCAATTCACTGTGCGAAGTGAATGGAGTGTTGTTTCACTTTCTAAATGCTGTCCTTTCAGAGAAAATCACTTTCCTTTGAAAGTGCCTTAAGCTACTTACAAGCATTCACAAGAAACTCACATGCAATTTTCTGAAAGAGAAGCAGTCTGTTCCAACACTTCAATTCACTCTGCGTAGTGAATGGAGTGTTGCTTCACTTTCTAAATGCTGTCCTTTCAGAGAAAATCACTTTCCTTTGAAAGTGCCTTAAGCTACTTACAAGCATTCAATAGAAATTCACATGCGTTTCTCTGAAAGAGAAGCAGTCTGTTCCAACACTTCAATTCACTGTGCGAAGTGAATGGAGTGTTGCTTCACTTTCTAAATGCTGTCCATTCAGAGAAAATCACTTTGCTTTGAAAGTGCCTTAAGCTACTTACAAGCATTCACAAAAAACTCACATCCGTTTCTCTGAAAGAGAAGCAGTCTGTTCCAACACTTCAATTCACTGTGCGAAGTGAATGGAGTGTTGCTTCACTTTCTAAATGCTGTCCATTCAGAGAAAATCACTTTCCTTTGAAAATGCCTTAAGCTACTTACAAGCATTCACAAAAAACTCATATCTGTTTCGTGAAAGAGAAGTAGTCTGTTCCAACACTTCAATTCACTTTGCGAAGTGAATGGAGTGTGGTTTCACTTTCTAAATGCTGTCCTTTCAGAGAAAATCACTTTCCTTTGAAAGTGCCTTAAGCTACTTACAAGAATTCCACAGAAATTCAAATGCGTTTCTCTGAAAAAGAAGCAGTCTGTTCCAACACTTCAATTCACTGTGCGAAGTGAATGGAGTGTTGCTTCACTTTCGAAATGCTGTGCTTTCATAGAAAATCACTTTCCTTTGAAAGTGCCTTAAGCTACTTACAAGCATTCACAAGAAACTCACATGCATTTTTCTGAAAGAGAAGCAGTCTGTTCCAACACTTCAATTCACTGTACGTAGTGAATGGAGTGTTGCTTCACTTTCTAAATGCTGTCCTTTCAGAGAAAATCACTTTCCTTTGAAAGTACCTTAAGCTACTTACAAGCATTCAATAGAAATTCACATGTGTTTCTCTGAAAAAGAAGCAGTCTGTTCCAACACTTCAATTCACTGTGCGAAGTCAATGGAGTGTTGCTTCACTTTCTAAATGCTGTCCTTTCAGAGAAAATCACTTTCTTTTGAAAGTGCCTTAAGCTACTTACAAGCATTCAACAGAAATTCACATGCGTTTCACTGAAAGAGAAGCTGTCTGTTCCAACACTTTAATTCACTGTGCGAAGTGAATATAGTGTTGCTTCACTTTCTAAATGTTGTCCTTTTAGAGAAAATCACTTTCCTTTGATAGTGCCTTAAGCTACTTACAAGCATTCAACAGAAATTCACATGCGTTTCACTGAAAGAGAAGCAGTCTGTTCCAACATTTCAATTCACTGTGCGAAGTGAATGGAGTGTTGCTTCACTTTCTAAATGCTGTCCTTTCAGAGAAAATCACTTTCCTTTCAAAATGCCTTAAGCTACTTACACGCATTCACAAAAAACTCATATCTGTTTCGTGAAAGAGAAGTAGTCTGTTCCAACACTTCAATTCACTGTGCGAAGTGAATGGAGTGTGGTTTCACTTTCTAAATGCTGTCCTTTCAGAGAAAATCACTTTCCTTTGAAAGTGCCTTAAGCTACTTACAAGCATTCAATAGAAACTCACATGCATTTTTCTGAAAGAGAAGCAGTCTGTTCCAACACTTCAATTCACTGTACGCAGTGAATGGAGTGTTGCTTCACTTTCTAAATGCTGTCCTTTCAGAGAAAATCACTTTCCTTTGAAAGTACCTTAAGCTACTTACAAGCATTCAATAGAAATTCACATGTGTTTCTCTGAAAAAGAAGCAGTCTGTTCCAACACTTCAATTCACTGTGCGAAGTCAATGGAGTGTTGCTTCACTTTCTAAATGCTGTCCTTTCAGAGAAAATCACTTTCCTTTGAAAGTGCCTTAAGCTACTTACAAGCATTCACAAGAAACTCACATGCATTTTTCTGAAAGAGAAGCAGTCTGTTCCAACACTTCAATTCACTGTGCGCAGTGAATGGAGTGTTGCTTCACTTTCTAAATGCTGTCCTTTCAGAGAAAATCACTTTCCTTTGAAAGTGCCTTAAGCTACTTACACACATTCACAGGAAACTCAAATGCGTTTCTATGAAAGAGAAACTGTCTGTTCCAACACTTCAATTCACTCTGCGAAGTGAATGGAGTGTTGCTTCACTTTCTAAATGCTGTCTTTCAGAGAAAATCACTTTCCTTTGAAAGTGCCTTAAGCTACTTACAAGCATTCACAAAAAACTCATATCTGTTTTTCTGAAAGAGAAGTAGTCTGTTACAACACTTCAATTCACTGTGCGAAATGAATGGAGTGTTGTATCACTTTCTAAATGCTGTCCTCTCAGAGAAAATCACTTTCCTTTAAAAGTGCCTTAAGCTACTTACAAGCATTCCACAGAAATTCACATGTGTTTCTCTGAAAGAGAAGCAGTCTGTTCCAACACTTCAATTCACTCTAAGAAGTGAATGGAGTGTTGCTTCACTTTCTAAATGCTGTCTTTCAGAGAAAATCACTTTCCTTTGAAAGTGCCTTAAGCTACTTACACACATTCACAGGAAACTCAAATGCGTTTCTATGAAAGAGAAGCTGTCTGTTCCAACACTTCAATTCACTGTGCGAAGTGAATGGAGTGTTGCTTCACTTTCTAAATGCTGTCTTTCAGAGAAAATCACTTTCCTTTGAAAGTGCCTTAAGCTACTTACAAGCCTTCAGAAAAAACTCATATCTGTTTCTCTGAAAGAGAAGTAGTCTGTTCCAAAACTTCAATTCACTGTGCGAAGTGAATGGAGTGTTGTTTCACTTTCTAAATGCTGTCCTTTCAGAGAAAATCACTTTCCTTTGAAAGTGCCTTAAGCTACTTACAAGCATTCCACAGAAATTCACTTGCGTTTCTCTGAAAGAGAAGCAGTCTGTTCCAACACTTCAATTCACTCTGCGAAGTGAATGGAGTGTTGCTTCACTTTCTAAATGCTGTCCTTTCAGAGAAAATCACTTTCCTTTGAAAGTGCCTTAAGCTACATACAAGCATTCAACAGAAATTCACATGCATTTCACTGAAAGATAAGCAGTCTGTTCCAACACTTCAATTCACTGTGCGAAGTGAATGGAGTGTTGCTTCACTTTCTAAATGCTGTCCTTTCAGAGAAAATCATTTTCCTTTGAAAATGCCTTAAGCTACATACAAGCATTCAACAGAAATTCACATGCATTTCACTGAAAGATAAGCAGTCTGTTCCAACACTTCAATTCACTGTGCGAAGTGAATGGAGTGTTGCTTCACTTTCTGAATGCTGTCCTTTCAGAGAAAATCACTTTCCTTTGAAAGTGCCTTAAGCTACTTACAAGCATTCAACAGAAATTCACATGCGTTTCTCTGTAAAAGAAGCAATCTGTTCCAACACTTCAATTCCCTGTGTGAAGTCAATGGAGTGTTGCTTCACTTTCTAAATGCTGTCCTTTCAGAGAAAATCACTTTCCTTTGAAAGTGCCTTAAGCTACTTACAAGCATTCACAAGAAACTCACATGCATTTTTCTGAAAGGGAAGCAGTCTGTTCCAACACTTTAATTCACTGTGCGAAGTGAATGGAGTGTTGCTTCACTTTCTAAATGCTGTCCTTTCAGAGAAAATCACTTTCCTTTGAAAGTACCTTAAGCTACTTACAAGCATTCAATAGAAATTCGCATGTGTTTCTCTGAAAAAGAAGCAGTCTGTTCCAACACTTCAATTCACTGTCCGAAGTGAATGGAGTGTTGCTTCCCTTTCTAAATGCTGTCCTTTCAGAGAAAATCACTTTCCTTTGAAAGTGCCTTAAGCTACTTACACACATTCACAGGAAACTCAAATGCGTTTCTATGAAAGAGAAGCAGTCTGTTCCAACATTTCAATTCACTGTGCGAAGTGAATGGAGTGTTGCTTCACTTTCTAAATGCTGTCTTTCAGAGAAAATCACTTTCCTTTGAAAGTGCCTTAAGCTACTTACAAGCATTCACAAAAAACTCATATCTGTTTCTCTGAAAGAGAAGTAGTCTGTTCCAACATTTCAATTCACTGTGCGAAGTGAATTGAGTGTTGTTTCACTTTCTAAATGCTGTCCTCTCAGAGAAAATCACTTTCCTTTGAAAGTGCCTTAAGCTACTTACAAGCGTTCCACAGAAATTCACATGCGTTTCTCTGAAAGAGAAGCAGTCTGTTCCAACACTTCAATTCACTCTGCGAAGTGAATGGAGTGTTGTTTCACTTTCTAAATACTGTCCTTTCAGAGAAAATCACTTTCCTTTGAAAGTGCCTTAAGCTACTTACACACATTCACAGGAAACTCAAATGCGTTTCTATGAAAGAGAAGCTGTCTGTTCCAACACTTCAATTCACTGTGCGAAGTGAATGGAGTGTTGCTTCACTTTCTAAATGCTGTCCTTTCAGAGAAAATCACTTTCCTTTAAAAATGCCTTAAGCTACTTACAAGCATTCACAAGAAACTCACATGCATTTTTCTGAAAGAGAAGCAGTCTGTTCCAACACTTCAATTAACTGTGGAAGTGAATGGAGTTTTGTTTCACTTTCTAAATGCTGTCCTTTCAGAGAAAATCACTTTCCTTTGAAACTGCTTTAAGCTACTTACAAGCATTCAACAGAAATTCACATGCGTTTCACTGAAAGAGAAGCACTCTGCTCCAACACTTCAATTCACTGTGCGAAGTGAATGGAGTGTTGCTTCACTTTCTAAATGCTGTCCTTTCAGAGAAAATCACTTTCCTTTGAAAGTGCCTTAAGCTAATTACAAGCATTCCACAGAAATTCACATGCGTTTCTCTGAAAAAGAAGCAGTCTGTTCCAACACTTCAATTCACTGTGCGAAGTGAATGGAGTGTTGCTTCACTTTCTAAATTCTGTCCTCTCAGAGAAAATCACTTTCCTTTGAAAGTGCCTTAAGCTCCTTACAAGGATTCACAAGAAACTCACATGCATTTTTCTGAAAGAGAAGCAGTCTGTTCCATACTTCAATTCACTGTGCGTAGTGAATGGAGTGTTGCTTCACTTTCTACAAGCTGTCCTTTCAGAGAAAATCACTTTCCTTTGAAAGTACCTTAAGCTACTTACAAGCATTCTATAGAAATTCATATGTGTTTCTCTGAAAAAGAAGCAGTCTGTTCCAACACTTCAATTCACTGTGCGAAGTGAATGGAGTGTTGTTTCACTTTCTAAATGCTGTCCTTTCAGAGAAAATCACTTTCCTTTGAAAGTGCCTTAAGCTACTTACAAGCATTCACAAGAAACTCACATGCAATTTTCTGAAAGAGAAGCAGTCTGTTCCAACACTTCAATTCACTGTGTGTAGTGAATGGAGTGTTGCTTCACTTTCTAAATGCTGTCCTTTCAGAGAAAATCACTTTCCTTTGAAAGTGCCTTAAGCTACTTACAAGCATTCAATAGAAATTCACATGCGTTTCTCTGAAAGAGAAGCAGTCTGTTCCAACACTTCAATTCACTGTGCGAAGTGAATGGAGTGTTGCTTCACTTTCTAAATGCTGTCCATTCAGAGAAAATCACTTTGCTTTGAAAGTGCCTTAAGCTACTTACAAGCATTCACAAAAAACTCACATCCGTTTCTCTGAAAGAGAAGCAGTCTGTTCCAACACTTCAATTCACTGTGCGAAGTGAATGGAGTGTTGCTTCACTTTCTAAATGCTGTCCATTCAGAGAAAATCACTTTCCTTTTAAAATGCCTTAAGCTACTTACAAGCATTCACAAAAAACTCATATGTGTTTCGTGAAAGAGAAGTAGTCTGTTCCAACACTTCAATTCACTGTGCGAAGTGAATGGAGTGTGCTTTCACTTTCTAAATGCTGTCCTTTCAGAGAAAATCACTTTCCTTTGAAAGTGCCTTAAGCTACTTACAAGCATTCACAAGAAACTCACATGCATTTTTCTGAAAGAGAAGCAGTCTGTTCCAACACTTCAATTCACTGTACGTAGTGAATGGAGTGTTGCTTCACTTTCTAAATGCTGTCCTTTCAGAGAAAATCACTTTCCTTTGAAAGTACCTTAAGCTACTTACAAGCATTCAATAGAAATTCACATGTGTTTCTCTGAAAAAGAAGCAGTCTGTTCCAACACTTCTATTCACTGTGCGAAGTCAATGGAGTGTTGCTTCACTTTCTAAATGCTGTCCTTTCAGAGAAAATCATTTTCCTTTGAAAGTGCCTTAAGCTACTTACAAGCATTCACAAGAAACTCACATGCATTTTTCTGAAAGAGAAGCAGTCTGTTCCAACACTTCAATTCACTGTGCGTAGTGAATGGAGTGTTGCTTCACTTTCTAAATGCTGTCCTTTCAGAGAAAATCACTTTCCTTTGAAAGTGCCTTAAGCTACTTACACACATTCACAGGAAACTCAAATGATTTCTATGAAAGAGAAGTAGTCTGTTCCAACACCTCAATTCACTGTGCGAAGTGAATGGAGTGTTGCTTCACTTTCTAAATGCTGTCTTTCAGAGAAAATCACTTTCCTTTGAAAGTGCCTTAAACTACTTACAAGCATTCACAAAGAACTCATATCTGTTTCTCTGAAAGAGAAGTAGTCTGTTCCAACACTTCAATTCACTGTGCGAAGTGAATGGAGTGTTGTTTCACTTTCTAAATGCTGTCCTCTCAGAGAAAATCACTTTCCTTTGAAAGTGCCTTAAGCTACTTACAAGCATTCCACAGAAATTCACATGCGTTTCTCTGAAAGAGAAGCAGTCTGTTCCAACACTTCAATTCACTCTGAGAAGTGAATGGAGTGTTATTTCACTTTCGAAATGCTGTCCTTTCAGAGAAAATCACTTTCCTTTGAGAGTGCCTTAAGCTACTTACAAGCATTCAACAGAAATTCACATGCATTTCACTGAAAGAGAAGCAGTCTGTTCCAACACTTCAATTCACTGTGCGAAGTGAATGGAGTGTTGCTTCACTTTCTAAATGCTGTCCTTTCAGAGAAAATCACTTTCCTTTGAAATTCCCTTAAGCTACTTACAAGCATTCACAAGAAACTCACATGCATTTTTCTGAAAGAGAAGCAGTCTGTTCCAACACTTCAATTCACTGTGCGTAGTGAATGGAGTGTTGCTTCACTTTCTAAATGCTGTCCTTTCAGAGAAAATCACTTTCTTTTGAAAGTGCCTTAAGCTACTTACACACATTCACAGGAAACTCAAATGCGTTTCTATGAAAGAGAAGCTGTCTGTTCCAACACCTCAATTCACTGTGCGAAGTGAATGGAGTGTTGCTTCACTTTCTAAATGCTGTCTTTCAGAGAAAATCACTTTCCTTTGAAAGTTCCTTAAGCTACTTACAGGTATTCACAAAAAACTCATATCTGTTTCTCTGAAAGAGAAGTAGTCTCTTCCAACACTTCAATTCACTGTGCGAGGTGAATGGAGTGTTGTTTCACTTTCTAAATGCTGTCCTTTCAGAGAAAATCACTTTCCTTTGAAAGTGCCTTAAGCTACTTACAAGCATTCCACAGAAATTCACATGCGTTTCTCTGAAAGAGAAGCAGTCTGTTCCAACACTTCAATTAACTCTGCGAAGTGAATGGAGTGTTGCTTCACTTTCTAAATGCTGTCCTTTCAGAGAAAATCACTTTTCTTTGAAAGTGCCTTAAGCTACTTACACACATTCACAGGAAACTCAAATGCATTTCTATGAAAGAGAAGCTGTCTGTTCCAACACTTCAATTCACTGTGCGAAGTGAATGGAGTGTTGCTTCACTTTCTAAATGCTGTCCTTTCAGAGAAAATCACTTTCTTTTGAAAGTGCCTTAAGCTACTTACAAGCATTCAACAGAAATTCACATGCGTTTCACTGAAAGAGAAGCTGTCTGTTCCAACACTTCAATTCACTGTGCGAAGTGAATGGAGTGTTGCTTCACTTTCTAAATGTTGTCCTTTCAGAGAAAATCACTTTCCTTTGATAGTGCCTTAAGCTACTTACAAGCATTCAACAGAAATTCACATGCGTTTCACTGAAAGAGAAGCAGTCTGTTCCAACATTTCAATTCACTGTGCGAAGTGAATGGAGTGTTGCTTCACTTTCTAAATGCTGTCCTTTCAGAGAAAATCACTTTCCTTTGAAAATGCCTTAAGCTTCTTACAAGCATTCACAAAAAACTCATATCTGTTTCGTGAAAGAGAAGTAGTCTGTTCCAACACTTCAATTCACTGTGCGAAGTGAATGGAGTGTGGTTTCACTTTCTAAATGCTGTCCTTTCAGAGAAAATCACTTTCCTTTGAAAGTGCCTTAAGCTACTTACAAGAATTCCACAGAAATTCAAATGCGTTTCTATGAAAAAGAAGCAGTCTGTTCCAACACTTCAATTCACTGTGCGAAGTGAATGGAGTGTTGCTTCACTTTCGAAATGCTGTCCTTTCAGAGAAAATCACTTTCCTTTGAAAGTGCCTTAAGCTACTTACAAGCATTCACAAGAAACTCACATGCATTTTTCTGAAAGAGAAGCAGTCTGTTCCAACACTTCAATTCACTGTACGTAGTGAATGGAGTGTTGCTTCACTTTCTAAATGCTGTCCTTTCAGAGAAAATCACTTTCCTTTGAAAGTACCTTAAGCTACTTACAAGCATTCAATAGAAATTCACATGTGTTTCTCTGAAAAAGAAGCAGTCTGTTCCAACACTTCAATTCACTGTGCGAAGTCAATGGAGTGTTGCTTCACTTTCTAAATGCTGTCCTTTCAGAGAAAATCATTTTCCTTTGAAAGTGCCTTAAGCTACTTACAAGCATTCACAGGAAACTCACATGCATTTTTCTGAAAGAGAAGCAGTCTGTTCCAACACTTCAATTCACTGTGCGTAGTGAATGGAGTGTTGCTTCACTTTCTAAATGCTGTCCTTTCAGAGAAAATCACTTTCCTTTGAAAGTGCCTTAAGCTACTTACACACATTCACAGGAAACTCAAATGTTTTCTATGAAAGAGAAGCTGTCTGTTCCAACACTTCAATTCACTGTGCGAAGTCAATGGAGTGTTGCTTCACTTTCTAAATGCTGTCCTTTCAGAGAAAATCACTTTCCTTTGAAAGTGCCTTAAGCTACTTACAAGCATTCACAAGAAAATCACATGCATTTTTCTGAAAGAGAAGCAGTCTGTTCCAACACTTCAATTCACTGTACGTAGTGAATGGAGTGTTGCTTTACTTTCTAAATGCTGTCCTTTCAGAGAAAATCACTTTCCTTTGAAAGTACCTTAAGCTACTTACAAGCATTCAATAGAAATTCACATGTGTTTCTCTGAAAAAGAAGCAGTCTGTTCCAACAGTTCAATTCACTGTGCGAAGTGAATGGAGTGTTGTTTCACTTTCTAAATGCTGTCCTCTCAGAGAAAATCACTTTCCTTTGAAAGTGCCTTAAGCTACTTACAAGCATTCCACAGAAATTCACATGCGTTTCTCTGAAAGAGAAGCAGTCTGTTCCAACACTTCAATTCACTGTGCGAAGTGAATGGAGTGTTGTTTCACTTTCTAAATGCAGTCCTTTCAGAGAAAATCACTTTCCTTTGAAAGTGCCTTAAGCTACTTACAAGCATTCACAAGAAACTCACATGCAATTTTCTGAAAGAGAAGCAGTCTGTTCCAACACTTCAATTCACTGTGTGTAGTGAATGGAGTGTTGCTTCACTTTCTAAATGCTGTCCTTTCAGAGAAAATCACTTTCCTTTGAAAGTGCCTTAAGCTACTTACAAGCATTCAATAGAAATTCACATGCGTTTCTCTGAAAGAGAAGCAGTCTGTTCCAACACTTCAATTCACTGTGCGAAGTGAATGGAGTGTTGCTTCACTTTCTAAATGCTGTCCATTCAGAGAAAATCACTTTGCTTTGAAAGTGCCTTAAGCTACTTACAAGCATTCACAAAAAACTCACATCCGTTTCTCTGAAAGAGAAGCAGTCTGTTCCAACACTTCAATTCACTGTGCGAAGTGAATGGAGTGTTGCTTCACTTTCTAAATGCTGTCCATTTAGAGAAAATCACTTTCCTTTTAAAATGCCTTAAGCTACTTACAAGCATTCACAAAAAAACTCATATGTGTTTCGTGAAAGAGAAGTAGTCTGTTCCAACACTTCAATTCACTGTGCGAAGTGAATGGAGTGTGCTTTCACTTTCTAAATGCTGTCCTTTCAGAGAAAATCACTTTCCTTTGAAAGTGCCTTAAGCTACTTACAAGCATTCACAAGAAACTCACATGCATTTTTCTGAAAGAGAAGCAGTCTGTTCCAACACTTCAATTCACTGTACGTAGTGAATGCAGTGTTGCTTCACTTTCTAAATGCTGTCCTTTCAGAGAAAATCACTTTCCTTTGAAAGTACCTTAAGCTACTTACAAGCATTCAATAGAAATTCACATGTGTTTCTCTGAAAAAGAAGCAGTCTGTTCCAACACTTCAATTCACTGTGCGAAGTCAATGGAGTGTTGCTTCACTTTCTAAATGCTGTCCTTTCAGAGAAAATCATTTTCCTTTGAAAGTGCCTTAAGCTACTTACAAGCATTCACAAGAAACTCACATGCATTTTTCTGAAAGAGAAGCAGTCTGTTCCAACACTTCAATTCACTGTGCGTAGTGAATGGAGTGTTGCTTCACTTTCTAAATGCTGTCCTTTCAGAGAAAATCACTTTCCTTTGAAAGTGCCTTAAGCTACTTACACACATTCACAGGAAACTCAAATGATTTCTATGAAAGAGAAGTAGTCTGTTCCAACACCTCAATTCACTGTGCGAAGTGAATGGAGTGTTGCTTCACTTTCTAAATGCTGTCTTTCAGAGAAAATCACTTTCCTTTGAAAGTGCCTTAAACTACTTACAAGCATTCACAAAGAACTCATATCTGTTTCTCTGAAAGAGAAGTAGTCTGTTCCAACACTTCAATTCACTGTGCGAAGTGAATGGAGTGTTGTTTCACTTTCTAAATGCTGTCCTCTCAGAGAAAATCACTTTCCTTTGAAAGTGCCTTAAGCTACTTACAAGCATTCCACAGAAATTCACATGCGTTTCTCTGAAAGAGAAGCAGTCTGTTCCAACACTTCAATTCACTCTGAGAAGTGAATGGAGTGTTATTTCACTTTCGAAATGCTGTCCTTTCAGAGAAAATCACTTTCCTTTGAGAGTGCCTTAAGCTACTTACAAGCATTCAACAGAAATTCACATGCATTTCACTGAAAGAGAAGCAGTCTGTTCCAACACTTCAATTCACTGTGCGAAGTGAATGGAGTGTTGCTTCACTTTCTAAATGCTGTCCTTTCAGAGAAAATCACTTTCCTTTGAAATTCCCTTAAGCTACTTACAAGCATTCACAAGAAACTCACATGCATTTTTCTGAAAGAGAAGCAGTCTGTTCCAACACTTCAATTCACTGTGCGTAGTGAATGGAGTGTTGCTTCACTTTCTAAATGCTGTCCTTTCAGAGAAAATCACTTTCTTTTGAAAGTGCCTTAAGCTACTTACACACATTCACAGGAAACTCAAATGCGTTTCTATGAAAGAGAAGCTGTCTGTTCCAACACCTCAATTCACTGTGCGAAGTGAATGGAGTGTTGCTTCACTTTCTAAATGCTGTCTTTCAGAGAAAATCACTTTCCTTTGAAAGTTCCTTAAGCTACTTACAAGTATTCACAAAAAACTCATATCTGTTTCTCTGAAAGAGAAGTAGTCTGTTCCAACACTTCAATTCACTGTGCGAGGTGAATGGAGTGTTGTTTCACTTTCTAAATGCTGTCCTTTCAGAGAAAATCACTTTCCTTTGAAAGTGCCTTAAGCTACTTACAAGCATTCCACAGAAATTCACATGCGTTTCTCTGAAAGAGAAGCAGTCTGTTCCACCACTTCAATTCACTCTGCGAAGTGAATGGAGTGTTGCTTCACTTTCTAAATGCTGTCCTTTCAGAGAAAATCACTTTTCTTTGAAAGTGCCTTAAGCTACTTACACACATTCACAGGAAACTCAAATGCATTTCTATGAAAGAGAAGCTGTCTGTTCCAACACTTCAATTCACTGTGCGAAGTGAATGGAGTGTTGCTTCACTTTCTAAATGCTGTCCTTTCAGAGAAAATCACTTTCTTTTGAAAGTGCCTTAAGCTACTTACAAGCATTCAACAGAAATTCACATGCGTTTCACTGAAAGAGAAGCTGTCTGTTCCAACACTTCAATTCACTGTGCGAAGTGAATGGAGTGTTGCTTCACTTTCTAAATGTTGTCCTTTCAGAGAAAATCACTTTCCTTTGATAGTGCCTTAAGCTACTTACAAGCATTCAACAGAAATTCACATGCGTTTCACTGAAAGAGAAGCAGTCTGTTCCAACATTTCAATTCACTGTGCGAAGTGAATGGAGTGTTGCTTCACTTTCTAAATGCTGTCCTTTCAGAGAAAATCACTTTCCTTTGAAAATGCCTTAAGCTACTTACAAGCATTCACAAAAAACTCATATCTGTTTCGTGAAAGAGAAGTAGTCTGTTCCAACACTTCAATTCACTGTGCGAAGTGAATGGAGTGTGGTTTCCCTTTCTAAATGCTGTCCTTTCAGAGAAAATCACTTTCCTTTGAAAGTGCCTTAAGCTACTTACAAGAATTCCACAGAAATTCAAATGCGTTTCTATGAAAAAGAAGCAGTCTGTTCCAACACTTCAATTCACTGTGCGAAGTGAATGGAGTGTTGCTTCACTTTCGAAATGCTGTCCTTTCAGAGAAAATCACTTTCCTTTGAAAGTGCCTTAAGCTACTTACAAGCATTCACAAGAAACTCACATGCATTTTTCTGAAAGAGAAGCAGTCTGTTCCAACACTTCAATTCACTGTACGTAGTGAATGGAGTGTTGCTTCACTTTCTAAATGCTGTCCTTTCAGAGAAAATCACTTTCCTTTGAAAGTACCTTAAGCTACTTACAAGCATTCAATAGAAATTCACATGTGTTTCTCTGAAAAAGAAGCAGTCTGTTCCAACACTTCAATTCACTGTGCGAAGTCAATGGAGTGTTGCTTCACTTTCTAAATGCTGTCCTTTCAGAGAAAATCATTTTCCTTTGAAAGTGCCTTAAGCTACTTACAAGCATTCACAAGAAACTCACATGCATTTTTCTGAAAGAGAAGTAGTCTGTTCCAACACTTCAATTCACTGTGCGTAGTGAATGGAGTGTTGCTTCACTTTCTAAATGCTGTCCTTTCAGAGAAAATCACTTTCCTTTGAAAGTGCCTTAAGCTACTTACACACATTCACAGGAAACTCAAATGTTTTCTATGAAAGAGAAGCTGTCTGTTCCAACACTTCAATTCACTGTGCGAAGTCAATGGAGTGTTGCTTCACTTTCTAAATGCTGTCCTTTCAGAGAAAATCACTTTCCTTTGAAAGTGCCTTAAGCTACTTACAAGCATTCACAAGAAAATCACATGCATTTTTCTGAAAGAGAAGCAGTCTGTTCCAACACTTCAATTCACTGTACGTAGTGAATGGAGTGTTGCTTCACTTTCTAAATGCTGTCCTTTCAGAGAAAATCACTTTCCTTTGAAAGTACCTTAAGCTACTTACAAGCATTCAATAGAAATTCACATGTGTTTCTCTGAAAAAGAAGCAGTCTGTTCCAACAGTTCAATTCACTGTGCGAAGTGAATGGAGTGTTGTTTCACTTTCTAAATGCTGTCCTCTCAGAGAAAATCACTTTCCTTTGAAAGTGCCTTAAGCTACTTACAAGCATTCCACAGAAATTCACATGCGTTTCTCTGAAAGAGAAGCAGTCTGTTCCAACACTTCAATTCACTCTGCGAAGTGAATGGAGTGTTGTTTCACTTTCTAAATGCTGTCCTGTCAGAGAAAATCACTTTCCTTTGAAAGTGCCTTAAGCTACTTACACACATTCACAGGAAACTCAAATGCGTTTCTATGAAAGAGAAGCTGTCTGTTCCAACACTTCAATTCACTGTGCGAAGTGAATGGAGTGTTGCTTCACTTTCTAAATGCTGTCCTTTCAGAGAAAATCACTTTCCTTTGAAAGTGCCTTAAGCTACTTACAAGCATTCAACAGAAATTCACATGCATTTCACTGAAAGAGAAGCAGTCTGTTCCAACACTTCAATTCACTGTGCGAAGTGAATGGAGTGTTGCTTCACTTTCTAAATGCAGTCCTTTCAGAGAAAATCACTTTCCTTTGAAAATGCCTTAAGCTACTTACAAGCATTCACAAGAAACTCACATGCATTTTTCTGAAAGAGAAGCAGTCTGTTGCAACACTTCAATTTACTGTGCGTAGTGAATGGAGTGTTGCTTCACTTTCTAAATGCTGTCCTTTCAGAGAAAATCACTTTCCTTTGAAAGTGCCTTAAGCTACTTACACACATTCACAGGAAACTCAAATGCGTTTCTATGAAAGAGAAGTAGTCTGTTCCAACACTTCAATTCACTGTGCGAAGTGAATGGAGTGTTGCTTCACTTTCTAAATGCTGTCTTTCAGAGAAAATCAGTTTCCTTTGAAAGTGCCTTAAACTACTTACAAGCATTCACAAAAAACTCATATCTGTTTCTCTGAAAGAGAAGTAGTCTTTTCCAACACTTCAATTCACTGTGCGAAGTGAATGGAGTGTTGTTTCACTTTCTAAATGCTGTCCTCTCAGAGAAAATCACTTTCCTTTGAAAGTGCCTTAAGCTACTTACAAGCATTCCACAGAAATTCACATGGGTTTCTCTGAAAGAGAAGCAGTCTGTTGCAACACTTCAATTCACTCTGAGAAGTGAATGGAGTGTTATTTCACTTTCGAAATGCTGTCCTTTCAGAGAAAATCACTTTCCTTTGAAAGTGCCTTAAGCTACTTACACACATTCACAGGAAACTCAAATGCGCTTCTATGAAAGAGAAGCTGTCTGTTCCAACACTTCAATTCACTGTGCGAAGTGAATGGAGTGTTGCTTCACTTTCTAAATGCTGTCCTTTCAGAGAAAATCACTTTCCTTTGAAATTGCCTTAAGCTACTTACAAGCATTCACAAGAAACTCACATGCATTTTTCTGAAAGAGAAGCAGTCTGTTCCAACACTTCAATTCACTGTGCGTAGTGAATGGAGTGTTGCTTCACTTTCTAAATGCTGTCCTTTCAGAGAAAATCACTTTCCTTTGAAAGTGCCTTAAGCTACTTACACACATTCACAGGAAACTCAAATGTTTTCTATGAAAGAGAAGCTGTCTGTTCCAACACTTCAATTCACTGTGCGAAGTCAATGGAGTGTTGCTTTACTTTCTAAATGCTGTCCTTTCAGAGAAAATCACTTTCCTTTGAAAGTGCCTTAAGCTACTTACAAGCATTCACAAGAAAATCACATGCATTTTTCTGAAAGAGAAGCAGTCTGTTCCAACACTTCAATTCACTGTACGTAGTGAATGGAGTGTTGCTTCACTTTCTAAATGCTGTCCTTTCAGAGAAAATCACTTTCCTTTGAAAGTACCTTAAGCTACTTACAAGCATTCAATAGAAATTCACATGTGTTTCTCTGAAAAAGAAGCAGTCTGTTCCAACAGTTCAATTCACTGTGCGAAGTGAATGGAGTGTTGTTTCACTTTCTAAATGCTGTCCTCTCAGAGAAAATCACTTTCCTTTGAAAGTGCCTTAAGCTACTTACAAGCATTCCACAGAAATTCACATGCGTTTCTCTGAAAGAGAAGCAGTCTGTTCCAACACTTCAATTCACTCTGCGAAGTGAATGGAGTGTTGTTTCACTTTCTAAATGCTGTCCTGTCAGAGAAAATCACTTTCCTTTGAAAGTGCCTTAAGCTACTTACACACATTCACAGGAAACTCAAATGCGTTTCTATGAAAGAGAAGCTGTCTGTTCCAACACTTCAATTCACTGTGCGAAGTGAATGGAGTGTTGCTTCACTTTCTAAATGCTGTCCTTTCAGAGAAAATCACTTTCCTTTGAAAGTGCCTTAAGCTACTTACAAGCATTCAACAGAAATTCACATGCATTTCACTGAAAGAGAAGCAGTCTGTTCCAACACTTCAATTCACTGTGCGAAGTGAATGGAGTGTTGCTTCACTTTCTAAATGCAGTCCTTTCAGAGAAAATCACTTTCCTTTGAAAATGCCTTAAGCTACTTACAAGCATTCACAAGAAACTCACATGCATTTTTCTGAAAGAGAAGCAGTCTGTTGCAACACTTCAATTTACTGTGCGTAGTGAATGGAGTGTTGCTTCACTTTCTAAATGCTGTCCTTTCAGAGAAAATCACTTTCCTTTGAAAGTGCCTTAAGCTACTTACACACATTCACAGGAAACTCAAATGCGTTTCTATGAAAGAGAAGTAGTCTGTTCCAACACTTCAATTCACTGTGCGAAGTGAATGGAGTGTTGCTTCACTTTCTAAATGCTGTCTTTCAGAGAAAATCACTTTCCTTTGAAAGTGCCTTAAACTACTTACAAGCATTCACAAAAAACTCATATCTGTTTCTCTGAAAGAGAAGTAGTCTTTTCCAACACTTCAATTCACTGTGCGAAGTGAATGGAGTGTTGTTTCACTTTCTAAATGCTGTCCTCTCAGAGAAAATCACTTTCCTTTGAAAGTGCCTTAAGCTACTTACAAGCATTCCACAGAAATTCACATGGGTTTCTCTGAAAGAGAAGCAGTCTGTTGCAACACTTCAATTCACTCTGAGAAGTGAATGGAGTGTTATTTCACTTTCGAAATGCTGTCCTTTCAGAGAAAATCACTTTCCTTTGAAAGTGCCTTAAGCTACTTACACACATTCACAGGAAACTCAAATGCGCTTCTATGAAAGAGAAGCTGTCTGTTCCAACACTTCAATTCACTGTGCGAAGTGAATGGAGTGTTGCTTCACTTTCTAAATGCTGTCCATTCAGAGAAAATCACTTTCCTTTGAAATTGCCTTAAGCTACTTACAAGCATTCACAAGAAACTCACATGCATTTTTCTGAAAGAGAAGCAGTCTGTTCCAACACTTCAATTCACTGTGCGTAGTGAATGGAGTGTTGCTTCACTTTCTAAATGCTGTCCTTTCAGAGAAAATCACTTTCTTTTGAAAGTGCCTTAAGATACATACACACATTCACAGGAAACTCAAATGAGTTTCTATGAAAGAGAAGCTGTCTGTTCCAACACTTCAATTCACTGTGCGAAGTGAATGAAGTGTTGCTTCACTTTCTAAATGCTGTCTTTCAGAGAAAATCACTTTCCTTTGAAAGTTCCTTAAGCTACTTACAAGCATTCACAAAAAACTCATATCTGTTTCTCTGAAAGAGAAGTAGTCTGTTCCAACACTTCAATTCACTCTGCGACGTGAATGGAGTGTGGTTTCACTTTCTAAATGCTGTCCTTTCAGAGAAAATCACTTTCCTTTGAAAGTGCCTTAAGCTACTTACAAGCGTTCCACAGAAATTCACATGCGTTTCTCTGAAAGAGAAGCAGTCTGTTCCAACACTTCAATTAACTCTGCGAAGTGAATGGAGTGTTGCTTCACTTTCTAAATGCTGTCCTTTCAGAGAAAATCACTTTTCTTTGAAAGTGCCTTAAGCTACTTACACACATTCACAGGAAACTCAAATGCATTTCTATGAAAGAGAAGCTGTCTGTTCCAACACTTCAATTCACTGTGCGAAGTGAATGGAGTGTTGCTTCACTTTCTAAATGCTGTCCTTTCAGAGAAAATCACTTTCTTTTGAAAGTGCCTTAAGCTACTTACAAGCATTCAACAGAAATTCACATGCGTTTCACTGAAAGAGAAGCAGTCTGTTCCAACATTTCAATTCACTGTGCGAAGTGAATGGAGTGTTGCTTCACTTTCTAAATGCTGTCCTTTCAGAGAAAATCACTTTCCTTTGAAAATGCCTTAAGCTACTTACAAGCATTCACAAAAAACTCATATCTGTTTCGTGAAAGAGAAGTAGTCTGTTCCAACAATTCAATTCACTGTGCGAAGTGAATGGAGTGTGGTTTCACTTTCTAAATGCTGTCCTTTCAGAGAAAATCACTTTCCTTTGAAAGTGCCTTAAGCTACTTACAAGCATTCCACAGACATTCACATGCGTTTCTCTGAAAAAGAAGCAGTCTGTTCCAACACTTCAATGCACTGTGCGAAGTGAATGGAGTGTTGCTTCACTTTCTAAATGCTGTCCTTTCAGAGAAAATCACTTTCCTTTGAAAGTGCCTTAAGCTACTTACAAGCATTCACAAGAAACTCACATGCATTTTTCTGAAAGAGAAGCAGTCTGTTCCAACACTTCAATTCACTGTACGTAGGGAAAGGAGTGTTGCTTCACTTTCTAAATGCTGTCCTTTCAGAGAAAATCACTTTCCTTTGAAAGTACCTTAAGCTACTTACAAGCATTCAATAGAAATTCACATGTGTTTCTCTGAAAAAGAAGCAGTCTGTTCCAACACTTCAATTCACTGTGCGAAGTCAATGGAGTGTTGCTTCACTTTCTAAATGCTGTCCTTTCAGAGAAAATCACTTTCCTTTGAAAGTGCCTTAAGCTACTTACAAGCATTCACAAGAAACTCACATGCATTTTTCTGAAAGAGAAGCAGTCTGTTCCAACACTTCAATTCACTGTGCGCAGTGAATGGAGTGTTGCTTCACTTTCTAAATGCTGTCCTTTCAGAGAAAATCACTTTCCTTTGAAAGTGCCTTAAGCTACTTACACACATTCACAGGAAACACAAATGCGTTTCTATGAAAGAGAAGCTGTCTGTTCCAACACTTCAATTCACTGTGCGAAGTGAATGGAGTGTTGCTTCACTTTCTAAATGCTGTCTTTCAGAGAAAATCACTTTCCTTTGAAAGTGCCTTAAGCTACTTACAATCATTCACAAAAAACTCATATCTGTTTTTCTGAAAGAGAAGTAGTCTGTTACACCACTTCAATTCACTGTGCGAAGTGAATGGAGTGTTGCTTCACTTTCTAAATGCTGTCCACTAAGAGAAAATCACTTTCCTTTAAAAGTGCCTTAAGCTACTTACAAGCATTCCACAGAAATTCACATGTGTTTCTCTGAAAGAGAAGCAGTCTGTTCCAACACTTCAATTCACTCTGCGAAGTGAATGGAGTGTTGTTTCACTTTCTAAATGCTGTCCTGTCAGAGAAAATCACTTTCCTTTGAAAGTGCCTTAAGCTACTTACAGGCATTCACAAGAAACTCACATGCATTTTTCTTAAAGAGAAGCAGTCTGTTCCAACATTTTAATTCTCTGTGCGTAGCGAATGGAGTGTTGCTTCACTTTCTAAATACTGTCCTTTCAGAGAAAATCACTTTCCTTTGAAAGTACCTTAAGCTACTTACAAGCATTCAATAGAAATTCACATGTGTTTCTCTGAAAAAGAAGCAGTCTGTTCCAACACTTCAATTCACGGTCCGAAGTGAATGGAGTGTTGCTTCCCTTTCTAAATGCTGTCCTTTCAGAGAAAATCACTTTCCTTTGAAAGTGCCTTAAGCTACTTACACACATTCACAGGAAACTCAAATGCGTTTCTATGAAAGAGAAGCAGTCTGTTCCAACATTTCAATTCACTGTGCGAAGTGAATGGAGTGTTGCTTCACTTTCTAAATGCTGTCTTTCAGAGTAAATCACTTTCCTTTGAAAGTGCCTTAAGCTACTTACAAGCATTCACAAAAAACTCATATCTGTTTCTCTGAAAGAGAAGTAGTCTGTTTCAACATTTCAATTCACTGTGCGAAGTGAATGGAGTGTTGTTTCACTTTCTAAATGCTGTCCTCTCAGAGAAAATCACTTTCCTTTGAAAGTGCCTTAAGCTACTTACAAGCGTTCCACAGAAATTCACATGCGTTTCTCTGAAAGAGAAGCAGTCTGTTCCAACACTTCAATTCACTCTGCGAAGTGAATGGAGTGTTGTTTCACTTTCTAAATACTGTCCTTTCAGAGAAAATCACTTTCCTTTGAAAGTGCCTTAAGCTACTTACACACATTCACAGGAAACTCAAATGCGTTTCTATGAAAGAGAAGCTCTCTGTTCCAACACTTCAATTCACTGTGCGAAGTGAATGGAGTGTTGCTTCACTTTCTAAATGCTGTCCTTTCAGAGAAAATCACTTTCCTTTGAAAGTGCCTTAAGCTACTTACAAGAATTCCACAGAAATTCAAATGCGTTTCTCTGAAAAAGAAGCAGTCTGTTCCAACACTTCAATTCACTGTGCGAAGTGAATGGAGTGTTGCTTCACTTTCTAAATGCTGTCCTTTCAGAGAAAATCACTTTCCTTTGAAAGTGCCTTAAGCTACTTACAAGCATTCACAAGAAACTCACATGCATTTTTCTGAAAGAGAAGCAGTCTGTTCCAACACTTCAATTCACTGTACGTAGTGAATGGAGTGTTGCTTCACTTTCTAAATGCTGTCCTTTCAGAGAAAATCACTTTCCTTTGAAAGTACCTTAAGCTACTTACAAGCATTCAATAGAAATTCACATGTGTTTCTCTGAAAAAGAAGCAGTCTGTTCCAACACTTCAATTCACTGTGCGAAGTCAATGGAGTGTTGCTTCACTTTCTAAATGCTGTCCTTTCAGAGAAAATCACTTTCCTTTGAAAGTGCCTTAAGCTACTTACAAGCATTCACAAGAAACTCACATGCATTTTTCTGAAAGAGAAGCAGTCTGTTCCAACACTTCAATTCACTGTGCGCAGTGAATGGAGTGTTGCTTCACTTTCTAAATGCTGTCCTTTCAGAGAAAATCACTTTCCTTTGAAAGTGCCTTAAGCTACTTACACACATTCACAGGAAACTCAAATGTTTTCTATGAAAGAGAAGCTGTCTGTTCCAACACTTCAATTCACTGTGCGAAGTCAATGGAGTGTTGCTTCACTTTCTAAATGCTGTCCTTTCAGAGAAAATCACTTTCCTTTGAAAGTGCCTTAAGCTACTTACAAGCATTCACAAGAAAATCACATGCATTTTTCTGAAAGAGAAGCAGTCTGTTCCAACACTTCAATTCACTGTACGTAGTGAATGGAGTGTTGCTTCACTTTCTAAATGCTGTCCTTTCAGAGAAAATCACTTTCCTTTGAAAGTACCTTAAGCTACTTACAAGCATTCAATAGAAATTCACATGTGTTTCTCTGAAAAAGAAGCAGTCGGTTCCAACAGTTCAATTCACTGTGTGAAGTGAATGGAGTGTTGTTTCACTTTCTAAATGCTGTCCTCTCAGAGAAAATCACTTTCCTTTGAAAGTGCCTTAAGCTACTTACAAGCATTCCACAGAAATTCAGATGCGTTTCTCTGAAAGAGAAGCAGTCTGTTCCAACACTTCAATTCACTCTGCGAAGTGAATGGAGTGTTGCTTCACTTTCTAAATGCTGTCCTTTCAGAGAAAATCACTTTCCTTTGAAAGTGCCTTAAGCTACATACAAGCATTCAACAGAAATTCACATGCATTTCACTGAAAGATAAGCAGTCTGTTCCAACACTTCAATTCACGGTGCGAAGTGAATGGAGTGTTGCTTCACTTTCTAAATGCTGTCCTTTCAGAGAAAATCACTTTCCTTTGAAAATGCCTTAAGCTACATACAAGCATTCAACAGAAATTCACATGCATTTCACTGAAAGATAAGCAGTCTGTTCCAACACTTCAATTCACTGTGCGAAGTGAATGGAGTGTTGCTTCACTTTCTAAATGCTGTCCTTTCAGAGAAAATCACTTTCCTTTGAAAGTGCCTTAAGCTACTTACAAGCATTCAACAGAAATTCACATGCGTTTCTCTGTAAAAGAAGCAATCTGTTCCAACACTTCAATTCACTGTGTGAAGTGAATGGAGTGTTGCTTCACTTTCTAAATGCTGTCCTTTCAGAGAAAATCACTTTCCTTTGAAAGTGCCTTAAGCTACTTACAAGCATTCACAAGAAACTCACATGCATTTTTCTTAAAGAGAAGCAGTCTGTTCCAACACTTTAATTCACTGTGCGTAGTGAATGGAGTGTTGCTTCACTTTCTAAATGCTGTCCTTTCCGAGAAAATCACTTTCCTTTGAAAGTACCTTAAGCTACTTACAAGCATTCAATAGAAATACACATGTGTTTCTCTGAAAAAGAAGCAGTCTGTTCCAACAATTCAATTCACTGTCCGAAGTGAATGGAGTGTTGCTTCCCTTTCTAAATGCTGTCCTTTCAGAGAAAATCACTTTCCTTTGAAAGTGCCTTAAGCTACTTACACACATTCACAGGAAACTCAAATGCGTTTCTATGAAAGAGAAGCAGTCTGTTCCAACATTTCAATTCACTGTGCGAAGTGAATGGAGTGTTGCTTCACTTTCTAAATGCTGTCCTTTCAGAGAAAATCACTTTCCTTTGAAAGTGCTTTAAGCTACTTACACACATTCACAGGAAAATCAAATGCGTTTCTATGAAAGAGAAGCTGTCTGTTCCAACACTTCAATTCACTGTGCGAAGTGAATGGAGTGTTGCTTCACTTTCTAAATGCTGTCCTTTCAGAGAAAATCACTTTCCTTTGAAAGTGCCTTAAGCTACTTACAAGCATTCAACAGAAATTCACATGCATTTCACTGAAAGAGAAGCAGTCTGTTCAAACACTTCAATTCACTGTGCGAAGTGAATGGAGTGTTGCGTCACTTTCTAAATGCTGTCCTTTCAGAGAAAATCACTTTCCTTTGAAAATGCCTTAAGCTACTTACAAGCATTCACAAAAAACTCATATCTGTTTCGTGAAAGAGAAGTAGTCTGTTCCAACAATTCAATTCACTGTGCGAAGTGAATGGAGTGTGGTTTCACTTTCTAAATGCTGTCCTTTCAGAGAAAATCACTTTCCTTTGAAAGTGCCTTAAGCTACTTACAAGCATTCCACAGAAATTCACATGCGTTTCTCTGAAAAAGAAGCAGTCTGTTCCAACACTTCAATGCACTGTGCGAAGTGAATGGAGTGTTGCTTCACTTTCTAAATGCTGTCCTTTCAGAGAAAATCACTTTCCTTTGAAAGTGCCTTAAGCTACTTACAAGCATTCACAAGAAACTCACATGCATTTTTCTGAAAGAGAAGCAGTCTGTTCCAACACTTCAATTCACTGTGCGCAGTGAATGGAGTGTTGCTTCACTTTCTAAATGCTGTCCTTTCAGAGAAAATCACTTTCCTTTGAAAGTGCCTTAAGCTACTTACACACATTCACAGGAAACTCAAATGCGTTTCTATGAAAGAGAAGCTGTCTGTTCCAACACTTCAATTCACTGTGCGAAGTGAATGGAGTGTTGCTTCACTTTCTAAATGCTGTCTTTCAGAGAAAATCACTTTCCTTTGAAAGTGCCTTAAGCTACTTACAATCATTCACAAAAAACTCATATCTGTTTTTCTGAAAGAGAAGTAGTCTGTTACACCACTTAAATTCACTGTGCGAAGTGAATGGAGTGTTGTATCACTTTCTAAATGCTGTCCTCTCAGAGTAAATCACTTTCCTTTAAAAGTGCCTTAAGCTACTTACAAGCATTCCACAGAAATTCACATGTGTTTCTCTGAAAGAGAAGCAGTCTGTTCCAACACTTCAATTCACTCTGCGTAGTGAATGGAGTGTTGTTTCACTTTCTAAATGCTGTCCTGTCAGAGAAAATCACTTTCCTTTGAAAGTGCCTTAAGCTACTTACAAGCCTTCAAAAAAAACTCATATCTGTTTCTCTGAAAGAGAAGTAGTCTGTTCCAACACTTCAATTCACTGTGCGAAGTGAATGGAGTGTTGTTTCACTTTCTAAATGCTGTCCTTTCAGAGAAAATCACTTTCCTTTGAAAGTGCCTTAAGCTACTTACAAGCATTCCACAGAAATTCACATGCGTTTCTCTGAAAGAGAAGCAGTATGTTCCAACACTTCAATTCACTGTGCGTAGTGAATGGAGTGTTGCTTCACTTTCTAAATGCTGTCCTTTCAGAGAAAATCACTTTCCTTTGAAAGTGCCTTAAGCTACATACAAGCATTCAACAGAAATTCACATGCATTTCACTGAAAGATAAGCAGTCTGTTCCAACACTTCAATTCACTGTGCGAAGTGAATGGAGTGTTGCTTCACTTTCTAAATGCTGTCCTTTCAGAGAAAATCACTTTCCTTTGAAAATGCCTTAAGCTACATACAAGCATTCAACAGAAATTCACATGCATTTCACTGAAAGATAAGCAGTCTGTTCCAACACTTCAATTCACTGTGCGAAGTGAATGGAGTGTTGCTTCACTTTCTAAATGCTGTCCTTTCAGAGAAAATCACTTTCCTTTGAAAGTGCCTTAAGCTACTTACAAGCATTCAACAGAAATTCACATGCGTTTCTCTGTAAAAGAAGCAATCTGTTCCAACACTTCAATTCACTGTGTGAAGTGAATGGAGTGTTGCTTCACTTTCTAAATGCTGTCCTTTCAGAGAAAATCACTTTCCTTTGAAAGTGCCTTAAGCTACTTACAGGCATTCACAAGAAACTCACATGCATTTTTCTTAAAGAGAAGCAGTCTGTTCCAACATTTTAATTCTCTGTGCGTAGCGAATGGAGTGTTGCTTCACTTTCTAAATACTGTCCTTTCAGAGAAAATCACTTTCCTTTGAAAGTACCTTAAGCTACTTACAAGCATTCAATAGAAATTCACATGTGTTTCTCTGAAAAAGAAGCAGTCTGTTCCAACACTTCAATTCACGGTCCGAAGTGAATGGAGTGTTGCTTCCCTTTCTAAATGCTGTCCTTTCAGAGAAAATCACTTTCCTTTGAAAGTGCATTAAGCTACTTACACACATTCACAGGAAACTCAAATGCGTTTCTATGAAAGAGAAGCAGTCTGTTCCAACATTTCAATTCACTGTGCGAAGTGAATGGAGTGTTGCTTCACTTTCTAAATGCTGTCTTTCAGAGTAAATCACTTTCCTTTGAAAGTGCCTTAAGCTACTTACAAGCATTCACAAAAAACTCATATCTGTTTCTCTGAAAGAGAAGTAGTCTGTTTCAACATTTCAATTCACTGTGCGAAGTGAATGGAGTGTTGTTTCACTTTCTAAATGCTGTCCTCTCAGAGAAAATCACTTTCCTTTGAAAGTGCCTTAAGCTACTTACAAGCGTTCCACAGAAATTCACATGCGTTTCTCTGAAAGAGAAGCAGTCTGTTCCAACACTTCAATTCACTCTGCGAAGTGAATGGAGTGTTGTTTCACTTTCTAAATACTGTCCTTTCAGAGAAAATCACTTTCCTTTGAAAGTGCCTTAAGCTACTTACACACATTCACAGGAAACTCAAATGCGTTTCTATGAAAGAGAAGCTGTCTGTTCCAACACTTCAATTCACTGTGCGAAGTGAATGGAGTGTTGCTTCACTTTCTAAATGCTGTCCTTTCAGAGAAAATCACTTTCATTTGAAAATGCCTTAAGCTACTTACAAGCATTCACAAGAAACTCACATGCATTTTTCTGAAAGAGAAGCAGTCTGTTCCAACACTTCAATTCACTGTGCGAAGTGAATGGAGTTTTGTTTCACTTTCTAAATGCTGTCCTTTCAGAGAAAATCACTTTCCTTTGAAAGTGCCTTAAGCTACTTACAAGCATTCCACAGAAATTCACATGCGTTTCTCTGAAAGAGAAGCAGTCTGTTCCAACACTTCAATTCTATGTGCGAAGTGAATGGAGTGTTGCTTCACTTTCTAAATGCTGTCCTTTCAGAGAAAATCACTTTCCTTTGAAACTGCTTTAAGCTACTTACAAGCATTCAACAGAAATTCACATGCGTTTCACTGAAAGAGAAGCAGTCTGCTCCAACACTTCAATTCACTGTGCGAAGTGAATGGAGTGTTGCTTCACTTTCTAAATGCTGTCCTTTCAGAGAAAATCACTTTCCTTTGAAAGTGCCTTAAGCTACTTACAAGCATTCCACAGAAATTCACATGCGTTTCTCTGAAAAAGAAGCAGTCTGTTCCAACACTTCAATTCACTGTGCGAAGTGAATGGAGTGTTGCTTCACTTTCTAAATTCTGTCCTCTCAGAGAAAATCACTTTCCTTTGAAAGTGCCTTAAGCTCCTTACAAGGATTCACAAGAAACTCACATGCATTTTTCTGAAAGAGAAGCAGTCTGTTCCAACACTTCAATTCACTGTGCGTAGTGAATGGAGTGTTGCTTCACTTTCTAAAAGCTGTCCTTTCAGAGAAAATCACTTTGCTTTGAAAGTACCTTAAGCTACTTACAAGCATTCTATAGAAATTCATATGTGTTTCTCTGAAAAAGAAGCAGTCTGTTCCAACACTTCAATTCACTGTGCGAAGTGAATGGAGTGTTGTTTCACTTTCTAAATGCTGTCCTTTCAGAGAATATCACTTTCCTTTGAAAGTGCCTTAAGCTACTTACAAGCATTCACAAGAAACTCACATGCAATTTTCTGAAAGAGAAGCAGTCTGTTCCAACACTTCAATTCACTCTGCGTAGTGAATGGAGTGTTGCTTCACTTTCTAAATGCTGTCCTTTCAGAGAAAATCACTTTCCTTTGAAAGTGCCTTAAGCTACTTACAAGCATTCAATAGAAATTCACATGCGTTTCTCTGAAAGAGAAGCAGTCTGTTCCAACACTTCAATTCACTGTGCGAAGTGAATGGAGTGTTGCTTCACTTTCTAAATGCTGTCCATTCAGAGAAAATAACTTTGCTTTGAAAGTGCCTTAAGCTACTTACAAGCATTCACAAAAAACTCACATCCGTTTCTCTGAAAGAGAAGCAGTCTGTTCCAACACTTCAATTCACTGTGCGAAGTGAATGGAGTGTTGCTTCACTTTCTAAATGCTGTCCATTCAGAGAAAATCACTTTCCTTTGAAAATGCCTTAAGCTACTTACAAGCATTCACAAAAAACTCATATCTGTTTCGTGAAAGAGAAGTAGTCTGTTCCAACACTTCAATTCACTGTGCGAAGTGAATGGAGTGTGGTTTCACTTTCTAAATGCTGTCCTTTCAGAGAAAATCACTTTCCTTTGAAAGTGCCTTAAGCTACTTACAAGAATTCCACAGAAATTCAAATGCGTTTCTCTGAAAAAGAAGCAGTCTGTTCCAACACTTCAATTCACTGTGCGAAGTGAATGGAGTGTTGCTTCACTTTCTAAATGCTGTCCTTTCAGAGAAAATCACTTTCCTTTGAAAGTGCCTTAAGCTACTTACAAGCATTCACAAGAAACTCACATGCATTTTTCTGAAAGAGAAGCAGTCTGTTCCAACACTTCAATTCACTGTACGTAGTGAATGGAGTGTTGCTTCACTTTCTAAATGCTGTCCTTTCAGAGAAAATCACTTTCCTTTGAAAGTACCTTAAGCTACTTACAAGCATTCAATAGAAATTCACATGTGTTTCTCTGAAAAAGAAGCAGTCTGTTCCAACACTTCAATTCACTGTGCGAAGTCAATGGAGTGTTGCTTCACTTTCTAAATGCTGTCCTTACAGAGAAAATCACTTTCCTTTGAAAGTGCCTTAAGCTACTTACACACATTCACAGGAAACTCAAATGTTTTCTATGAAAGAGAAGCTGTCTGTTCCAACACTTCAATTCACTGTGCGAAGTCAATGGAGTGTTGCTTCACTTTCTAAATGCTGTCCTTTCAGAGAAAATCACTTTCCTTTGAAAGTGCCTTAAGCTACTTACAAGCATTCAATAGAAATTCACATGCATTTTTCTGAAAGAGAAGCAGTCTGTTCCAACACTTCAATTCACTGTACGTAGTGAATGGAGTGTTGCTTCACTTTCTAAATGCTGTCCTTTCAGAGAAAATCACTTTCCTTTGAAAGTACCTTAAGCTACTTACAAGCATTCAATAGAAATTCACATGTGTTTCTCTGAAAAAGAAGCAGTCGGTTCCAACAGTTCAATTCACTGTGTGAAGTGAATGGAGTGTTGTTTCACTTTCTAAATGCTGTCCTCTCAGAGAAAATCACTTTCCTTTGAAAGTGCCTTAAGCTACTTACAAGCATTCCACAGAAATTCACATGCGTTTCTCTGAAAGAGAAGCAGTCTGTTCCAACACTTCAATTCACTCTGCGAAGTGAATGGAGTGTTGTTTCACTTTCTAAATGCTGTCCTGTCAGAGAAAATCACTTTCCTTTGAAAGTGCCTTAAGCTACTTACAAGCATTCAACAGAAATTCACATGCATTTCACTGAAAGAGAAGCAGTCTGTTCCAACACTTCAATTCACTGTGCGAAGTGAATGGAGTGTTGCTTCACTTTCTAAATGCAGTCCTTTCAGAGAAAATCACTTTCCTTTGAAAATACCTTAAGCTACTTACAAGCATTCACAAGAAACTCACATGCATTTTTCTGAAAGAGAAGCAGTCTGTTCCAACACTTCAATTCACTGTGCGTAGTGAATGGAGTGTTGCTTCACTTTCTAAATGCTGTCCTTTCAGAGAAAATCACTTTCCTTTGAAAGTGCCTTAAGCTACTAACACACATTCCCAGGAAACTCAAATGCGTTTCTATGAAAGAGAAGCTGTCTGTTCCAACACTTCAATTCACTGTGCGAAGTGAATGGAGTGTTGCTTCACTTTCTAAATGCTGTCTTTCAGAGAAAATCACTTTCCTTTGAAACTGCCTTAAGCTACTTACAAGCATTCACAAAAAAACTCATATCTGTTTCTCTGAAAGAGAAGTAGTCTGTTCCAACACTTCAATTCACTGTGCGAAGTGAATGGAGTGTTGCTTCACTTTCTAAATGCTGTCCTTTCAGAGAAAATCACTTTCCTTTGAAAGTGCCTTAAGCTACTTACAAGCATTCCACAGAAATTCACATGCGTTTCTCTGAAAAAGAAGCAGTCTGTTCCAACACTTCAATTCACTGTGCGAAGTGAATGGAGTGTTGCTTCACTTTCTAAATTCTGTCCTCTCAGAGAAAATCACTTTCCTTTGAAAGTGCCTTAAGCTCCTTACAAGGATTCACAAGAAACTCACATGCATTTTTCTGAAAGAGAAGCAGTCTGTTCCAACACTTCAATTCACTGTGCGTAGTGAATGGAGTGTTGCTTCACTTTCTAAAAGCTGTTCTTTCAGAGAAAATCACTTTCCTTTGAAAGTACCTTAAGCTACTTACAAGCATTCTATAGAAATTCATATGTGTTTCTCTGAAAAAGAAGCAGTCTGTTCCAACACTTCAATTCACTGTGCGAAGTGAATGGAGTGTTGTTTCACTTTCTAAATGCTGTCCTTTCAGAGAAAATCACTTTCCTTTGAAAGTGCCTTAAGCTACTTACAAGCATTCACAAGAAACTCACATGCAATTTTCTGAAAGAGAAGCAGTCTGGTCCAACACTTCAATTCACTCTGCGTAGTGAATGGAGTGTTGCTTCACTTTCTAAATGCTGTCCTTTCAGAGAAAATCACTTTCCTTTGAAAGTGCCTTAAGCTACTTACAAGCATTCAATAGAAATTCACATGCGTTTCTCTGAAAGAGAAGCAGTCTGTTCCAACACTTCAATTCACTGTGCGAAGTGAATGGAGTGTTGCTTCACTTTCTAAATGCTGTCCATTCAGAGAAAATCACTTTGCTTTGAAAGTGCCTTAAGCTACTTACAAGCATTCACAAAAAACTCACATCCGTTTCTCTGAAAGAGAAGCAGTCTATTCCAACACTTCAATTCACTGTGCGAAGTGAATGGAGTGTTGCTTCACTTTCTAAATGCTGTCCATTCAGAGAAAATCACTTTCCTTTGAAAATGCCTTAAGCTACTTACAAGCATTCACAAAAAACTCATATCTGTTTCGTGAAAGAGAAGTAGTCTGTTCCAACACTTCAATTCACTGTGCGAAGTGAATGGAGTGTGGTTTCACTTTCTAAATGCTGTCCTTTCAGAGAAAATCACTTTCCTTTGAAAGTGCCTTAAGCTACTTACAAGAATTCCACAGAAATTCAAATGCGTTTCTCTGAAAAAGAAGCAGTCTGTTCCAACACTTCAATTCACTGTGCGAAGTGAATGGAGTGTTGCTTCACATTCTAAATGCTGTCCTTTCAGAGAAAATCACTTTCCTTTGAAAGTGCCTTAAGCTTCTTACAAGCATTCACAAGAAACTCACATGCATTTTTCTGAAAGAGAAGCAGTCTGTTCCAACACTTCAATTCACTGTACGTAGTGAATGGAGTGTTGCTTCACTTTCTAAATGCTGTCCTTTCAGAGAAAATCACTTTCCTTTGAAAGTACCTTAAGCTACTTACAAGCATTCAATAGAAATTCACATGTGTTTCTCTGAAAAAGAAGCAGTCTGTTCCAACACTTCAATTCACTGTGCGAAGTGAATGGAGTGTTGCTTCACTTTCTAAATGCTGTCTTTCAGAGAAAATCACTTTCCTTTGAAACTGCCTTAAGCTACTTACAAGCATTCACAAAAAACTCATATCTGTTTCTCTGAAAGAGAAGTAGTCTGTTCCAACACTTCAATTCACTGTGCGAAGTGAATGGAGTGTTGTTTCACTTTCTAAATGCTGTCCTCTCAGAGAAAATCACTTTCCTTTGAAAGTGCCTTAAGCTACTTACAAGCGTTCCACAGAAATTCACATGCATTTCACTGAAAGAGAAGCAGTCTGTTCCAACACTTCAATTCACTGTGCGAAGTGAATGGAGTGTTGTTTCACTTTCTAAATGCAGTCCTTTCAGAGAAAATCACTTTCCTTTGAAAATGCCTTAAGCTACTTACAAGCATTCACAAGAAACTCACATGCATTTTTCTGAAAGAGAAGCAGTCTGTTCCAACACTTCAATTCACTGTGCGTAGTGAATGGAGTGTTGCTTCACTTTCTAAATGCTGTCCTTTCAGAGAAAATTACTTTCCTTTGAAAGTGCCTTAAGCTACTTACACACATTCCCAGGAAACTCAAATGCGTTTCTATGAAAGAGAAGCTGTCTGTTCCAACACTTCAATTCACTGTGCGAAGTGAATGGAGTGTTGCTTCACTTTCTAAATGCTGTCTTTCAGAGAAAATCACTTTCCTTTGAAAGTGCCTTAAGCTACTTACAAGCATTCACAAAAAACTCATATCTGTTTCTCTGAAAGAGAAGTAGTCTGTTCCAACACTTCAATTCACTGTGCGAAGTGAATGGAGTGTTGTTTCACTTTCTAAATGCTGAACTCTCAGAGAAAATCACTTTCCTTTGAAAGTGCCTTAAGCTACTTACAAGCGTTCCACAGAAATTCACATGCGTTTCTCGGAAATAGAAGCAGTCTGTTCCAACAGTTCAATTCACTGTGCGAAGTGAATGGAGTGTTGCTTCACTTTCTAAATGCTGTCCTTTCAGAGAAAATCACTTTCCTTCGAAAGTGCCTTAACCTACTTACAGGCATTCACAAGAAACTCACATGCATTTTTCTGAAAGAGAAGCAGTCTGTTCCAACACTTCAATTCACTGTGCGTAGTGAATGGAGTGTTGCTTCACTTTCTAAATGCTGTCCTTTCAGAGAAAATCACTTTCCTTTGAAAGTGCCTTAAGCTACTTACACACATTCACAGGAAACTCAAATGCGTTTCTATGAAAGAGAAGTAGTCTGTTCCAACACTTCAATTCACTGTGCGAAGTGAATGGAGTGTTGCTTCACTTTCTAAATGCTGTCTTTCAGAGAAAATCACTTTCCTTTGAAAGTGCCTTAAACTACTTACAAGCATTCACAAAAAACTCATATCTGTTTCTCTGAAAGAGAAGTAGTCTGTTCCAACACTTCAATTCACTGTGCGAAGTGAATGGAGTGTTGTTTCACTTTCTAAATGCTGTCCTCTCAGAGAAAATCACTTTCCTTTGAAAGTGCCTTAAGCTACTTACAAGCATTCCACAGAAATTCACATGCGTTTCTCTGAAAGAGAAGCAGTCTGTTCCAACACTTCAATTCACTCTGAGAAGTGAATGGAGTGTTATTTCACTTTCTAAATGCTGTCCTTTCAGAGAAAATCACTTTCCTTTGAAAGTGCCTTAAGCTACTTACACACATTCACAGGAAACTCAAATGCGTTTCTATGAAAGAGAAGCTGTCTGTTCCAACACTTCAATTCACTGTGCGAAGTGAATGGAGTGTTGCTTCACTTTCTAAATGCTGTCCTTTCAGAGAAAATCACTTTCCTTTGAGAGTGCCTTAAGCTACTTACAAGCATTCAACAGAAATTCACATGCATTTCACTGAAAGAGAAGCAGTCTGTTCCAACACTTCAATTCACTGTGCGAAGTGAATGGAGTGTTGCTTCACTTTCTAAATGCTGTCCTTTCAGAGAAAATCACTTTCCTTTGAAATTGCCTTAAGCTACTTACAAGCATTCACAAGAAACTCACATGCATTTTTCTGAAAGAGAAGCAGTCTGTTCCAACACTTCAATTCATTGTGCGAAGTGAATGGAGTGTTGCTTCACTTTCTAAATGCTGTCCTTTCAGAGAAAATCACTTTCCTTTGAAAGTGCCTTAAGCTACTTACAAGCATTCACAAGAAACTCACATGCATTTTTCTGAAAGAGAAGCAGTCTGTTCCAACACTTCAATTCACTGTGCGAAGAGAATGGAGTGTTGCTTCACTTTCTAAATGCTGTCCTTTCAGAGAAAATCACTTTCCTTTGAAAGTGCCTTAAGCTACATACAAGCATTCACAAGAAACTCACATGGATTTTTCTGAAAGAGAAGCAGTCTGTTCCAACACTTCAATTCACTGTGCGTAGTGTTTGGAGTGTTGCTTCACTTTCTAAATGCTGTCCTTTCAGAGAAAATCACTTTCCTTCGAAAGTGCCTTAAGCTACTTACAAGCATTCAATAGAAATTCACATGCGTTTCTCTGAAAGAGAAGCAGTCTGTTCCAACACTTCAATTCACTGTGCGAAGTGAATGGAGTGTTGCTTCACTTTCTAAATGCTGTCCTTTCAGAGAAAATCACTTTCCTTTGAAAGTGCCTTAAGCTACTTACAAGCATTCAACAGAAATTCACATGCATTTCACTGAAAGACAAGCAGTCTGTTCCAACACTTCCATTCACTGTGCGAAGTGAAAGGAGTGTTGCTTCACTTTCTAAATGCTGTCCTTTCAGAGAAAATCACTTTCCTTTGAAAGTGCCTTAAGCTACTTACACACATTCCCAGGAAACTCAAATGCGATTCTATGAAAGAGAAGCTGTCTGTTCCAACACTTCAATTCACTGTGCGAAGTGAATGGAGTGTTGCTTCACTTTCTAAATGCTGTCTTTCAGAGAAAATCACTTTCCTTTGAAACTGCCTTAAGCTACTTACAAGCATTCACAAAAAAACTCATATCTGTTTCTCTGAAAGAGAAGTAGTCTGTTCCAACACTTCAATTCACTGTGCGAAGTGAATGGAGTGTTGCTTCACTTTCTAAATGCTGTCCATTCAGAGAAAATCACTTTCCTTTGAAAATGCCTTAAGCTACTTACAAGCATTCACAAAAAACTCATATCTGTTTCGTGAAAGAGAAGTAGTCTGTTCCAACACTTCAATTCACTGTGCGAAGTGAATGGAGTGTGGTTTCACTTTCTAAATGCTGTCCTTTCAGAGAAAATCACTTTCCTTTGAAAGTGCCTTAAGCTACTTACAAGAATTCCACAGAAATTCAAATGCGTTTCTCTGAAAAAGAAGCAGTCTGTTCCAACACTTCAATTCACTGTGCGAAGTGAATGGAGTGTTGCTTCACTTTCTAAATGCTGTCCTTTCAGAGAAAATCACTTTCCTTTGAAAGTGCCTTAAGCTACTTACAAGCATTCACAAGAAACTCACATGCATTTTTCTGAAAGAGAAGCAGTCTGTTCCAACACTTCAATTCACTGTACGTAGTGAATGGAGTGTTGCTTCACTTTCTAAATGCTGTCCTTTCAGAGAAAATCACTTTCCTTTGAAAGTACCTTAAGCGACTTACAAGCATTCAATAGAAATTCACATGTGTTTCTCTGAAAAAGAAGCAGTCTGTTCCAACACTTCAATTCACTGTGCGAAGTCAATGGAGTGTTGCTTCACTTTCTAAATGCTGTCCTTTCAGAGAAAATCATTTTCCTTTTAAAGTGCCTTAAGCTACTTACAAGCATTCACAAGAAACTCACATGCATTTTTCTGAAAGAGAAGCAGTCTGTTCCAACACTTCAATTCACTGTGCGTAGTGAATGGAGTGTTGCTTCACTTTCTAAATGCTGTCCTTTCAGAGAAAATCACTTTCCTTTGAAAGTGACTTAATCTACTTACACACATTCACAGGAAACTCAAATGTTTTCTATGAAAGAGAAGCTGTCTGTTCCAACACTTCAATTCACTGTGCGAAGTGAATGGAGTGTTGCTTCACTTTCTAAATGCTGTCCTTTCAGAGAAAATCACTTTCCTTTGAGAGTGCCTTAAGCTACTTACAAGCATTCAACAGAAATTCACATGCATTTCACTGAAAGAGAAGCAGTCTGTTCCAACACTTCAATTCACTGTGCGAAGTGAATGGAGTGTTGCTTCACTTTCTAAATGCTGTCCTTTCAGAGAAAATCACTTTCCTTTGAAATTGCCTTAAGCTACTTACAAGCATTCACAAGAAACTCACATGCATTTTTCTGAAAGAGAAGCAGTCTGTTCCAACACTTCAATTCATTGTGCGAAGTGAATGGAGTGTTGCTTCACTTTCTAAATGCTGTCCTTTCAGAGAAAATCACTTTCCTTTGAAAGTGCCTTAAGCTACTTACAAGCATTCACAAGAAACTCACATGCATTTTTCTGAAAGAGAAGCAGTCTGTTCCAACACTTCAATTCACTGTGCGAAGAGAATGGAGTGTTGCTTCACTTTCTAAATGCTGTCCTTTCAGAGAAAATCACTTTCCTTTGAAAGTGCCTTAAGCTACATACAAGCATTCACAAGAAACTCACATGGATTTTTCTGAAAGAGAAGCAGTCTGTTCCAACACTTCAATTCACTGTGCGTAGTGTTTGGAGTGTTGCTTCACTTTCTAAATGCTGTCCTTTCAGAGAAAATCACTTTCCTTCGAAAGTGCCTTAAGCTACTTACAAGCATTCAATAGAAATTCACATGCGTTTCTCTGAAAGAGAAGCAGTCTGTTCCAACACTTCAATTCACTGTGCGAAGTGAATGGAGTGTTGCTTCACTTTCTAAATGCTGTCCTTTCAGAGAAAATCACTTTCCTTTGAAAGTGCCTTAAGCTACTTACAAGCATTCAACAGAAATTCACATGCATTTCACTGAAAGACAAGCAGTCTGTTCCAACACTTCCATTCACTGTGCGAAGTGAAAGGAGTGTTGCTTCACTTTCTAAATGCTGTCCTTTCAGAGAAAATCACTTTCCTTTGAAAGTGCCTTAAGCTACTTACACACATTCCCAGGAAACTCAAATGCGATTCTATGAAAGAGAAGCTGTCTGTTCCAACACTTCAATTCACTGTGCGAAGTGAATGGAGTGTTGCTTCACTTTCTAAATGCTGTCTTTCAGAGAAAATCACTTTCCTTTGAAACTGCCTTAAGCTACTTACAAGCATTCACAAAAAAACTCATATCTGTTTCTCTGAAAGAGAAGTAGTCTGTTCCAACACTTCAATTCACTGTGCAAAGTGAATGGAGTGTTGCTTCACTTTCTAAATGCTGTCCATTCAGAGAAAATCACTTTCCTTTGAAAATGCCTTAAGCTACTTACAAGCATTCACAAAAAACTCATATCTGTTTCGTGAAAGAGAAGTAGTCTGTTCCAACACTTCAATTCACTGTGCGAAGTGAATGGAGTGTGGTTTCACTTTCTAAATGCTGTCCTTTCAGAGAAAATCACTTTCCTTTGAAAGTGCCTTAAGCTACTTACAAGAATTCCACAGAAATTCAAATGCGTTTCTCTGAAAAAGAAGCAGTCTGTTCCAACACTTCAATTCACTGTGCGAAGTGAATGGAGTGTTGCTTCACTTTCTAAATGCTGTCCTTTCAGAGAAAATCACTTTCCTTTGAAAGTGCCTTAAGCTACTTACAAGCATTCACAAGAAACTCACATGCATTTTTCTGAAAGAGAAGCAGTCTGTTCCAACACTTCAATTCACTGTACGTAGTGAATGGAGTGTTGCTTCACTTTCTAAATGCTGTCCTTTCAGAGAAAATCACTTTCCTTTGAAAGTGCCTTAAGCTACTTACACACATTCACAGGAAACTCAAATGTTTTCTATGAAAGAGAAGCTGTCTCTTCCAACACTTCAATTCACTGTGCGAAGTCAATGGAGTGTTGCTTCACTTTCTAAATGATGTCCTTTCAGAGAAAATCACTTTCCTTTGAAAGTGCCTTAAGCTACTTACAAGCATTCACAAGAAAATCACATGCATTTTTCTGAAAGAGAAGCAGTCTGTTCCAACACTTCAATTCACTGTACGTAGTGAATGGAGTGTTGCTTCACTTTCTAAATGCTGTCCTTTCAGAGAAAATCACTTTCCTTTGAAAGTACCTTAAGCTACTTACAAGCATTCAATAGAAATTCACGCGTGTTTCTCTGAAAAAGAAGCAGTCGGTTCCAACAGTTCAATTCACTGTGCGAAGTGAATGGAGTGTTGTTTCACTTTCTAAATGCTGTCCTCTCTGAGAAAATCACTTTCCTTTGAAAGTGCCTTAAGCTACTTACAAGCATTCCACAGAAATTCACATGTGTTTCTCTGAAAGAGAAGTAGTCTGTTCCAACACTTCAATTCACTCTGCGAAGTGAATGGAGTGTTGTTTCACTTTCTAAATGCTGTCCTGTCAGAGAAAATCACTTTCCTTTGAAAGTGCCTTAAGCTACTTACACACATTCACAGGAAACTCAAATGCGTTTCTATGAAAGAGAAGCTGTCTGTTCCAACACTTCAATTCACTGTGCGAAGTGAATGGAGTGTTGCTTCACTTTCTAAATGCTGTCCTTTCAGAGAAAATCACTTTCCTTTGAGAGTGCCTTAAGCTACTTACAAGCATTCAACAGAAATTCACATGCATTTCACTGAAAGAGAAGCAGTCTGTTCCAACACTTCAATTCACTGTGCGAAGTGAATGGAGTGTTGCTTCACTTTCTAAATGCAGACCTTTCAGAGAAAATCACTTTCCTTTGAAAATGCCTTAAGCTACTTACAAGCATTCACAAGAAACTCACATGAATTTTTCTGAAAGAGAAGCAGTCTGTTCCAACACTTCAATTCACTGTGCGTAGTGAATGGAGTGTTGCTTCACTTTCTAAATGCTGTCCTTTCAGAGAAAATTACTTTCCTTTGAAAGTGCCTTAAGCTACTTACACACATTCCCAGGAAACTCAAATGCGTTTCTATGAAAGAGAAGCTGTCTGTTCCAACACTTCAATTCACTGTGCGAAGTGAATGGAGTGTTGCTTCACTTTCTAAATGCTGTCTTTCAGAGAAAATCACTTTCCTTTGAAACTGCCTTAAGCTACTTACAAGCATTCACAAAAAACTCATATCTGTTTCTCTGAAAGAGAAGTAGTCTGTTCCAACACTTCAATTCACTGTGCGAAGTGAATGGAGTGTTGTTTCACTTTCTAAATGCTGTCCTCTCAGAGAAAATCACTTTCCTTTGAAAGTGCCTTAAGCTACTTACAAGCGTTCCACAGAAATTCACATGCGTTTCTCGGAAATAGAAGCAGTCTGTTCCAACAGTTCAATTCACTGTGCGAAGTGAATGGAGTGTTGCTTCACTTTCTAAATGCTGTCCTTTCAGAGAAAATCACTTTCCTTCGAAAGTGCCTTAAGCTACTTACAAGCATTCAATAGAAATTCACATGCGTTTCTCTGAAAGAGAAGCAGTCTGTTCCAACACTTCAATTCACAGTGCGAAGTGAATGGAGTGTTGTTTCACTTTCTAAATGCTGTCCTTTCAGAGAAAATCACTTTCCTTTGAAAGTGCCTTAAGCTACTTACAAGCATTCACAAGAAACTCACATGCAATTTTCTGAAAGAGAAGCAGTCTGTTCCAACACTTCAATTCACTCTGCGTAGTGAATGGAGTGTTGCTTCACTTTCTAAATGCTGTCCTTTCAGAGAAAATCACTTTCCTTTGAAAGTGCCTTAAGCTACTTACAAGCATTCAATAGAAATTCACATGCGTTTCTCTGAAAGAGAAGCAGTCTGTTCCAACACTTCAATTCACTGTGCGAAGTGAATGGAGTGTTGCTTCACTTTCTAAATGCTGTCCATTCAGAGAAAATCACTTTGCTTTGAAAGTGCCTTAAGCTACTTACAAGCATTCACAAAAAACTCACATCCGTTTCTCTGAAAGAGAAGCAGTCTATTCCAACACTTCAATTCACTGTGCGAAGTGAATGGAGTGTTGCTTCACTTTCTAAATGCTGTCCATTCAGAGAAAATCACTTTCCTTTGAAAATGCCTTAAGCTACTTACAAGCATTCACAAAAAACTCATATCTGTTTCGTGAAAGAGAAGTAGTCTGTTCCAACACTTCAATTCACTGTGCGAAGTGAATGGAGTGTGGTTTCACTTTCGAAATGCTGTCCTTTCAGAGAAAATCACTTTCCTTTGAAAGTGCCTTAAGCTACTTACAAGAATTCCACAGAAATTCAAATGCGTTTCTCTGAAAAAGAAGCAGTCTGTTCCAACACTTCAATTCACTGTGCGAAGTGAATGGAGTGTTGCTTCACTTTCTAAATGCTGTCCTTTCAGAGAAAATCACTTTCCTTTGAAAGTGCCTTAAGCTACTTACAAGCATTCACAAGAAACTCACATGCATTTTTCTGAAAGAGAAGCAGTCTGTTCCAACACTTCAATTCACTGTACGTAGTGAATGGAGTGTTGCTTCACTTTCTAAATGCTGTCCTTTCAGAGAAAATCACTTTCCTTTCAAAGTACCTTAAGCTACTTACAAGCATTCAATAGAAATTCACATGTGTTTCTCTGAAAAAGAAGCAGTCTGTTCCAACACTTCAATTCACTGTGCGAAGTGAATGGAGTGTTGCTTCACTTTCTAAATGCTGTCTTTCAGAGAAAATCACTTTCCTTTGAAACTGCCTTAAGCTACTTACAAGCATTCACAAAAAACTCATATCTGTTTCTCTGAAAGAGAAGTAGTCTGTTCCAACACTTCAATTCACTGTGCGAAGTGAATGGAGTGTTGTTTCACTTTCTAAATGCTGTCCTCTCAGAGAAAATCACTTTCCTTTGAAAGTGCCTTAAGCTACTTACAAGCGTTCCACAGAAATTCACATGCATTTCACTGAAAGAGAAGCAGTCTGTTCCAACACTTCAATTCACTGTGCGAAGTGAATGGAGTGTTGCTTCACTTTCTAAATGCAGTCCTTTCAGAGAAAATCACTTTCCTTTGAAAATGCCTTAAGCTACTTACAAGCATTCACAAGAAACTCACATGCATTTTTCTGAAAGAGAAGCAGTCTGTTCCAACACTTCAATTCACTGTGCGTAGTGAATGGAGTGTTGCTTCACTTTCTAAATGCTGTCCTTTCAGAGAAAATTACTTTCCTTTGAAAGTGCCTTAAGCTACTTACACACATTCCCAGGAAACACAAATGCGTTTCTATGAAAGAGAAGCTGTCTGTTCCAACACTTCAATTCACTGTGCGAAGTGAATGGAGTGTTGCTTCACTTTCTAAATGCTGTCTTTCAGAGAAAATCACTTTCCTTTGAAACTGCCTTAAGCTACTTACTAGCATTCACAAAAAACTCATATCTGTTTCTCTGAAAGAGAAGTAGTCTGTTCCAACACTTCAATTCACTGTGCGAAGTGAATGGAGTGTTGTTTCACTTTCTAAATGCTGTCCTTTCAGAGAAAATCACTTTCCTTTGAAAGTGCCTTAAGCTACTTACAAGCGTTCCACAGAAATTCACATGCGTTTCTCGGAAATAGAAGCCGTCTGTTCCAACAGTTCAATTCACTGTGCGAAGTGAATGGAGTGTTGCTTCACTTTCTAAATGCTGTCCTTTCAGAGAAAATCACTTTCCTTCGAAAGTGCCTTAAGCTACTTACAAGCATTCACAAGAAACTCACATGCATTTTTCTGAAAGAGAAGCAGTCTGTTCCAACACTTCAATTCACTGTGCGTAGTGAATGGAGTGTTGCTTCACTTTCTAAATGCTGTCCTTTCAGAGAAAATCACTTTCCTTTGAAAGTGCCTTAAGCTACTTACACACATTCACAGGAAACTCAAATGCGTTTCTATGAAAGAGAAGTAGTCTGTTCCAACACTTCAATTCACTGTGCGAAGTGAATGGAGTGTTGCTTCACTTTCTAAATGCTGTCTTTCAGAGAAAATCACTTTCCTTTGAAAGTGCCTTAAACTACTTACAAGCATTCACAAAAAACTCATATCTGTTTCTCTGAAAGAGAAGTAGTCTGTTCCAACACTTCAATTCACTGTCCGAAGTGAATGGAGTGTTGTTTCACTTTCTAAATGCTGTCCTCTCAGAGAAAATCACTTTCCTTTGAAAGTGCCTTAAGCTACTTACAAGCATTCCACAGAAATTCACATGCGTTTCTCTGAACGAGAAGCAGTCTGTTCCAACACTTCAATTCACTCTGAGAAGTGAATGGAGTGTTATTTCACTTTCTAAATGCTGTCCTTTCAGAGAAAATCACTTTCCTTTGAAAGTGCCTTAAGCTACTTACACACATTCACAGGAAACTCAAATGCGTTTCTATGAAAGAGAAGCTGTCTGTTCCAACACTTCAATTCACTGTGCGAAGTGAATGGAGTGTTGCTTCACTTTCTAAATGCTGTCCTTTCAGAGAAAATCACTTTCCTTTGAGAGTGCCTTAAGCTACTTACAAGCATTCAACAGAAATTCACATGCATTTCACTGAAAGAGAAGCAGTCTGTTCCAACACTTCAATTCACTGTGCGAAGTGAATGGAGTGTTGCTTCACTTTCTAAATGCTGTCCTTTCAGAGAAAATCACTTTCCTTTGAAATTGCCTTAAGCTACTTACAAGCATTCACAAGAAACTCACATGCATTTTTCTGAAAGAGAAGCAGTCTGTTCCAACACTTCAATTCATTGTGCGAAGTGAATGGAGTGTTGCTTCACTTTCTAAATGCTGTCCTTTCAGAGAAAATCACTTTCCTTTGAAAGTGCATTAAGCTACTTACAAGCATTCACAAGAAACTCACATGCATTTTTCTGAAAGAGAAGCAGTCTGTTCCAACACTTCAATTCACTGTGCGAAGAGAATGGAGTGTTGCTTCACTTTCTAAATGCTGTCCTTTCAGAGAAAATCACTTTCCTTTGAAAGTGCCTTAAGCTACATACAAGCATTCACAAGAAACTCACATGGATTTTTCTGAAAGAGAAGCAGTCTGTTCCAACACTTCAATTCACTGTGCGTAGTGTTTGGAGTGTTGCTTCACTTTCTAAATGCTGTCCTTTCAGAGAAAATCACTTTCCTTCGAAAGTGCCTTAAGCTACTTACAAGCATTCAATAGAAATTCACATGCGTTTCTCTGAAAGAGAAGCAGTCTGTTCCAACACTTCAATTCACTGTGCGAAGTGAATGGAGTGTTGCTTCACTTTCTAAATGCTGTCCTTTCAGAGAAAATCACTTTCCTTTGAAAGTGCCTTAAGCTACTTACAAGCATTCAACAGAAATTCACATGCATTTCACTGAAAGACAAGCAGTCTGTTCCAACACTTCAATTCACTGTGCGAAGTGAATGGAGTGTTGCTTCACTTTCTAAATGCAGTCCTTTCAGAGAAAATCACTTTCCTTTGAAAATGCCTTAAGCTACTTACAAGCATTCACAAGAAACTCACATGCATTTTTCTGAAAGAGAAGCAGTCTGTTCCAACACTTCAATTCACTGTGCGTAGTGAATGGAGTGTTGCTTCACTTTCTAAATGCTGTCCTTTCAGAGAAAATCACTTTCCTTTGAAAGTGCCTTAAGCTACTTACACACATTCCCAGGAAACTCAAATGCGATTCTATGAAAGAGAAGCTGTCTGTTCCAACACTTCAATTCACTGTGCGAAGTGAATGGAGTGTTGCTTCACTTTCTAAATGCTGTCTTTCAGAGAAAATCACTTTCCTTTGAAACTGCCTTAAGCTACTTACAAGCATTCACAAAAAAACTCATATCTGTTTCTCTGAAAGAGAAGTAGTCTGTTCCAACACTTCAATTCACTGTGCGAAGTGAATGGAGTGTTGCTTCACTTTCTAAATGCTGTCCATTCAGAGAAAATCACTTTCCTTTGAAAATGCCTTAAGCTACTTACAAGCATTCACAAAAAACTCATATCTGTTTCGTGAAAGAGAAGTAGTCTGTTCCAACACTTCAATTCACAGTGCGAAGTGAATGGAGTGTGGTTTCACTTTCTAAATGCTGTCCTTTCAGAGAAAATCACTTTCCTTTGAAAGTGCCTTAAGCTACTTACAAGAATTCCACAGAAATTCAAATGCGTTTCTCTGAAAAAGAAGCAGTCTGTTCCAACACTTCAATTCACTGTGCGAAGTGAATGGAGTGTTGCTTCACTTTCTAAATGCTGTCCTTTCAGAGAAAATCACTTTCCTTTGAAAGTGCCTTAAGCTACTTACAAGCATTCACAAGAAACTCACATGCATTTTTCTGAAAGAGAAGCAGTCTGTTCCAACACTTCAATTCACTGTACGTAGTGAATGGAGTGTTGCTTCACTTTCTAAATGCTGTCCTTTCAGAGAAAATCACTTTCCTTTGAAAGTACCTTAAGCTACTTACAAGCATTCAATAGAAATTCACATGTGTTTCTCTGAAAAAGAAGCAGTCTGTTCCAACACTTCAATTCACTGTGCGAAGTCAATGGAGTGTTGCTTCACTTTCTAAATGCTGTCCTTTCAGAGAAAATCATTTTCCTTTTAAAGTGCCTTAAGCTACTTACAAGCATTCACAAGAAACTCACATGCATTTTTCTGAAAGTGAAGCAGTCTGTTCCAACACTTCAATTCACTGTGCGTAGTGAATGGAGTGTTGCTTCACTTTCTAAATGCTGTCCTTTCAGAGAAAATCACTTTCCTTTGAAAGTGCCTTAAGCTACTTACACACATTCACAGGAAACTCAAATGTTTTCTATGAAAGAGAAGCTGTCTGTTCCAACACTTCAATTCACTGTGCGAAGTCAATGGAGTGTTGCTTCACTTTCTAAATGCTGTCCTTTCAGAGAAAATCATTTTCCTTTGAAAGTGCCTTAAGCTACTTACAAGCATTCACAAGAAAATCACATGCATTTTTCTGAAAGAGAAGCAGTCTGTTCCAACACTTCAATTCACTGTACGTAGTGAATGGAGTGTTGCTTCACTTTCTAAATGCTGTCCTTTCAGAGAAAATCACTTTCCTTTGAAAGTACCTTAAGCTACTTACAAGCATTCAATAGAAATTCACGTGTGTTTCTCTGAAAAAGAAGCAGTCGGTTCCAACAGTTCAATTCACTTTGCGAAGTGAATGGTGTGTTGTTTCACTTTCTAAATGCTGTCCTCTCTGAGAAAATCACTTTCCTTTGAAAGTGCCTTAAGCTACTTACAAGCATTCCACAGAAATTCACATGCGTTTCTCTGAAAGAGAAGCAGTCTGTTCCAACACTTCAATTCACTCTGCGAAGTGAATGGAGTGTTGTTTCACTTTCTAAATGCTGTCCTTTCAGAGAAAATCACTTTCCTTCGAAAGTGCCTTAAGCTACTTACAAGCATTCACAAGAAACTCACATGCATTTTTCTGAAAGAGAAGCAGTCTGTTCCAACACTTCAATTCACTGTACGTAGTGTTTGGAGTGTTGCTTCACTTTCTAAATGCTGTCCTTTCAGAGAAAATCACTTTCCTTCGAAAGTGCCTTAAGCTACTTACAAGCATTCAATAGAAATTCACATGCGTTTCTCTGAAAGAGAAGCAGTCTGTTCCAACACTTCAATTCACTGTGCGAAGTGAATGGAGTGTTGCTTCACTTTCTAAATGCTGTCCTTTCAGAGAAAATCACTTTCCTTTGAAAGTGCCTTAAGCTACTTACAAGCATTCAACAGAAATTCACATGCATTTCACTGAAAGACAAGCAGTCTGTTCCAACACTTCAATTCACTGTGCGAAGTGAATGGAGTGTTGCTTCACTTTCTAAATGCAGTCCTTTCAGAGAAAATCACTTTCCTTTGAAAATGCCTTAAGCTACTTACAAGCATTCACAAGAAACTCACATGCATTTTTCTGAAAGAGAAGCAGTCTGTTCCAACACTTCAATTCACTGTGCGTAGTGAATGGAGTGTTGCTTCACTTTCTAAATGCTGTCCTTTCAGAGAAAATCACTTTCCTTTGAAAGTGCCTTAAGCTACTTACACACATTCCCAGGAAACTCAAATGCGATTCTATGAAAGAGAAGCTGTCTGTTCCAACACTTCAATTCACTGTGCGAAGTGAATGGAGTGTTGCTTCACTTTCTAAATGCTGTCTTTCAGAGAAAATCACTTTCCTTTGAAACTGCCTTAAGCTACTTACAAGCATTCACAAAAAAACTCATATCTGTTTCTCTGAAAGAGAAGTAGTCTGTTCCAACACTTCAATTCACTGTGCGAAGTGAATGGAGTGTTGCTTCACTTTCTAAATGCTGTCCATTCAGAGAAAATCACTTTCCTTTGAAAATGCCTTAAGCTACTTACAAGCATTCACAAAAAACTCATATCTGTTTCGTGAAAGAGAAATAGTCTGTTCCAACACTTCAATTCACTGTGCAAAGTGAATGGAGTGTGGTTTCACTTTCTAAATGCTGTCCTTTCAGAGAAAATCACTTTCCTTTGAAAGTGCCTTAAGCTACTTACAAGAATTCCACAGAAATTCAAATGCGTTTCTCTGAAAAAGAAGCAGTCTGTTCCAACACTTCAATTCACTGTGCGAAGTGAATGGTGTGTTGCTTCACTTTCTAAATGCTGTCCTTTCAGAGAAAATCACTTTCCTTTGAAAGTGCCTTAAGCTACTTACAAGCATTCACAAGAAACTCACATGCATTTTTCTGAAAGAGAAGCAGTCTGTTCCAACACTTCAATTCACTGTACGTAGTGAATGGAGTGTTGCTTCACTTTCTAAATGCTGTCCTTTCAGAGAAAATCACTTTCCTTTGAAAGTACCTTAAGCTACTTACAAGCATTCAATAGAAATTCACATGTGTTTCTCTGAAAAAGAAGCAGTCTGTTCCAACACTTCAATTCACTGTGCGAAGTCAATGGAGTGTTGCTTCACTTTCTAAATGCTGTCCTTTCAGAGAAAATCATTTTCCTTTTAAAGTGCCTTAAGCTACTTACAAGCATTCACAAGAAACTCACATGCATTTTTCTGAAAGAGAAGCAGTCTGTTCCAACACTTCAATTCACTGTGCGTAGTGAATGGAGTGTTGCTTCACTTTCTAAATGCTGTCCTTTCAGAGAAAATCACTTTCCTTTGATAGTGCCTTAAGCTACTTACACACATTCACAGGAAACTCAAATGTTTTCTATGAAAGAGAAGCTGTCTGTTCCAACACTTCAATTCACTGTGCGAAGTCAATGGAGTGTTGCTTCACTTTCTAAATGATGTCCTTTCAGAGAAAATCACTTTCCTTTGAAAGTGCCTTAAGCTACTTACAAGCATTCACAAGAAAATCACATGCATTTTTCTGAAAGAGAAGCAGTCTGTTCCAACACTTCAATTCACTGTACGTAGTGAATGGAGTGTTGCTTCACTTTCTAAATGCTGTCCTTTCAGAGAAAATCACTTTCCTTTGAAAGTACCTTAAGCTACTTACAAGCATTCAATAGAAATTCACGTGTGTTTCTCTGAAAAAGAAGCAGTCGGTTCCAACAGTTCAATTCACTGTGCGAAGTGAATGGAGTGTTGTTTCACTTTCTAAATGCTGTCCTCTCTGAGAAAATCACTTTCCTTTGAAAGTGCCTTAAGCTACTTACAAGCATTCCACAGAAATTCACATGCGTTTCTCTGAAAGAGAAGCAGTCTGTTCCAACACTTCAATTCACTCTGCGAAGTGAATGGAGTGTTGTTTCACTTTCTAAATGCTGTCCTGTCAGAGAAAATCACTTTCCTTTGAAAGTGCCTTAAGCTACTTACAAGCATTCACAAAAAACTCATATCTGTTTCTCTGAAAGAGAAGTAGTCTGTTCCAACACTTCAATTACCTGTGCGAAGTGAATGGAGTGTTGTTTCACTTTCTAAATGCTGTCCTCTCAGAAAAAATCACTTTCCTTTGAAAGTGCCTTAAGCTACTTACAAGCGTTCCACAGAAATTCACATGCGTTTCTCGGAAATAGAAGCAGTCTGTTCCAACAGTTCAATTCACTGTGCGAAGTGAATGGAGTGTTGCTTCACTTTCTAAATGCTGTCCTTTCAGAGAAAATCACTTTCCTTCGAAAGTGCCTTAAGCTACTTACAAGCATTCACAAGAAACTCACATGCATTTTTCTGAAAGAGAAGCAGTCTGTTCCAACACTTCAATTCACTGTGCGTAGTGAATGGAGTGTTGCTTCACTTTCTAAATGCTGTCCTTTCAGAGAAAATCACTTTCCTTTGAAAGTGCCTTAAGCTACTTACACACATTCCCAGGAAACTCAAATGCGATTCTATGAAAGAGAAGCTGTCTGTTCCAACACTTCAATTCACTGTGCGAAGTGAATGGAGTGTTGCTTCACTTTCTAAATGCTGTCCATTCAGAGAAAATCACTTTCCTTTGAAAATGCCTTAAGCTACTTACAAGCATTCACAAAAAACTCATATCTGTTTCGTGAAAGAGAAATAGTCTGTTCCAACACTTCAATTCACTGTGCGAAGTGAATGGAGTGTGGTTTCACTTTCTAAATGCTGTCCTTTCAGAGAAAATCACTTTCCTTTGAAAGTGCCTTAAGCTACTTACAAGAATTCCACAGAAATTCAAATGCGTTTCTCTGAAAAAGAAGCAGTCTGTTCCAACACTTCAATTCACTGTGCGAAGTGAATGGTGTGTTGCTTCACTTTCTAAATGCTGTCCTTTCAGAGAAAATCACTTTCCTTTGAAAGTGCCTTAAGCTACTTACAAGCATTCACAAGAAACTCACATGCATTTTTCTGAAAGAGAAGCAGTCTGTTCCAACACTTCAATTCACTGTACGTAGTGAATGGAGTGTTGCTTCACTTTCTAAATGCTGTCCTTTCAGAGAAAATCACTTTCCTTTGAAAGTACCTTAAGCTACTTACAAGCATTCAATAGAAATTCACATGTGTTTCTCTGAAAAAGAAGCAGTCTGTTCCAACACTTCAATTCACTGTGCGAAGTCAATGGAGTGTTGCTTCACTTTCTAAATGCTGTCCTTTCAGAGAAAATCATTTTCCTTTTAAAGTGCCTTAAGCTACTTACAAGCATTCACAAGAAACTCACATGCATTTTTCTGAAAGAGAAGCAGTCTGTTCCAACACTTCAATTCACTGTGCGTAGTGAATGGAGTGTTGCTTCACTTTCTAAATGCTGTCCTTTCAGAGAAAATCACTTTCCTTTGATAGTGCCTTAAGCTACTTACACACATTCACAGGAAACTCAAATGTTTTCTATGAAAGAGAAGCTGTCTGTTCCAACACTTCAATTCACTGTGCGAAGTCAATGGAGTGTTGCTTCACTTTCTAAATGATGTCCTTTCAGAGAAAATCACTTTCCTTTGAAAGTGCCTTAAGCTACTTACAAGCATTCACAAGAAAATCACATGCATTTTTCTGAAAGAGAAGCAGTCTGTTCCAACACTTCAATTCACTGTACGTAGTGAATGGAGTGTTGCTTCACTTTCTAAATGCTGTCCTTTCAGAGAAAATCACTTTCCTTTGAAAGTACCTTAAGCTACTTACAAGCATTCAATAGAAATTCACGTGTGTTTCTCTGAAAAAGAAGCAGTCGGTTCCAACAGTTCAATTCACTGTGCGAAGTGAATGGAGTGTTGTTTCACTTTCTAAATGCTGTCCTCTCTGAGAAAATCACTTTCCTTTGAAAGTGCCTTAAGCTACTTACAAGCATTCCACAGAAATTCACATGCGTTTCTCTGAAAGAGAAGCAGTCTGTTCCAACACTTCAATTCACTCTGCGAAGTGAATGGAGTGTTGTTTCACTTTCTAAATGCTGTCCTGTCAGAGAAAATCACTTTCCTTTGAAAGTGCCTTAAGCTACTTACAAGCATTCACAAAAAACTCATATCTGTTTCTCTGAAAGAGAAGTAGTCTGTTCCAACACTTCAATTACCTGTGCGAAGTGAATGGAGTGTTGTTTCACTTTCTAAATGCTGTCCTCTCAGAGAAAATCACTTTCCTTTGAAAGTGCCTTAAGCTACTTACAAGCGTTCCACAGAAATTCACATGCGTTTCTCGGAAATAGAAGCAGTCTGTTCCAACAGTTCAATTCACTGTGCGAAGTGAATGGAGTGTTGCTTCACTTTCTAAATGCTGTCCTTTCAGAGAAAATCACTTTCCTTCGAAAGTGCCTTAAGCTACTTACAAGCATTCACAAGAAACTCACATGCATTTTTCTGAAAGAGAAGCAGTCTGTTCCAACACTTCAATTCACTGTGCGTAGTGAATGGAGTGTTGCTTCACTTTCTAAATGCTGTCCTTTCAGAGAAAATCACTTTCCTTTGAAAGTGCCTTAAGCTACTTACACACATTCACAGGAAACTCAAATGCGTTTCTATGAAAGAGAAGTAGTCTGTTCCAACACTTCAATTCACTGTGCGAAGTGAATGGAGTGTTGCTTCACTTTCTAAATGCTGTCTTTCAGAGAAAATCACTTTCCTTTGAAAGTGCCTTAAACTACTTACAAGCATTCACAAAAAACTCATATCTGTTTCTCTGAAAGAGAAGTAGTCTGTTCCAACACTTCAATTCACTGTCCGAAGTGAATGGAGTGTTGTTTCACTTTCTAAATGCTGTCCTCTCAGAGAAAATCACTTTCCTTTGAAAGTGCCTTAAGCTACTTACAAGCATTCCACAGAAATTCACATGCGTTTCTCTGAACGAGAAGCAGTCTGTTCCAACACTTCAATTCACTCTGAGAAGTGAATGGAGTGTTATTTCACTTTCTAAATGCTGTCCTTTCAGAGAAAATCACTTTCCTTTGAAAGTGCCTTAAGCTACTTACACACATTCACAGGAAACTCAAATGCGTTTCTATGAAAGAGAAGCTCTCTGTTCCAACACTTCAATTCACTGTGCGAAGTGAATGGAGTGTTGCTTCACTTTCTAAATGCTGTCCTTTCAGAGAAAATCACTTTCCTTTGAGAGTGCCTTAAGCTACTTACAAGCATTCAACAGAAATTCACATGCATTTCACTGAAAGAGAAGCAGTCTGTTCCAACACTTCAATTCACTGTGCGAAGTGAATGGAGTGTTGCTTCACTTTCTAAATGCTGTCCTTTCAGAGAAAATCACTTTCCTTTGAAATTGCCTTAAGCTACTTACAAGCATTCACAAGAAACTCACATGCATTTTTCTGAAAGAGAAGCAGTCTGTTCCAACACTTCAATTCACTGTGCGAAGAGAATGGAGTGTTGCTTCACTTTCTAAATGCTGTCCTTTCAGAGAAAATCACTTTCCTTTGAAAGTGCCTTAAGCTACATACAAGCATTCACAAGAAACTCACATGCATTTTTCTGAAAGAGAAGCAGTCTGTTCCAACACTTCAATTCACTGTGCGTAGTGTTTGGAGTGTTGCTTCACTTTCTAAATGCTGTCCTTTCAGAGAAAATCACTTTCCTTCGAAAGTGCCTTAAGCTACTTACAAGCATTCAATAGAAATTCACATGCGTTTCTCTGAAAGAGAAGCAGTCTGTTCCAACACTTCAATTCACTGTGCGAAGTGAATGGAGTGTTGCTTCACTTTCTAAATGCTGTCCTTTCAGAGAAAATCACTTTCCTTTGAAAGTGCCTTAAGCTACTTACAAGCATTCAACAGAAATTCACATGCATTTCACTGAAAGACAAGCAGTCTGTTCCAACACTTCAATTCACTGTGCGAAGTGAATGGAGTGTTGCTTCACTTTCTAAATGCAGTCCTTTCAGAGAAAATCACTTTCCTTTGAAAATGCCTTAAGCTACTTACAAGCATTCACAAGAAACTCACATGCATTTTTCTGAAAGAGAAGCAGTCTGTTCCAACACTTCAATTCACTGTGCGTAGTGAATGGAGTGTTGCTTCACTTTCTAAATGCTGTCCTTTCAGAGAAAATCACTTTCCTTTGAAAGTGCCTTAAGCTACTTACACACATTCCCAGGAAACTCAAATGCGATTCTATGAAAGAGAAGCTGTCTGTTCCAACACTTCAATTCACTGTGCGAAGTTAATGGAGTGTTGCTTCACTTTCTAAATGCTGTCTTTCAGAGAAAATCACTTTCCTTTGAGAGTGCCTTAAGCTACTTACAAGCATTCAACAGAAATTCACATGCATTTCACTGAAAGAGAAGCAGTCTGTTCCAACACTTCAATTCACTGTGCGAAGTGAATGGAGTGTTGCTACACTTTCTAAATGCTGTCCTCTCAGAGAAAATCACTTTCCTTTGAAAGTGCCTTAAGCTACTTACAAGCATTCACAAGAAACTCACATGCGTTTCTCGGAAATAGAAGCAGTCTGTTCCAACAGTTCAATTCACTTTGCGTAGTGAATGGAGTGTTGCTTCACTTTCTAAATGCTGTCCTTTCAGAGAAAATCACTTTCCTTTGAAAGTGCCTTAAGCTACTTACAAGCATTCACAAGAAACTCACATGCATTTTTCTGAAAGAGAAGCAGTCTGTTCCAACACTTCAATTCACTGTGCGAAGTGAACGGAGTGTAGCTTCACTTTCTAAATGCTGTCCTTTCAGAGAAAATCACTTTCCTTTGAAAGTGCCTTAAGCTACTTACAAGCATTCACAAAAAACTCATATCTGTTTCTCTGAAATAGAAGTAGTCTGTTCCAACACTTCAATTCACTGTGCGAAGTGAATGGAGTGTTGTTTCACTTTCTAAATGCTGTCCTTTCAGAGAAAATCACTTTCCTTTGAAAGTGCCTTAAGCTACTTACACACATTCACAGGAAACTCAAATGCGTTTCTATGAAAGAGAAGCTGTCTGTTCCAACACTTCAATTCACTGTGCGAAGTGAATGGAGTGTTGCTACACTTTCTAAATGCTGTCCTTTCAGAGAAAATCACTTTCCTTTGAAATTGCCTTAAGCTACTTACAAGCATTCACAAGAAACTCACATGCATTTTTCTGAAAGAGAAGCAGTCTGTTCCAACACTTCAATTCACTGTGCGAAGTGAATGGAGTGTTGCTTCACTTTCTAAATGCTGTCCTTTAAGAGAAAATCACTTTCTTTTGAAAGTGCCTTAAGCTACTTACAAGCGTTCAACAGAAATACACATGCGTTTCACTGAAAGAGAAGCTGTCTGTTCCAACACTTCAATTCACTGTGCGAAGTGAATGGAGTATTGCTTCACTTTCTAAATGCTGTCCTTTCAGAGAAAATCACTTTCTTTTGAAAGTGCCTTAAGCTACTTACACACATTCACAGGAAACTCAAATGCGTTTCTATGAAAGAGAAGCTGTCTGTTCCAACACTTCAATTCACTGTGCGAAGTGAATGGAGTGTTGCTTCACTTTCTAAATGCTGTCTTTCAGAGAAAATCACTTTCCTTTGAAAGTGCCTTAAGCTACTTACAAGCATTCACAAAAAACTCATATCTGTTTCTCTGAAAGAGAAGTAGTCTGTTCCAACACTTCAATTCACTGTGCAAAGTGAATGGAGTGTTGTTTCACTTTCTAAATGCTGTCCTTTCAGAGAAAATCACTTTCCTTAGAAAGTGCCTTAAGCTACTTACAAGCATTCCACAGAAATTCACATGCGTTTCTCTGAAAGAGAAGCAGTCTGTTCCAACACTTCAATTAACTCTGCGAAGTGAATGGAGTGTTGCTTCACTTTCTAAATGCTGTCCTTTCAGAGAAAATCACTTTCCTTTGAAAGTGCCTTAAGCTACTTGCACACATTCACAGGAAACTCAAATGCGTTTCTATGAAAGAGAAGCTGTCTGTTCCAACACTTCAATTCACTGTGCGAAGTGAATGGAGTGTTGCTTCACTTTCTAAATGCTGTCCTTTCAGAGAAAATCACTTTCTTTTGAAAGTGCCTTAAGCTACTTACAAGCATTCAACAGAAATTCACATGCGTTTCACTGAAAGAGAAGCTGTCTGTTCTAACACTACAATTCACTGTGCGAAGTGAATGGAGTGCTGCTTCACTTTCTAAATGCTGTCCTTTCAGAGAAAATCACTTTCCTTTGATAGTGCCTTAAGCTACTTACAAGCATTCAACAGAAATTCACATGCGTTTCACTGAAAGAGAAGCAGTCTGTTCCAACATTTCAATTCACTGTGCGAAGTGAATGGAGTGTTGCTTCACTTTCTAAATGCTGTCTTTTCAGAGAAAATCACTTTCCTTTGAAAGTGCCTTAAGCTACTTACAAGCATTCAACAGAAATTCACATGCATTTCACTGAAAGATAAGCAGTCTGTTCCAACACTTCAATTCACTGTGCGAAGTGAATGGAGTGTTGCTTCACTTTCTAAATGCTGTCCTTTCAGAGAAAATCACTTTCCTTTGAAAATGCCTTAAGCTACTTACAAGCATTCACAAAAAACTCATATCTGTTTCGTGAAAGAGAAGTAGTCTGTTCCAACACTTCAATTCACTGTGCGAAGTGAATGGAGTGTTGCTTCACTTTCTAAATGCTGTCCTTTCAGAGAAAATCACTTTCTTTTGAAAGTGCCTTAAGCTACTTACAAGCATTCAACAGAAATTCACATGCGTTTCACTGAAAGAGAAGCTGTCTGTTCCAACACTTCAATTCACTGTGCGAAGTGAATGGAGTGTTGCTTCACTTTCTAAATGCTGTCCTTTCAGAGAAAATCACTTTCCTTTGATAGTGCCTTAAGGTACTTACAAGCATTCAACAGAAATTCACATGCGTTTCACTGAAAGAGAAGCAGTCTGTTCCAACATTTCAATTCACTGTGCGAAGTGAATGGAGTGTTGCTTCACTTTCTAAATGCTGTCTTTCAGAGAAAATCACTTTCCTTTGAAAGTGCCTTAAGCTACTTACAAGCATTCCACAGAAATTCACATGCGTTTCTCTGAAAGAGAAGCAGTCTGTTCCAACACTTCAATTCACTCTGAGAAGTGAATGGAGTGTTATTTCACTTTCTAAATGCTGTCCTGTCAGAGAAAATCACTTTCCTTTGAAAGTGCCTTAAGCTACTTACACACATTCACAGGAAACTCAAATTCGTTTCTATGAAAGAGAAGCTGTCTGTTCCAACACTTCAATTCACTGTGCGAAGTGAATGGAGTGTTGCTTCACTTTCTAAATGCTGTCCTTTCAGAGAAAATCACTTTCCTTTGAAAGTGCCTTAAGCTACTTACAAGCATTCAACAGAAATTCACATGCATTTCACTGAAAGAGAAGCAGTCTGTTCCAACACTTCAATTCACTGTGCGAAGTGAATGGAGTGTTGCTTCACTTTCTAAATGCTGTCCTTTCAGAGAAAATCACTTTCCTTTGAAAATGCCTTAAGCTACTTACAAGCATTCACAAGAAACTCACATGCATTTTTCTGAAAGAGAAGCAGTCTGTTCCAACACTTCAATTCACTGTGCGTAGTGAATGGAGTGTTGCTTCACTTTCTAAATGCTGTCCTTTCAGAGAAAATCACTTTCTTTTGAAAGTGCCTTAAGCTACTTACAAGCATTCACAAAAAACTCATATCTGTTTCTCTGAAAGAGAAGTAGTCTGTTCCAACACTTCAATTCACTGTGCAAAGTGAATGGAGAGTTGTTTCACTTTCTAAATGCTGTCCTTTCAGAGAAAATCACTTTCCTTTGAAAGTGCCTTAAGCTACTTACAAGCATTCCACAGAAATTCACATGCGTTTCTCTGAAAGAGAAGCTGTCTGTTCCAACACTTCAATTCACTGTGCGAAGTGAATGGAGTGTTGCTTCACTTTCTAAATGCTGTCTTTCAGAGAAAATCACTTTCCTTTGAAAGTGCCTTAAACTACTTACAAGCATTCACAAAAAACTCATATCTGTTTCTCTGAAAGAGAAGTAGTCTGTTCCAACACTTCAATTCACTGTGCGAAGTGAATGGAGTGTTGTTTCACTTTCTAAATGCTGTCCTCTCAGAGAAAATCACTTTCCTTTGAAAGTGCCTTAAGCTACTTACAAGCATTCCCAGAAATTCACATGCGTTTCTCTGAAAGAGAAGCAGTCTGTTCCAACACTTCAATTCACTCTGAGAAGTGAATGGAGTGTTATTTCACTTTCTAAATGCTGTCCTTTCAGAGAAAATCACTTTCCTTTGAAAGTGCCTTAAGCTACTTACACACATTCACAGGAAACTCAAATGCGTTTCTATGAAAGAGAAGCTGTCTGTTCCAACACTTCAATTCACTGTGCGAAGTGAATGAAGTGTTGCTTCACTTTCTAAATGCTGTCCTTTCAGAGAAAATCACTTTCCTTTGAGAGTGCCTTAAGCTACTTTCAAGCATTCAACAGAAATTCACATGCATTTCACTGAAAGAGAAGCAGTCTGTTCCAACAGTTCAATTCACTGTGCGAAGTGAATGGAGTGTTGCTTCACTTTCTAAATGCTGTCCTTTCAGAGAAAATCACTTTCCTTTGAAATTGCCTTAAGCTACTTACAAGCATTCACAAGAAACTCACATGCATTTTTCTGAAAGAGAAGCAGTCTGTTCCAACACTTCAATTCACTGTGCGTAGTGAATGGAGTGTTGCTTCACTTTCTAAATGCTGTCCTTTCAGAGAAAATCACTTTCTTTTGAAAGTGCCTTAAGCTACTTACACACATTCACAGGAAACTCAAATGCGTTTCTATGAAAGAGAAGCTGTCTGTTCCAACACTTCAATTCACTGTGCGAAGTGAACGGAGTGTTGCTTCACTTTCTAAATGCTGTCTTTCAGAGAAAATCACTTTCCTTTGAAAGTGCCTTAAGCTACTTACAAGCATTCACAAAAAACTCATATCTGTTTCTCTGAAAGAGAAGTAGTCTGTTCCAACACTTCAATTCACTGTGCGAAGTGAATGGAGTGTTGTTTCACTTTCTAAATGCTGTCCTTTCAGAGAAAATCACTTTCCTTTGAAAGTGCCTTAAGCTACTTACAAGCATTCCACAGAAATTCACATGCATTTCTCTGAAAGAGAAGCAGTCTGTTCCAACACTTCAATTCACTCTGCGAAGTGAATGGAGTGTTGTTTCACTTTCTAAATGCTGTCCTTTCAGAGAAAATCACTTTCCTTTGAAAGTGCCTTAAGCTACTTACACACATTCACAGGAAACTCAAATGCGTTTCTATGAAAGAGAAGCTGTCTGTTCCAACACTTCAATTCACTGTGCGAAGTGAATGGAGTGTTGCTTCACTTTCTAAATGCTGTCCTTTCAGAGAAAATCACTTTCTTTTTAAAGTGCCTTAAGCTACTTACAAGCATTCAACAGAAATTCACATGCGTTTCACTGAAAGAAAAGCTGTCTGTTCCAACACTTCAATTCACTGTGCGAAGTGAATGGAGTGTTGCTTCACTTTCTAAATGCTGTCCTTTCAGAGAAAATCACTTTCCTTTGATAGTGCCTTAAGCTACTTACAAGCATTCCACAGAAATTCACATGCGTTTCACTGAAAGAGAAGCAGTCTGTTCCAACATTTCAATTCACTGTGCGAAGTGAATGGAGTGTTGCTTCACTTTCTAAATGCTGTCTTTCAGAGAAAATCACTTTCCTTTGAAAGTGCCTTAAACTACTTACAAGCATTCACAAAAAACTCATATCTGTTTCTCTGAAAGAGAAGTAGTCTGTTCCAACACTTCAATTCACTGTGTGAAGTGAATGGAGTGTTGTTTCACTTTCTAAATGCTGTCCTCTCAGAGAAAATCACTTTCCTTTGAAAGTGCCTTAAGCTACTTACAAGCATTCCACAGAAATTCACATGCGTTTCTCTGAAAGAGAAGCAGTCTGTTCCAACACTTCAATTCACTCTGAGAAGTGAATGGAGTGTTATTTCACTTTCTAAATGCTGTCCTGTCAGAGAAAATCACTTTCCTTTGAAAGTGCCTTAAGCTACTTACACACATTCACAGGAAACTCAAATGCGTTTCTTTGAAAGAGAAGCTGCCTGTTCCAACACTTCAATTCACTGTGCGAAGTGAATGGAGTGTTGCTTCACTTTCTAAATGCTGTCCTTTCAGAGAAAATCACTTTCCTTTGAAAGTGCCTTAAGCTACTTACAAGCATTCAACAGAAATTCACATGCATTTCATTGAAAGAGAAGCAGTCTGTTCCAACACTTCAATTCACTGTGCGAAGTGAATGGAGTGTTGCTTCACTTTCTAAATGCTGTCCTTTCAGAGAAAATGACTTTCCTTTGATAGTGCCTTAAGCTACTTACAAGCATTCAACAGAAATTCACATGCGTTTCACTGAAAGAGAAGCAGTCTGTTCCAACATTTCAATTCACTGTGCGAAGTGAATGGAGTGTTGCTTCACTTTCTAAATGCTGTCTTTCAGAGAAAATCACTTTCCTTTGAAAGTGCCTTAAACTACTTACAAGCATTCACAAAAAACTCATATCTGTTTCTCTGAAAGAGAAGTAGTCTGTTCCAACACTTCAATTCACTGTGCGAAGTGAATGGAGTGTTGTTTCACTTTCTAAATGCTGTCCTCTCAGAGAAAATCACTTTCCTTTGAAAGTGCCTTAAGCTACTTACAAGCATTCCCAGAAATTCACATGCGTTTCTCTGAAAGAGAAGCAGTCTGTTCCAACACTTCAATTCACTCTGAGAAGTGAATGGAGTGTTATTTCACTTTCTAAATGCTGTCCTTTCAGAGAAAATCACTTTCCTTTGAAAGTGCCTTAAGCTACTTACACACATTCACAGGAAACTCAAATGCGTTTCTATGAAAGAGAAGCTGTCTGTTCCAACACTTCAATTCACTGTGCGAAATGAATGAAGTGTTGCTTCACTTTCTAAATGCTGTCCTTTCAGAGAAAATCACTTTCCTTTGAGAGTGCCTTAAGCTACTTACAAGCATTCAACAGAAATTCACATGCATTTCACTGAAAGAGAAGCAGTCTGTTCCAACACTTCAATTCACTGTGCGAAGTGAATGGAGTGTTGCTTCACTTTCTAAATGCTGTCCTTTCAGAGAAAATCACTTTCCTTTGAAATTGCCTTAAGCTACTTACAAGCATTCACAAGAAACTCACATGCATTTTTCTGAAAGAGAAGCAGTCTGTTCCAACACTTCAATTCACTGTGCGTAGTGAATGGAGTGTTGCTTCACTTTCTAAATGCTGTCCTTTCAGAGAAAATCACTTTCTTTTGAAAGTGCCTTAAGCTACTTACACACATTCACAGGAAACTCAAATGCGTTTCTATGAAAGAGAAGCTGTCTGTTCCAACACTTCAATTCACTGTGCGAAGTGAACGGAGTGTTGCTTCACTTTCTAAATGCTGTCTTTCAGAGAAAATTACTTTCCTTTGAAAGTGCCTTAAGCTACTTACAAGCATTCACAAAAAACTCATATCTGTTTCTCTGAAAGAGAAGTAGTCTGTTCCAACACTTCAATTCACTGTGCGAAGTGAATGGAGTGTTGTTTCACTTTCTAAATGCTGTCCTTTCAGAGAAAATCACTTTCCTTTGAAAGTGCCTTAAGCTACTTACAAGCATTCCACAGAAATTCACATGCATTTCTCTGAAAGAGAAGCAGTCTGTTCCAACACTTCAATTCACTCTGCGAAGTGAATGGAGTGTTGTTTCACTTTCTAAATGCTGTCCTTTCAGAGAAAATCACTTTCCTTTGAAAGTGCCTTAAGCTACTTACACACATTCACAGGAAACTCAAATGCGTTTCTATGAAAGAGAAGCTGTCTGTTCCAACACTTCAATTCACTGTGCGAAGTGAATGGAGTGTTGCTTCACTTTCTAAATGCTGTCCTTTCAGAGAAAATCACTTTCTTTTTAAAGTGCCTTAAGCTACTTACAAGCATTCAACAGAAATTCACATGCGTTTCACTGAAAGAGAAGCTGTCTGTTCCAACACTTCAATTCACTGTGCGAAGTGAATGGAGTGTTGCTTCACTTTCTAAATGCTGTCCTTTCAGAGAATATCACTTTCCTTTGATAGTGCCTTAAGCTACTTACAAGCATTCCACAGAAATTCACATGCGTTTCACTGAAAGAGAAGCAGTCTGTTCCAACATTTCAATTCACTGTGCGAAGTGAATGGAGTGTTGCTTCACTTTCTAAATGCTGTCTTTCAGAGAAAATCACTTTCCTTTGAAAGTGCCTTAAACTACTTACAAGCATTCACAAAAAACTCATATCTGTTTCTCTGAAAGAGAAGTAGTCTGTTCCAACACTTCAATTCACTGTGTGAAGTGAATGGAGTGTTGTTTCACTTTCTAAATGCTGTCCTCTCAGAGAAAATCACTTTCCTTTGAAAGTGCCTTAAGCTACTTACAAGCATTCCACAGAAATTCACATGCGTTTCTCTGAAAGAGAAGCAGTCTGTTCTTACACTTCAATTCACTCTGAGAAGTGAATGGAGTGTTATTTCACTTTCTAAATGCTGTCCTGTCAGAGAAAATCACTTTCCTTTGAAAGTGCCTTAAGCTACTTACACACATTCACAGGAAACTCAAATGCGTTTCTTTGAAAGAGAAGCTGTCTGTTCCAACACTTCAATTCACTGTGCGAAGTGAATGGAGTGTTGCTTCACTTTCTAAATGCTCTCCTTTCAGAGAAAATCACTTTCCTTTGAAAGTGCCTTAAGCTACTTACAAGCATTCAACAGAAATTCACATGCATTTCATTGAAAGAGAAGCAGTCTGTTCCAACACTTCAATTCACTGTGCGAAGTGAATGGAGTGTTGCTTCACTTTCTAAATGCTGTCCTTTCAGAGAAAATCACTTTCCTTTGATAGTGCCTTAAGCTACTTACAAGCATTCAACAGAAATTCACATGCGTTTCACTGAAAGAGAAGCAGTCTGTTCCAACATTTCAATTCACTGTGCGAAGTGAATGGAGTGTTGCTTCACTTTCTAAATGCTGTCTTTTCAGAGAAAATCACTTTCCTTTGAAAGTGCCTTAAGCTACTTACATGCATTCAACAGAAATTCACATGCATTTCACTGAAAGATAAGCAGTCTGTTCCAACACTTCAATTCACTGTGCGAAGTGAATGGAGTGTTGCTTCACTTTCTAAATGCTGTCCTTTCAGAGAAAATCACTTTCCTTTGAAAATGCCTTAAGCTACTTACAAGCATTCACAAAAAACTCATATCTGTTTCGTGAAAGAGAAGTAGTCTGTTCCAACACTTCAATTCACTGTGCGAAGTGAATGGAGTGTTGCTTCACTTTCTAAATGGTGTCCTTTCAGAGAAAATCACTTTCTTTTGAAAGTGCCTTAAGCTACTTACAAGCATTCAACAGAAATTCACATGCGTTTCACTGAAAGAGAAGCTGTCTGTTCCAACACTTCAATTCACTGTGCGAAGTGAATGGAGTGTTGCTTCACTTTCTAAATGCTGTCCTTTCAGAGAAAATCACTTTCCTTTGATAGTGCCTTAAGGTACTTACAAGCATTCAACAGAAATTCACATGCGTTTCACTGAAAGAGAAGCAGTCTGTTCCAACATTTCAATTCACTGTGCGAAGTGAATGGAGTGTTGCTTCACTTTCTAAATGCTGTCTTTCAGAGAAAATCACTTTCCTTTGAAAGTGCCTTAAGCTACTTACAAGCATTCCACAGAAATTCACATGCGTTTCTCTGAAAGAGAAGCAGTCTGTTCCAACACTTCAATTCACTCTGAGAAGTGAATGGAGTGTTATTTCACTTTCTAAATGCTGTCCTGTCAGAGAAAATCACTTTCCTTTGAAAGTGCCTTGAGCTACTTACACACATTCACAGGAAACTCAAATGCGTTTCTATGAAAGAGAAGCTGTCTGTTCCAACACTTCAATTCACTGTGCGAAGTGAATGGAGTGTTGCTTCACTTTCTAAATGCTGTCCTTTCAGAGAAAATCACTTTCCTTTGAAAATGCCTTAAGCTACATACAAGCATTCACAAGAAACTCACATGCATTTTTCTGAAAGAGAAGCAGTCTGTTCCAACACTTCAATTCACTGTGCGTAGTGAATGGAGTGTTGCTTCACTTTCTAAATGCTGTCCTTTCCGAGAAAATCACTTTCTTTTGAAAGTGCCTTAAGCTACTTACAAGCATTCACAAAAAACTCATATCTGTTTCTCTGAAAGAGAAGTAGTCTGTTTCAACACTTCAATTCACTGTGCAAAGTGAATGGAGAGTTGTTTCACTTTCTAAATGCTGTCCTTTCAGAGAAAATCACTTTCCTTTGAAAGTGCCTTAAGCTACTTACAAGCATTCAACAGAAATTCACATGCGTTTCTCTGAAAGAGAAGCTGTCTGTTCCAACACTTCAATTAACTCTGCGAAGTGAATGGAGTGTTGCTTCACTTTCTAAATGCTGTCCTTTCAGAGAAAATCACTTTTCTTTGAAAGTGCCTTAAGCTACTTACACACATTCACAGGAAACTCAAATGTGTTTCTATGAAAGAGAAGCTGTCTGTTCCAACACTTCAATTCACTGTGCGAAGTGAATGGAGTGTTGCTTCACTTTCTAAATGCTGTCTTTCAGAGAAAATCACTTTCCTTTGAAAGTGCCTTAAACTACTTACAAGCATTCACAAAAAACTCATATCTGTTTCTCTGAAAGAGAAGTAGTCTGTTCCAACACTTCAATTCACTCTGAGAAGTGAATGGAGTGTTATTTCACTTTCTAAATGCTGTCCTTTCAGAGAAAATCACTTTCCTTTGAAAGTGCCTTAAGCTACTTACACACATTCACAGGAAACTCAAATGCGTTTCTATGAAAGAGAAGCTGTCTGTTCCAACACTTCAATTCACTGTGCGAAGTGAATGAAGTGTTGCTTCACTTTCTAAATGCTGTCCTTTCAGAGAAAATCACTTTCCTTTGAGAGTGCCTTAAGCTACTTACAAGCATTCAACAGAAATTCACATGCATTTCACTGAAAGAGAAGCAGTCTGTTCCAACACTTCAATTCACTGTGCGAAGTGAATGGAGTGTTGCTTCACTTTCTAAATGCTGTCCTTTCAGAGAAAATCACTTTCCTTTGAAATTGCCTTAAGCTACTTACAAGCATTCACAAGAAACTCACATGCATTTTTCTGAAAGAGAAGCAGTCTGTTCCAACACTTCAATTCACTGTGCGTAGTGAATGGAGTGTTGCTTCACTTTCTAAATGCTGTCCTTTCAGAGAAAATCACTTTCTTTTGAAAGTGCCTTAAGCTACTTACACACATTCACAGGAAACTCAAATGCGTTTCTATGAAAGAGAAGCTGTCTGTTCCAACACTTCAATTCACTGTGCGAAGTGAACGGAGTGTTGCTTCACTTTCTAAATGCTGTCTTTCAGAGAAAATCACTTTCCTTTGAAAGTGCCTTAAGCTACTTACAAGCATTCACAAAAAACTCATATCTGTTTCTCTGAAATAGAAGTAGTCTGTTCCAACACTTCAATTCACTGTGCGAAGTGAATGGAGTGTTGTTTCACTTTCTAAATGCTGTCCTTTCAGAGAAAATCACTTTCCTTTGAAAGTGCCTTAAGCTACTTACAAGCATTCCACAGAAATTCACATGCATTTCTCTGAAAGAGAAACAGTCTGTTCCAACACTTCAATTCACTCTGCGAAGTGAATGGAGTGTTGTTTCACTTTCTAAATGCTGTCCTTTCAGAGAAAATCACTTTCCTTTGAAAGTGCCTTAAGCTACTTACACACATTCACAGGAAACTCAAATGCGTTTCTATGAAAGAGAAGCTGTCTGTTCCAACACTTCAATTCACTGTGCGAAGTGAATGGAGTGTTGCTTCACTTTCTAAATGCTGTCCTTTCAGAGAAAATCACTTTCTTTTTAAAGTGCCTTAAGCTACTTACAAGCATTCAACAGAAATTCACATGCGTTTCACTGAAAGAGAAGCTGTCTGTTCCAACACTTCAATTCACTGTGCGAAGTGAATGGAGTGTTGCTTCACTTTCTAAATGCTGTCCTTTCAGAGAAAATCACTTTCCTTTGATAGTGCCTTAAGCTACTTACAAGCATTCAACAGAAATTCACATGCGTTTCACTGAAAGAGAAGCAGTCTGTTCCAACATTTCAATTCACTGTGCGAAGTGAATGGAGTGTTGCTTCACTTTCTAAATGCTGTCTTTTCAGAGAAAATCACTTTCCTTTGAAAGTGCCTTAAGCTACTTACAAGCATTCAACAGAAATTCACATGCATTTCACTGAAAGATAAGCAGTCTGTTCCAACACTTCAATTCACTGTGCGAAGTGAATGGAGTGTTGCTTCACTTTCTAAATGCTGTCCTTTCAGAGAAAATCACTTTCCTTTGAAAATGCCTTAAGATACTTACAAGCATTCACAAAAAACTCATATCTGTTTCGTGAAAGAGAAGTAGTCTGTTCCAACACTTCAATTCACTGTGTGAAGTGAATGGAGTGTTGCTTCACTTTCTAAATGCTGTCCTTTCAGAGAAAATCACTTTCTTTTGAAAGTGCCTTAAGCTACTTACAAGCATTCAACAGAAATTCACATGCGTTTCACTGAAAGAGAAGCTGTCTGTTCCAACACTTCAATTCACTGTGCGAAGTGAATGGAGTGTTGCTTCACTTTCTAAATGCTGTCTTTCAGAGAAAATCACTTTCCTTTGAAAGTGCCTTAAGCTACTTACAAGCATTCCACAGAAATTCACATGCGTTTCTCTGAAAGAGAAGCAGTCTGTTCCAACACTTCAATTCACTCTGAGAAGTGAATGGAGTGTTATTTCACTTTCTAAATGCTGTCCTGTCAGAGAAAATCACTTTCCTTTGAAAGTGCCTTAAGCTACTTACACACATTCACAGGAAACTCAAATGCGTTTCTATGAAAGAGAAGCTGTCTGTTTCAACACTTCAATTCACTGTGCGAAGTGAATGGAGTGTTGCTTCACTTTCTAAATGCTGTCCTTTCAGAGAAAATCACTTTCCTTTGAAAGTGCCTTAAGCTATTTACAAGCATTCAACAGAAATTCACATGCATTTCACTGAAAGAGAAGCAGTCTGTTCCAACACTTCAATTCACTGTGCGAAGTGAATGGAGTGTTGCTTCACTTTCTAAATGCTGTCCTTTCAGAGAAAATCACTTTCCTTTGAAAATGCCTTAAGCTACATACAAGCATTCACAAGAAACTCACATCATTTTTCTGAAAGAGAAGCAGTCTGTTCCAACACTTCAATTCACTGTGCGTAGTGAATGGAGTGTTGCTTCACTTTCTAAATGCTGTCCTTTCCGAGAAAATCACTTTCTTTTGAAAGTGCCTTAAGCTACTTACAAGCATTCACAAAAAACTCATATCTGTTTCTCTGAAAGAGAAGTAGTCTGTTTCAACACTTCAATTCACTGTGCAAAGTGAATGGAGAGTTGTTTCACTTTCTAAATGCTCTCCTTTCAGAGAAAATCACTTTCCTTTGAAAGTGCCTTAAGCTACTTACAAGCATTCCACAGAAATTCACATTCGTTTCTCTGAAAGAGAAGCTGTCTGTTCCAACACTTCAATTAACTCTGCGAAGTGAATGGAGTGTTGCTTCACTTTCTAAATGCTGTCCTTTCAGAGAAAATCACTTTTCTTTGAAAGTGCCTTAAGCTACTTACACACATTCACAGGAAAGTCAAATGCGTTTCTATGAAAGAGAAGCTGTCGGTTCCAACACTTCAGTTCACTGTGCGAAGTGAATGGAGTGTTGCTTCACTTTCTAAATGCTGTCTTTCAGAGAAAATCACTTTCCTTTGAAAGTGCCTTAAACTACTTACAAGCATTCACAAAAAACTCATATCTGTTTCTCTGAAAGAGAAGTAGTCTGTTCCAACACTTCAATTCACTCTGCGAAGTGAATGGAGTGTTGCTTCACTTTCTAAATGCTGTCCTTTCAGAGAAAATCACTTTCCTTTGAAAGTGCCTTAAGCTACTTACACACATTCACAGGAAACTCAAATGCGTTTCTATGAAAGAGAAGCTGTCTGTTCCAACACTTCAATTCACTGTGCGAAGTGAATGAAGTGTTGCTTCACTTTCTAAATGCTGTCCTTTCAGAGAAAATCACTTTCCTTTGAGAGTGCCTTAAGCTACTTACAAGCATTCAACAGAAATTCACATGCATTTCACTGAAAGAGAAGCAGTCTGTTCCAACACTTCAATTCACTGTGCGAAGTGAATGGAGTGTTGCTTCACTTTCTAAATGCTGTCCTTTCAGAGAAAATCACTTTCCTTTGAAATTGCCTTAAGCTACTTACAAGCATTCACAAGAAACTCACATGCATTTTTCTGAAAGAGAAGCAGTCTGTTCCAACACTTCAATTCACTGTGCGTAGTGAATGGAGTGTTGCTTCACTTTCTAAATGCTGTCCTTTCAGAGAAAATCACTTTCTTTTGAAAGTGCCTTAAGCTACTTACACACATTCACAGGAAACTCAAATGCGTTTCTATGAAAGAGAAGCTGTCTGTTCCAACACTTCAATTCATTGTGCGAAGTGAACGGAGTGTTCCTTCACTTTCTAAATGCTGTCTTTCAGAGAAAATCACTTTCCTTTGAAAGTGCCTTAAGCTACTTACAAGCATTCACAAAAAACTCATATCTGTTTCTCTGAAAGGGAAGTCGTCTGTTCCAACACTTCAATTCACTGTGCGAAGTGAATGGAGTGTTGTTTCATTTTCTAAATGCTGTCCTTTCAGAGAAAATCACTTTCCTTTGAAAGTGCCTTAAGCTACTTACAAGCATTCCACAGAAATTCACATGCGTTTCTCTGAAAGAGAAGCAGTCTGTTCCAACACTTCAATTCACTCTGCGAAGTGAATGGAGTGTTGTTTCACTTTCTAAATGCTGTCCTTTCAGAGAAAATCACTTTCCTTTGAAAGTGCCTTAAGCTACTTACACACATTCACAGGAAACTCAAATGCGTTTCTATGAAAGAGAAGCAGTCTGTTCCAACACTTCAATTCACTGTGCGAAGTGAATGGAGTGTTGCTTCACTTTCTAAATGCTGTCCTTTCAGAGAAAATCACTTTCTTTTGAAAGTGCCTTAAGCTACTTACAAGCATTCAACAGAAATTCACATGCGTTTCACTGAAAGAGAAGCTGTCTGTTCCAACACTTCAATTCACTGTGCGAAGTGAATGGAGTGTTGCTTCACTTTCTAAATGCTGTCCTTTCCGAGAAAATCACTTTCTTTTGAAAGTGCCTTAAGCTACTTACAAGCATTCACAAAAAACTCATATCTGTTTCTCTGAAAGAGAAGTAGTCTGTTTCAACACTTCAATTCACTGTGCAAAGTGAATGGAGAGTTGTTTCACTTTCTAAATGCTCTCCTTTCAGAGAAAATCACTTTCCTTTGAAAGTGCCTTAAGCTACTTACAAGCATTCCACAGAAATTCACATGCGTTTCTCTGAAAGAGAAGCTGTCTGTTCCAACACTTCAATTAACTCTGCGAAGTGAATGGAGTGTTGCTTCACTTTCTAAATGCTGTCCTTTCAGAGAAAATCACTTTTCTTTGAAAGTGCCTTAAGCTACTTACACACATTCACAGGAAAGTCAAATGCGTTTCTATGAAAGAGAAGCTGTCTGTTCCAACACTTCAGTTCACTGTGCGAAGTGAATGGAGTGTTGGTTCACTTTCTAAATGCTGTCTTTCAGAGAAAATCACTTTCCTTTGAAAGTGCCTTAAACTACTTACAAGCATTCACAAAAAACTCATATCTGTTTCTCTGAAAGAGAAGTAGTCTGTTCCAACACTTCAATTCACTCTGAGAAGTGAATGGAGTGTTATTTCACTTTCTAAATGCTGTCCTTTCAGAGAAAATCACTTTCCTTTGAAAGTGCCTTAAGCTACTTACACACATTCACAGGAAACTCAAATGCGTTTCTATGAAAGAGAAGCTGTCTGTTCCAACACTTCAATTCACTGTGCGAAGTGAATGAAGTGTTGCTTCACTTTCTAAATGCTGTCCTTTCAGAGAAAATCACTTTCCTTTGAGAGTGCCTTAAGCTACTTACAAGCATTCAACAGAAATTCACATGCATTTCACTGAAAGAGAAGCAGTCTGTTCCAACACTTCAATTCACTGTGCGAAGTGAATGGAGTGTTGCTTCACTTTCTAAATGCTGTCCTTTCAGAGAAAATCACTTTCCTTTGAAATTGCCTTAAGCTACTTACAAGCATTCACAAGAAACTCACATGCATTTTTCTGAAAGAGAAGCAGTCTGTTCCAACACTTCAATTCACTGTGCGTAGTGAATGGAGTGTTGCTTCACTTTCTAAATGCTGTCCTTTCAGAGAAAATCACTTTCTTTTGAAAGTGCCTTAAGCTACTTACACACATTCACAGGAAACTCAAATGCGTTTCTATGAAAGAGAAGCTGTCTGTTCCAACACTTCAATTCATTGTGCGAAGTGAATGGAGTGTTGCTTCACTTTCTAAATGCTGTCTTTCAGAGAAAATCACTTTCCTTTGAAAGTGCCTTAAGCTACTTACAAGCATTCACAAAAAACTCATATCTGTTTCTCTGAAAGAGAAGTCGTCTGTTCCAACACTTCAATTCACTGTGCGAAGTGAATGGAGTGTTGTTTCATTTTCTAAATGCTGTCCTTTCAGAGAAAATCACTTTCCTTTGAAAGTGCCTTAAGCTACTTACAAGCATTCCACAGAAATTCACATGCATTTCTCTGAAAGAGAAGCAGTCTGTTCCAACACTTCAATTCACTCTGCGAAGTGAATGGAGTGTTGTTTCACTTTCTAAATGCTGTCCTTTCAGAGAAAATCACTTTCCTTTGAAAGTGCCTTAAGCTACTTACACAGATTCACAGGAAACTCAAATGCGTTTCTATGAAAGAGAAGCTGTCTGTTCCAACACTTCAATTCACTGTGCGAAGTGAATGGAGTGTTGCTTCACTTTCTAAATGCTGTCCTTTCAGAGAAAATCACTTTCTTTTGAAAGTGCCTTAAGCTACTTACAAGCATTCAACAGAAATTCACATGCGTTTCACTGAAAGAGAAGCTGTCTGTTCCAACACTTCAATTCACTGTGCGAAGTGAATGGAGTGTTGCTTCACTTTCTAAATGCTGTCCTTTCAGAGAAAATCACTTTCCTTTGATAGTGCCTTAAGCTACTTACAAGCATTCAACAGAAATTCACATGCGTTTCACTGAAAGAGAAGCAGTCTGTTCCAACATTTCAATTCACTGTGCGAAGTGAATGGAGTGTTGCTTCACTTTCTAAATGCTGTCTTTCAGAGAAAATCACTTTCCTTTGAAAGTGCCTTAAACTACTTACAAGCATTCACAAAAAACTCATATCTGTTTCTCTGAAAGAGAAGTAGTCTGTTCCAACACTTCAATTCACTGTGCGAAGTGAATGGAGTGTTGTTTCACTTTCTAAATGCTGTCCTCTCAGAGAAAATCACTTTCCTTTGAAAGTGCCTTAAGCTACTTACAAGCATTCCACAGAAATTCACATGCGTTTCTCTGAAAGAGAAGCAGTCTGTTCCAACACTTCAATTCACTCTGAGAAGTGAATGGAGTGTTATTTCACTTTCTAAATGCTGTCCTGTCAGAGAAAATCACTTTCCTTTGAAAGTGCCTTAAGCTACTTACACACATTCGCAGGAAACTCAAATGCGTTTCTATGAAAGAGAAGATGTCTGTTCCAACACTTCAATTCACTGTGCGAAGTGAATGGAGTGTTGCTTCACTTTCTAAATGCTGTCCTTTCAGAGAAAATCACTTTCCTTTGAAAGTGCCTTAAGCTACTTACAAGCATTCAACAGAAATTCACATGCATTTCACTGAAAGAGAAGCAGTCTGTTCCAACACTTCAATTCACTGTGCGAAGTGAATGGAGTGTTGCTTCACTTTCTAAATGCTGTCCTTTCAGAGAAAATCACTTTCCTTTGAAAATGCCTTAAGCTACTTACAAGCATTCACAAGAAACTCACATGCATTTTTCTGAAAGAGAAGCAGTCTGTTCCAACACTTCAATTCACTGTGCGTAGTGAATGGAGTGTTGCTTCACTTTCTAAATGCTGTCCTTTCAGAGAAAATCACTTTCTTTTGAAAGTGCCTTAAGCTACTTACACACATTCACAGGAAACTCAAATGCGTTTCTATGAAAGAGAAGCTGTCTGTTCCAACACTTCAATTCACTGTGCGAAGTGAATGGAGTGTTGCTTCACTTTCTAAATGCTGTCTTTCAGAGAAAATCACTTTCCTTTGAAAGTGCCTTAAGCTACTTACAAGCATTCACAAAAAATTCATATCTGTTTCTCTGAAAGAGAAGTAGTCTGTTCCAACACTTCAATTCACTGTGCAAAGAGAATGGAGTGTTGTTTCACTTTCTAAATGCTGTCCTTTCAGAGAAAATCACTTTCCTTAGAAAGTGCCTTAAGCTACTTACAAGCATTCCACAGAAATTCACATGCGTTTCTCTGAAAGAGAAGCAGTCTGTTCCAACACTTCAATTAACTCTGCGAAGTGAATGGAGTGTTGCTTCACTTTCTAAATGCTGTCCTTTCAGAGAAAATCACTTTCCTTTGAAAGTGCCTTAAGCTACTTACAAGCATTCAACAGAAATTCACATGCATTTCACTGAAAAAGCAGTCTGTTCCAACACTTCAATTCACTGTGCGAAGTGAATGGAGTGTTGCTTCACTTTCTAAATGCTGTCCTTTCAGAGAAAATCACTTTCCTTTGAAAATGCCTTTAGCTACTTACAAGCATTCACAAGAAACTCACATGCATTTTTCTGAAAGAGAAGCAGTCTGTTCCAACACTTCAATTCACTGTGCGTAGTGAATGGAGTGTTGCTTCACTTTCTAAATGCTGTCCTTTCAGAGAAAATCACTTTCTTTTGAAAGTGCCTTAAGCTACTTACACACATTCACAGGAAACTCAAATGCGTTTCACTGAAAGAGAAGCTGTCTGTTCCAACACTTCAATTCACTGTGCGAAGTGAACGGAGTGTTGCTTCACTTTCTAAATGCTGTCTTTCAGAGAAAATCACTTTCCTTTGAAAGTGCCTTAAGCTACTTACAAGCATTCACAAAAAACTCATATCTGTTTCTCTGAAAGAGAAGTAGTCTGTTCCAACACTTCAATTCACTGTGCGAAGTGAATGGAGTGTTGTTTCACTTTCTAAATGCTGTCCTTTCAGAGAAAATCACTTTCCTTTGAAAGTGCCTTAAGCTACTTACAAGCATTCCACAGAAATTCACATGCATTTCTCTGAAAGAGAAGCAGTCTGTTCCAACACTTCAATTCACTCTGAGAAGTGAATGGAGTGTTATTTCACTTTCTAAATGCTGTCCTGTCAGAGAAAATCACTTTCCTTTGAAAGTGCCTTAAGCTACTTACACACATTCACAGGAAACTCAAATGCGTTTCTATGAAAGAGAAGATGTCTGTTCCAACACTTCAATTCACTGTGCGAAGTGAATGGAGTGTTGCTTCACTTTCTAAATGCTGTCCTTTCAGAGAAAATCACTTTCCTTTGAAAGTGCCTTAAGCTACTTACAAGCATTCAACAGAAATTCACATGCATTTCACTGAAAGAGAAGCAGTCTGTTCCAACACTTCAATTCACTGTGCGAAGTGAATGGAGTGTTGCTTCACTTTCTAAATGCTGTCCTTTCAGAGAAAATCACTTTCCTTTGAAAATGCCTTAAGCTACTTACAAGCATTCACAAGAAACTCACATGCATTTTTCTGAAAGAGAAGCAGTCTGTTCCAACACTTCAATTCACTGTGCGTAGTGAATGGAGTGTTGCTTCACTTTCTAAATGCTGTCGTTTCAGAGAAAATCACTTTCTTTTGAAAGTGCCTTAAGCTACTTACACACATTCACAGGAAACTCAAATGCGTTTCTATGAAAGAGAAGATGTCTGTTCCAACACTTCAATTCACTGTGCGAAGTGAATGGAGTGTTGCTTCACTTTCTAAATGCTGTCCTTTCAGAGAAAATCACTTTCCTTTGAAAGTGCCTTAAGCTACTTACAAGCATTCAACAGAAATTCACATGCATTTCACTGAAAGAGAAGCAGTCTGTTCCAACACTTCAATTCACTGTGCGAAGTGAATGGAGTGTTGCTTCACTTTCTAAATGCTGTCCTTTCAGAGAAAATCACTTTCCTTTGAAAATGCCTTAAGCTACTTACAAGCATTCACAAGAAACTCACATGCATTTTTCTGAAAGAGAAGCAGTCTGTTCCAACACTTCAATTCACTGTGCGTAGTGAATGGAGTGTTGCTTCACTTTCTAAATGCTGTCCTTTCAGAGAAAATCACTTTCTTTTGAAAGTGCCTTAAGCTACTTACACACATTCACAGGAAACTCAAATGCGTTTCTATGAAAGAGAAGCTGTCTGTTCCAACACTTCAATTCACTGTGCGAAGTGAATGGAGTGTTGCTTCACTTTCTAAATGCTGTCTTTCAGAGAAAATCACTTTCCTTTGAAAGTGCCTTAAGCTACTTACAAGCATTCACAAAAAATTCATATCTGTTTCTCTGAAAGAGAAGTAGTCTGTTCCAACACTTCAATTCACTGTGCAAAGTGAATGGAGTGTTGTTTCACTTTCTAAATGCTGTCCTTTCAGAGAAAATCACTTTCCTTAGAAAGTGCCTTAAGCTACTTACAAGCATTCCACAGAAATTCACATGCGTTTCTCTGAAAGAGAAGCAGTCTGTTCCAACACTTCAATTAACTCTGCGAAGTGAATGGAGTGTTGCTTCACTTTCTAAATGCTGTCCTTTCAGAGAAAATCACTTTCCTTTGAAAGTGCCTTAAGCTACTTACAAGCATTCAACAGAAATTCACATGCATTTCACTGAAAAAGCAGTCTGTTCCAACACTTCAATTCACTGTGCGAAGTGAATGGAGTGTTGCTTCACTTTCTAAATGCTGTCCTTTCAGAGAAAATCACTTTCCTTTGAAAATGCCTTTAGCTACTTACAAGCATTCACAAGAAACTCACATGCATTTTTCTGAAAGAGAAGCAGTCTGTTCCAACACTTCAATTCACTGTGCGTAGTGAATGGAGTGTTGCTTCACTTTCTAAATGCTGTCCTTTCAGAGAAAATCACTTTCTTTTGAAAGTGCCTTAAGCTACTTACACACATTCACAGGAAACTCAAATGCGTTTCACTGAAAGAGAAGCTGTCTGTTCCAACACTTCAATTCACTGTGCGAAGTGAACGGAGTGTTGCTTCACTTTCTAAATGCTGTCTTTCAGAGAAAATCACTTTCCTTTGAAAGTGCCTTAAGCTACTTACAAGCATTCACAAAAAACTCATATCTGTTTCTCTGAAAGAGAAGTAGTCTGTTCCAACACTTCAATTCACTGTGCGAAGTGAATGGAGTGTTGTTTCACTTTCTAAATGCTGTCCTTTCAGAGAAAATCACTTTCCTTTGAAAGTGCCTTAAGCTACTTACAAGCATTCCACAGAAATTCACATGCATTTCTCTGAAAGAGAAGCAGTCTGTTCCAACACTTCAATTCACTCTGCGAAGTGAATGGAGTGTTGTTTCACTTTCTAAATGCTGTCCTTTCAGAGAAAATCACTTTCCTTTGAAAGTGCCTTAAGCTACTTACACACATTCACAGGAAACTCAAATGCGTTTCTATGAAAGAGAAGCTGTCTGTTCCAACACTTCAATTCACTGTGCGAAGTGAATGGAGTGTTGCTTCACGTTCTAAATGCTGTCCTTTCAGAGAAAATCACTTTCTTTTTAAAGTGCCTTAAGCTACTTACAAGCATTCAACAGAAATTCACATGCGTTTCACTGAAAGAGAAGCTGTCTGTTCCAACACTTCAATTCACTGTGCGAAGTGAATGGAGTGTTGCTTCACTTTCTAAATGCTGTCCTTTCAGAGAAAATCACTTTCCTTTGATAGTGCCTTAAGCTACTTACAAGCATTCAACAGAAATTCACATGCGTTTCACTGAAAGAGAAGCAGTCTGTTCCAACATTTCAATTCACTGTGCGAAGTGAATGGAGTGTTGCTTCACTTTCTAAATGCTGTCTTTCAGAGAAAATCACTTTCCTTTGAAAGTGCCTTAAACTACTTACAAGCATTCACAAAAAACTCATATCTGTTTCTCTGAAAGAGAAGTAGTCTGTTCCAACACTTCAATTCACTGTGCGAAGTGAATGGAGTGTTGTTTCACTTTCTAAATGCTGTCCTCTCAGAGAAAATCACTTTCCTTTGAAAGTGCCTTAAGCTACTTACAAGCATTCCACAGAAATTCACATGCGTTTCTCTGAAAGAGAAGCAGTCTGTTCCAACACTTCAATTCACTCTGAGAAGTGAATGGAGTGTTATTTCACTTTCTAAATGCTGTCCTGTCAGAGAAAATCACTTTCCTTTGAAAGTGCCTTAAGCTACTTACACACATTCACAGGAAACTCAAATGCGTTTCTATGAAAGAGAAGATGTCTGTTCCAACACTTCAATTCACTGTGCGAAGTGAATGGAGTGTTGCTTCACTTTCTAAATGCTGTCCTTTCAGAGAAAATCACTTTCCTTTGAAAGTGCCTTAAGCTACTTACAAGCATTCAACAGAAATTCACATGCATTTCACTGAAAGAGAAGCAGTCTGTTCCAACACTTCAATTCACTGTGCGAAGTGAATGGAGTGTTGCTTCACTTTCTAAATGCTGTCCTTTCAGAGAAAATCACTTTCCTTTGAAAATGCCTTAAGCTACTTACAAGCATTCACAAGAAACTCACATGCATTTTTCTGAAAGAGAAGCAGTCTGTTCCAACACTTCAATTCACTGTGCGTAGTGAATGGAGTGTTGCTTCACTTTCTAAATGCTGTCCTTTCAGAGAAAATCACTTTCTTTTGAAAGTGCCTTAAGCTACTTACACACATTCACAGGAAACTCAAATGCGTTTCTATGAAAGAGAAGCTGTCTGTTCCAACACTTCAATTCACTGTGCGAAGTGAATGGAGTGTTGCTTCACTTTCTAAATGCTGTCTTTCAGAGAAAATCACTTTCCTTTGAAAGTGCCTTAAGCTACTTACAAGCATTCACAAAAAATTCATATCTGTTTCTCTGAAAGAGAAGTAGTCTGTTCCAACACTTCAATTCACTGTGCAAAGTGAATGGAGTGTTGTTTCACTTTCTAAATGCTGTCCTTTCAGAGAAAATCACTTTCCTTAGAAAGTGCCTTAAGCTACTTACAAGCATTCCACAGAAATTCACATGCGTTTCTCTGAAAGAGAAGCAGTCTGTTCCAACACTTCAATTAACTCTGCGAAGTGAATGGAGTGTTGCTTCACTTTCTAAATGCTGTCCTTTCAGAGAAAATCACTTTCCTTTGAAAGTGCCTTAAGCTACTTACAAGCATTCAACAGAAATTCACATGCATTTCACTGAAAAAGCAGTCTGTTCCAACACTTCAATTCACTGTGCGAAGTGAATGGAGTGTTGCTTCACTTTCTAAATGCTGTCCTTTCAGAGAAAATCACTTTCCTTTGAAAATGCCTTTAGCTACTTACAAGCATTCACAAGAAACTCACATGCATTTTTCTGAAAGAGAAGCAGTCTGTTCCAACACTTCAATTCACTGTGCGTAGTGAATGGAGTGTTGCTTCACTTTCTAAATGCTGTCCTTTCAGAGAAAATCACTTTTCTTTGAAAGTGCCTTAAGCTACTTACACACATTCACAGGAAAGTCAAATGCGTTTCTATGAAAGAGAAGCTGTCTGTTCCAACACTTCAGTTCACTGTGCGAAGTGAATGGAGTGTTGGTTCACTTTCTAAATGCTGTCTTTCAGAGAAAATCACTTTCCTTTGAAAGTGCCTTAAACTACTTACAAGCATTCACAAAAAACTCATATCTGTTTCTCTGAAAGAGAAGTAGTCTGTTCCAACACTTCAATTCACTCTGAGAAGTGAATGGAGTGTTATTTCACTTTCTAAATGCTGTCCTTTCAGAGAAAATCACTTTCCTTTGAAAGTGCCTTAAGCTACTTACACACATTCACAGGAAACTCAAATGCGTTTCTATGAAAGAGAAGCTGTCTGTTCCAACACTTCAATTCACTGTGCGAAGTGAATGAAGTGTTGCTTCACTTTCTAAATGCTGTCCTTTCAGAGAAAATCACTTTCCTTTGAGAGTGCCTTAAGCTACTTACAAGCATTCAACAGAAATTCACATGCATTTCACTGAAAGAGAAGCAGTCTGTTCCAACACTTCAATTCACTGTGCGAAGTGAATGGAGTGTTGCTTCACTTTCTAAATGCTGTCCTTTCAGAGAAAATCACTTTCCTTTGAAATTGCCTTAAGCTACTTACAAGCATTCACAAGAAACTCACATGCATTTTTCTGAAAGAGAAGCAGTCTGTTCCAACACTTCAATTCACTGTGCGTAGTGAATGGAGTGTTGCTTCACTTTCTAAATGCTGTCCTTTCAGAGAAAATCACTTTCTTTTGAAAGTGCCTTAAGCTACTTACACACATTCACAGGAAACTCAAATGCGTTTCTATGAAAGAGAAGCTGTCTGTTCCAACACTTCAATTCATTGTGCGAAGTGAACGGAGTGTTGCTTCACTTTCTAAATGCTGTCTTTCAGAGAAAATCACTTTCCTTTGAAAGTGCCTTAAGCTACTTACAAGCATTCACAAAAAACTCATATCTGTTTCTCTGAAAGAGAAGTCGTCTGTTCCAACACTTCAATTCACTGTGCGAAGTGAATGGAGTGTTGTTTCATTTTCTAAATGCTGTCCTTTCAGAGAAAATCACTTTCCTTTGAAAGTGCCTTAAGCTACTTACAAGCATTCCACAGAAATTCACATGCATTTCTCTGAAAGAGAAGCAGTCTGTTCCAACACTTCAATTCACTCTGCGAAGTGAATGGAGTGTTGTTTCACTTTCTAAATGCTGTCCTTTCAGAGAAAATCACTTTCCTTTGAAAGTGCCTTAAGCTACTTACACAGATTCACAGGAAACTCAAATGCGTTTCTATGAAAGAGAAGCTGTCTGTTCCAACACTTCAATTCACTGTGCGAAGTGAATGGAGTGTTGCTTCACTTTCTAAATGCTGTCCTTTCAGAGAAAATCACTTTCTTTTGAAAGTGCCTTAAGCTACTTACAAGCATTCAACAGAAATTCACATGCGTTTCACTGAAAGAGAAGCTGTCTGTTCCAACACTTCAATTCACTGTGCGAAGTGAATGGAGTGTTGCTTCACTTTCTAAATGCTGTCCTTTCAGAGAAAATCACTTTCCTTTGAAAATGCCTTAAGCTACTTACAAGCATTCACAAGAAACTCACATGCATTTTTCTGAAAGAGAAGCAGTCTGTTCCAACACTTCAATTCACTGTGCGTAGTGAATGGAGTGTTGCTTCACTTTCTAAATGCTGTCCTTTCAGAGAAAATCACTTTCTTTTGAAAGTGCCTTAAGCTACTTACACACATTCACAGGAAACTCAAATGCGTTTCTATGAAAGAGAAGCTGTCTGTTCCAACACTTCAATTCACTGTGCGAAGTGAATGGAGTGTTGCTTCACTTTCTAAATGCTGTCTTTCAGAGAAAATCACTTTCCTTTGAAAGTGCCTTAAGCTACTTACAAGCATTCACAAAAAATTCATATCTGTTTCTCTGAAAGAGAAGTAGTCTGTTCCAACACTTCAATTCACTGTGCAAAGTGAATGGAGTGTTGTTTCACTTTCTAAATGCTGTCCTTTCAGAGAAAATCACTTTCCTTAGAAAGTGCCTTAAGCTACTTACAAGCATTCCACAGAAATTCACATGCGTTTCTCTGAAAGAGAAGCAGTCTGTTCCAACACTTCAATTAACTCTGCGAAGTGAATGGAGTGTTGCTTCACTTTCTAAATGCTGTCCTTTCAGAGAAAATCACTTTCCTTTGAAAGTGCCTTAAGCTACTTACAAGCATTCAACAGAAATTCACATGCATTTCACTGAAAAAGCAGTCTGTTCCAACACTTCAATTCACTGTGCGAAGTGAATGGAGTGTTGCTTCACTTTCTAAATGCTGTCCTTTCAGAGAAAATCACTTTCCTTTGAAAATGCCTTTAGCTACTTACAATCATTCACAAGAAACTCACATGCATTTTTCTGAAAGAGAAGCAGTCTGTTCCAACACTTCAATTCACTGTGCGTAGTGAATGGAGTGTTGCTTCACTTTCTAAATGCTGTCCTTTCAGAGAAAATCACTTTCTTTTGAAAGTGCCTTAAGCTACTTACACACATTCACAGGAAACTCAAATGCGTTTCACTGAAAGAGAAGCTGTCTGTTCCAACACTTCAATTCACTGTGCGAAGTGAACGGAGTGTTGCTTCACTTTCTAAATGCTGTCTTTCAGAGAAAATCACTTTCCTTTGAAAGTGCCTTAAGCTACTTACAAGCATTCACAAAAAACTCATATCTGTTTCTCTGAAAGAGAAGTAGTCTGTTCCAACACTTCAATTCACTGTGCGAAGTGAATGGAGTGTTGTTTCACTTTCTAAATGCTGTCCTTTCAGAGAAAATCACTTTCCTTTGAAAGTGCCTTAAGCTACTTACAAGCATTCCACAGAAATTCACATGCATTTCTCTGAAAGAGAAGCAGTCTGTTCCAACACTTCAATTCACTCTGCGAAGTGAATGGAGTGTTGTTTCACTTTCTAAATGCTGTCCTTTCAGAGAAAATCACTTTCCTTTGAAAGTGCCTTAAGCTACTTACACACATTCACAGGAAACTCAAATGCGTTTCTATGAAAGAGAAGCTGTCTGTTCCAACACTTCAATTCACTGTGCGAAGTGAATGGAGTGTTGCTTCACGTTCTAAATGCTGTCCTTTCAGAGAAAATCACTTTCTTTTTAAAGTGCCTTAAGCTACTTACAAGCATTCAACAGAAATTCACATGCGTTTCACTGAAAGAGAAGCTGTCTGTTCCAACACTTCAATTCACTGTGCGAAGTGAATGGAGTGTTGCTTCACTTTCTAAATGCTGTCCTTTCAGAGAAAATCACTTTCCTTTGATAGTGCCTTAAGCTACTTACAAGCATTCAACAGAAATTCACATGCGTTTCACTGAAAGAGAAGCAGTCTGTTCCAACATTTCAATTCACTGTGCGAAGTGAATGGAGTGTTGCTTCACTTTCTAAATGCTGTCTTTCAGAGAAAATCACTTTCCTTTGAAAGTGCCTTAAACTACTTACAAGCATTCACAAAAAACTCATATCTGTTTCTCTGAAAGAGAAGTAGTCTGTTCCAACACTTCAATTCACTGTGCGAAGTGAATGGAGTGTTGTTTCACTTTCTAAATGCTGTCCTCTCAGAGAAAATCACTTTCCTTTGAAAGTGCCTTAAGCTACTTACAAGCATTCCACAGAAATTCACATGCGTTTCTCTGAAAGAGAAGCAGTCTGTTCCAACACTTCAATTCACTCTGAGAAGTGAATGGAGTGTTATTTCACTTTCTAAATGCTGTCCTGTCAGAGAAAATCACTTTCCTTTGAAAGTGCCTTAAGCTACTTACACACATTCACAGGAAACTCAAATGCGTTTCTATGAAAGAGAAGATGTCTGTTCCAACACTTCAATTCACTGTGCGAAGTGAATGGAGTGTTGCTTCACTTTCTAAATGCTGTCCTTTCAGAGAAAATCACTTTCCTTTGAAAGTGCCTTAAGCTACTTACAAGCATTCAACAGAAATTCACATGCATTTCACTGAAAGAGAAGCAGTCTGTTCCAACACTTCAATTCACTGTGCGAAGTGAATGGAGTGTTGCTTCACTTTCTAAATGCTGTCCTTTCAGAGAAAATCACTTTCCTTTGAAAATGCCTTAAGCTACTTACAAGCATTCACAAGAAACTCACATGCATTTTTCTGAAAGAGAAGCAGTCTGTTCCAACACTTCAATTCACTGTGCGTAGTGAATGGAGTGTTGCTTCACTTTCTAAATGCTGTCGTTTCAGAGAAAATCACTTTCTTTTGAAAGTGCCTTAAGCTACTTACACACATTCACAGGAAACTCAAATGCGTTTCTATGAAAGAGAAGATGTCTGTTCCAACACTTCAATTCACTGTGCGAAGTGAATGGAGTGTTGCTTCACTTTCTAAATGCTGTCCTTTCAGAGAAAATCACTTTCCTTTGAAAGTGCCTTAAGCTACTTACAAGCATTCAACAGAAATTCACATGCATTTCACTGAAAGAGAAGCAGTCTGTTCCAACACTTCAATTCACTGTGCGAAGTGAATGGAGTGTTGCTTCACTTTCTAAATGCTGTCCTTTCAGAGAAAATCACTTTCCTTTGAAAATGCCTTAAGCTACTTACAAGCATTCACAAGAAACTCACATGCATTTTTCTGAAAGAGAAGCAGTCTGTTCCAACACTTCAATTCACTGTGCGTAGTGAATGGAGTGTTGCTTCACTTTCTAAATGCTGTCCTTTCAGAGAAAATCACTTTCTTTTGAAAGTGCCTTAAGCTACTTACACACATTCACAGGAAACTCAAATGCGTTTCTATGAAAGAGAAGCTGTCTGTTCCAACACTTCAATTCACTGTGCGAAGTGAATGGAGTGTTGCTTCACTTTCTAAATGCTGTCTTTCAGAGAAAATCACTTTCCTTTGAAAGTGCCTTAAGCTACTTACAAGCATTCACAAAAAATTCATATCTGTTTCTCTGAAAGAGAAGTAGTCTGTTCCAACACTTCAATTCACTGTGCAAAGTGAATGGAGTGTTGTTTCACTTTCTAAATGCTGTCCTTTCAGAGAAAATCACTTTCCTTAGAAAGTGCCTTAAGCTACTTACAAGCATTCCACAGAAATTCACATGCGTTTCTCTGAAAGAGAAGCAGTCTGTTCCAACACTTCAATTAACTCTGCGAAGTGAATGGAGTGTTGCTTCACTTTCTAAATGCTGTCCTTTCAGAGAAAATCACTTTCCTTTGAAAGTGCCTTAAGCTACTTACAAGCATTCAACAGAAATTCACATGCATTTCACTGAAAAAGCAGTCTGTTCCAACACTTCAATTCACTGTGCGAAGTGAATGGAGTGTTGCTTCACTTTCTAAATGCTGTCCTTTCAGAGAAAATCACTTTCCTTTGAAAATGCCTTTAGCTACTTACAAGCATTCACAAGAAACTCACATGCATTTTTCTGAAAGAGAAGCAGTCTGTTCCAACACTTCAATTCACTGTGCGTAGTGAATGGAGTGTTGCTTCACTTTCTAAATGCTGTCCTTTCAGAGAAAATCACTTTCTTTTGAAAGTGCCTTAAGCTACTTACACACATTCACAGGAAACTCAAATGCGTTTCACTGAAAGAGAAGCTGTCTGTTCCAACACTTCAATTCACTGTGCGAAGTGAACGGAGTGTTGCTTCACTTTCTAAATGCTGTCTTTCAGAGAAAATCACTTTCCTTTGAAAGTGCCTTAAGCTACTTACAAGCATTCACAAAAAACTCATATCTGTTTCTCTGAAAGAGAAGTAGTCTGTTCCAACACTTCAATTCACTGTGCGAAGTGAATGGAGTGTTGTTTCACTTTCTAAATGCTGTCCTTTCAGAGAAAATCACTTTCCTTTGAAAGTGCCTTAAGCTACTTACAAGCATTCCACAGAAATTCACATGCATTTCTCTGAAAGAGAAGCAGTCTGTTCCAACACTTCAATTCACTCTGCGAAGTGAATGGAGTGTTGTTTCACTTTCTAAATGCTGTCCTTTCAGAGAAAATCACTTTCCTTTGAAAGTGCCTTAAGCTACTTACACACATTCACAGGAAACTCAAATGCGTTTCTATGAAAGAGAAGCTGTCTGTTCCAACACTTCAATTCACTGTGCGAAGTGAATGGAGTGTTGCTTCACGTTCTAAATGCTGTCCTTTCAGAGAAAATCACTTTCTTTTTAAAGTGCCTTAAGCTACTTACAAGCATTCAACAGAAATTCACATGCGTTTCACTGAAAGAGAAGCTGTCTGTTCCAACACTTCAATTCACTGTGCGAAGTGAATGGAGTGTTGCTTCACTTTCTAAATGCTGTCCTTTCAGAGAAAATCACTTTCCTTTGATAGTGCCTTAAGCTACTTACAAGCATTCAACAGAAATTCACATGCGTTTCACTGAAAGAGAAGCAGTCTGTTCCAACATTTCAATTCACTGTGCGAAGTGAATGGAGTGTTGCTTCACTTTCTAAATGCTGTCTTTCAGAGAAAATCACTTTCCTTTGAAAGTGCCTTAAACTACTTACAAGCATTCACAAAAAACTCATATCTGTTTCTCTGAAAGAGAAGTAGTCTGTTCCAACACTTCAATTCACTGTGCGAAGTGAATGGAGTGTTGTTTCACTTTCTAAATGCTGTCCTCTCAGAGAAAATCACTTTCCTTTGAAAGTGCCTTAAGCTACTTACAAGCATTCCACAGAAATTCACATGCGTTTCTCTGAAAGAGAAGCAGTCTGTTCCAACACTTCAATTCACTCTGAGAAGTGAATGGAGTGTTATTTCACTTTCTAAATGCTGTCCTGTCAGAGAAAATCACTTTCCTTTGAAAGTGCCTTAAGCTACTTACACACATTCACAGGAAACTCAAATGCGTTTCTATGAAAGAGAAGATGTCTGTTCCAACACTTCAATTCACTGTGCGACGTGAATGGAGTGTTGCTTCACTTTCTAAATGCTGTCCTTTCAGAGAAAATCACTTTCCTTTGAAAGTGCCTTAAGCTACTTACAAGCATTCAACAGAAATTCACATGCATTTCACTGAAAGAGAAGCAGTCTGTTCCAACACTTCAATTCACTGTGCGAAGTGAATGGAGTGTTGCTTCACTTTCTAAATGCTGTCCTTTCAGAGAAAATCACTTTCCTTTGAAAATGCCTTAAGCTACTTACAAGCATTCACAAGAAACTCACATGCATTTTTCTGAAAGAGAAGCAGTCTGTTCCAACACTTCAATTCACTGTGCGTAGTGAATGGAGTGTTGCTTCACTTTCTAAATGCTGTCCTTTCAGAGAAAATCACTTTCTTTTGAAAGTGCCTTAAGCTACTTACACACATTCACAGGAAACTCAAATGCGTTTCTATGAAAGAGAAGCTGTCTGTTCCAACACTTCAATTCACTGTGCGAAGTGAATGGAGTGTTGCTTCACTTTCTAAATGCTGTCTTTCAGAGAAAATCACTTTCCTTTGAAAGTGCCTTAAGCTACTTACAAGCATTCACAAAAAATTCATATCTGTTTCTCTGAAAGAGAAGTAGTCTGTTCCAACACTTCAATTCACTGTGCAAAGTGAATGGAGTGTTGTTTCACTTTCTAAATGCTGTCCTTTCAGAGAAAATCACTTTCCTTAGAAAGTGCCTTAAGCTACTTACAAGCATTCCACAGAAATTCACATGCGTTTCTCTGAAAGAGAAGCAGTCTGTTCCAACACTTCAATTAACTCTGCGAAGTGAATGGAGTGTTGCTTCACTTTCTAAATGCTGTCCTTTCAGAGAAAATCACTTTCCTTTCAAAGTGCCTTAAGCTACTTACAAGCATTCAACAGAAATTCACATGCATTTCACTGAAAAAGCAGTCTGTTCCAACACTTCAATTCACTGTGCGAAGTGAATGGAGTGTTGCTTCACTTTCTAAATGCTGTCCTTTCAGAGAAAATCACTTTCCTTTGAAAATGCCTTTAGCTACTTACAAGCATTCACAAGAAACTCACATGCATTTTTCTGAAAGAGAAGCAGTCTGTTCCAACACTTCAATTCACTGTGCGTAGTGAATGGAGTGTTGCTTCACTTTCTAAATGCTGTCCTTTCAGAGAAAATCACTTTCTTTTGAAAGTGCCTTAAGCTACTTACACACATTCACAGGAAACTCAAATGCGTTTCACTGAAAGAGAAGCTGTCTGTTCCAACACTTCAATTCACTGTGCGAAGTGAACGGAGTGTTGCTTCACTTTCTAAATGCTGTCTTTCAGAGAAAATCACTTTCCTTTGAAAGTGCCTTAAGCTACTTACAAGCATTCACAAAAAACTCATATCTGTTTCTCTGAAAGAGAAGTAGTCTGTTCCAACACTTCAATTCACTGTGCGAAGTGAATGGAGTGTTGTTTCACTTTCTAAATGCTGTCCTTTCAGAGAAAATCACTTTCCTTTGAAAGTGCCTTAAGCTACTTACAAGCATTCCACAGAAATTCACATGCATTTCTCTGAAAGAGAAGCAGTCTGTTCCAACACTTCAATTCACTGTGCGAAGTGAATGGAGTGTTGTTTCACTTTCTAAATGCTGTCCTTTCAGAGAAAATCACTTTCCTTTGAAAGTGCCTTAAGCTACTTACACACATTCACAGGAAACTCAAATGCGTTTCTATGAAAGAGAAGCTGTCTGTTCCAACACTTCAATTCACTGTGCGAAGTGAATGGAGTGTTGCTTCACGTTCTAAATGCTGTCCTTTCAGAGAAAATCACTTTCTTTTTAAAGTGCCTTAAGCTACTTACAAGCATTCAACAGAAATTCACATGCGTTTCACTGAAAGAGAAGCTGTCTGTTCCAACACTTCAATTCACTGTGCGAAGTGAATGGAGTGTTGCTTCACTTTCTAAATGCTGTCCTTTCAGAGAAAATCACTTTCTTTTGAAAGTGCCTTAAGCTACTTACAAGCATTCAACAGAAATTCACATGTGTTTCACTGAAAGAGAAGCTGTCTGTTCCAACACTTCAATTCACTGTGCGAAGTGAATGGAGTGTTGCTTCACTTTCTAAATGCTGTCCTTTCAGAGAAAATCACTTTCCTTTGATAGTGCCTTAAGCTACTTACAAGCATTCAACAGAAATTCACATGCGTTTCACTGAAAGAGAAGCAGTCTGTTCCAACATTTCAATTCACTGTGCGAAGTGAATGGAGTGTTGCTTCACTTTCTAAATGCTGTCTTTCAGAGAAAATCACTTTCCTTTGAAAGTGCCTTAAACTACTTACAAGCATTCACAAAAAACTCATATCTGTTTCTCTGAAAGAGAAGTAGTCTGTTCCAACACTTCAATTCACTGTGCGAAGTGAATGGAGTGTTGTTTCACTTTCTAAATGCTGTCCTCTCAGAGAAAATCACTTTCCTTTGAAAGTGCCTTAAGCTACTTACAAGCATTCCACAGAAATTCACATGCGTTTCTCTGAAAGAGAAGCAGTCTGTTCCAACACTTCAATTCACTCTGAGAAGTGAATGGAGTGTTATTTCACTTTCTAAATGCTGTCCTTTAAGAGAAAATCACTTTCCTTTGAAAGTGCCTTAAGCTACTTACACACATTCACAGGAAACTCAAATGCGTTTCTATGAAAGAGAAGCTGTCTGTTCCAACACTTCAATTCACTGTGCGAAGTGAATGAAGTGTTGCTTCACTTTCTAAATGCTGTCCTTTCAGAGAAAATCACTTTCCTTTGAGAGTGCCTTAAGCTACTTACAAGCATTCAACAGAAATTCACATGCATTTCACTGAAAGAGAAGCAGTCTGTTCCAACACTTCAATTCACTGTGCGAAGTGAATGGAGTGTTGCTTCACTTTCTAAATGCTGTCCTTTCAGAGAAAATCACTTTCCTTTGAAATTGCCTTAAGCTACTTACAAGCATTCACAAGAAACTCACATGCATTTTTCTGAAAGAGAAGCAGTCTGTTCCAACACTTCAATTCACTGTGCGTAGTGAATGGAGTGTTGCTTCACTTTCTAAATGCTGTCCTTTCAGAGAAAATCACTTTCTTTGAAAGTGCCTTAAGCTACTTACACACATTCACAGGAAACTCAAATGCGTTTCTATGAAAGAGAAGCTGTCTGTTCCAACACTTCAATTCACTGTGCGAAGTGAACGGAGTGTTGCTTCACTTTCTAAATGCTGTCTTTCAGAGAAAATCACTTTCCTTTGAAAGTGCCTTAAGCTACTTACAAGCATTCACAAAAAACTCATATCTGTTTCTCTGAAAGAGAAGTCGTCTGTTCCAACACTTCAATTCACTGTGTGAAGTGAATGGAGTGTTGTTTCACTTTCTAAATGCTGTCCTTTCAGAGAAAATCACTTTCCTTAGAAAGTGCCTTAAGCTACTTACAAGCATTCCACAGAAATTCACATGCATTTCACTGAAAGTGAAGCAGTCTGTTCCAACACTTCAATTCACTCTGCGAAGTGAATGGAGTGTTGTTTCACTTTCTAAATGCTGTCCTTTCAGAGAAAATCACTTTCCTTTGAAAGTGCCTTAAGCTACTTACACACATTCACAGGAAACTCAAATGCGTTTCTATGAAAGAGAAGCTGTCTGTTCCAACACTTCAATTCACTGTGCGAAGTGAATGGAGTGTTGCTTCACTTTCTAAATGCTGTCCTTTCAGAGAAAATCACTTTCTTTTGAAAGTGCCTTAAGCTACTTACAAGCATTCAACAGAAATTCACATGCGTTTCACTGAAAGAGAAGCAGTCTGTTCCAACATTTCAATTCACTGTGCGAAGTGAATGGAGTGTTGCTTCACTTTCTAAATGCTGTCTTTCAGAGAAAATCACTTTCCTTTGAAAGTGCCTTAAACTACTTACAAGCATTCACAAAAAACTCATATCTGTTTCTCTGAAAGAGAAGTAGTCTGTTCCAACACTTCAATTCACTGTGCGAAGTGAATGGAGTGTTGTTTCACTTTCTAAATGCTGTCCTCTCAGAGAAAATCACTTTCCTTTGAAAGTGCCTTAAGCTACTTACAAGCATTCCACAGAAATTCACATGCGTTTCTCTGAAAGAGAAGCAGTCTGTTCCAACACTTCAATTCACTCTGAGAAGTGAATGGAGTGTTATTTCACTTTCTAAATGCTGTCCTGTCAGAGAAAATCACTTTCCTTTGAAAGTGCCTTAAGCTACTTACACACATTCACAGGAAACACAAATGCGTTTCTATGAAAGAGAAGCTGTCTGTTCCAACACTTCAATTCACTGTGCGAAGTGAATGGAGTGTTGCTTCACTTTCTAAATGCTGTCCATTCAGAGAAAATCACTTTCCTTTGAAAGTGCCTTAAGCTACTTACAAGCATTCAACAGTAATTCACATGCATTTCACTGAAAGAGAAGCAGTCTGTTCCAACACTTCAATTCACTGTGCGAAGTGAATGGAGTGTTGCTTCACTTTCTAAATGCTGTCCTTTCAGAGAAAATCACTTTCCTTAGAAAGTGCCTTAAGCTACTTACACATTCACAGGAAACTCAAATGCGTTTCTATGAAAGAGAAGTTGTCTGTTCCAACACTTCAATTCACTGTGCGAAGTGAATGGAGTGTTGCTACACTTTCTAAATGCTGTCTTTCAGAGGAAATCACTTTCCTTTGAAAGTGCCTTAAGCTACTTACAAGCATTCACAAAAAACTCATATCTGTTTCTCTGAAAGAGAAGTAGTCTGTTCCAACACTTCAATTCACTGTGCAAAGTGAATGGAGTGTTGTTTCACTTTCTAAATGCTGTCCTTTCAGAGAAAATCACTTTCCTTAGAAAGTGCCTTAAGCTACTTACAAGCATTCCACAGAAATTCACATGCGTTTCTCTGAAAGAGAAGCAGTCTGTTCCAACACTTCAATTAACTCTGCGAAGTGAATGGAGTGTTGCTTCACTTTCTAAATGCTGTCCTTTCAGAGAAAATCACTTTCCTTTGAAAGTGCCTTAAGCTACTTACACATTCACAGGAAACTCAAATGCGTTTCTATGAAAGAGAAACTGTCTGTTCCAACACTTCAATTCACTGTGCGAAGTGAATGGAGTGTTGCTTCACTTTCTAAATGCTGTCCTTTCAGAGAAAATCACTTTCTTTTGAAAGTGCCTTAAGCTACTTACAAGCATTCAACAGAAATTCACATGCGTTTCACTGAAAGAGAAGCTGTCTGTTACAACACTTCAATTCACTGTGCGAAGTGAATGGAGTGTTCCTTCACTTTCTAAATGCTGTCCTTTCAGAGAAAATCACTTTCCTTTGATAGTGCCTTAAGCTACTTTCAAGCATTCAACAGAAATTCACATGCGTTTCACTGAAAGAGAAGCAGTCTGTTCCAACATTTCAATTCACTGTGCGAAGAGAATGGAGTGTTGCTTCACTTTCTAAATGCTGTCTTTTCAGAGAAAATCACTTTCCTTTGAAAGTGCCTTAAGCTACTTACAAGCATTCAACAGAAATTCACATGCATTTCACTGAAAGAGAAGCAGTCTGTTCCAACACTTCAATTCACTGTGCGAAGTGAATGGAGTGTTGCTTCACTTTCTAAATGCTGTCCTTTCAGAGAAAATCACTTTCCTTTGAAAATGCCTTAAGCTACTTACAAGCATTCACAAGAAACTCACATGCATTTTTCTGAAAGAGAAGCAGTCTGTTCCAACACTTCAATTCACTGTGCGTAGTGAATGGAGTGTTGCTTCACTTTCTAAATGCTGTCCTTTCAGAGAAAATCACTTTCTTTTGAAAGTGCCTTAAGCTACTTACAAGCATTCACAAAAAACTCATATCTGTTTCTCTGAAAGAGAAGTAGTCTGTTCCAACACTTCAATTCACTGTGCAAAGTGAATGGAGAGTTGTTTCACTTTCTAAATGCTGTCCTTTCAGAGAAAATCACTTTCCTTTGAAAGTGCCTTAAGCTACTTACGAGCATTCCACAGAAATTCACATGCGTTTCTCTGAAAGAGAAGCTGTCTGTTCCAACACTTCAATTAACTCTGCGAAGTGAATGGAGTGTTGCTTCACTTTCTAAATGCTGTCCTTTCAGAGAAAATCACTTTTCTTTGAAAGTGCCTTAAGCTACTTACACACATTCACAGGAAAGTCAAATGCGTTTCTATGAAAGAGAAGCTGTCTGTTCCAACACTTCAATTCACTGTGCGAAGTGAATGGAGTGTTGCTTCACTTTCTAAATGCTGTCTTTCAGAGAAAATCACTTTCCTTTGAAAGTGCCTTAAACTACTTACAAGCATTCACAAAAAACTCATATCTGTTTCTCTGAAAGAGAAGTAGTCTGTTCCAACACTTCAATTCACTCTGAGAAGTGAATGGAGTGTTATTTCACTTTCTAAATGCTGTCCTTTCAGAGAAAATCACTTTCTTTGAAAGTGCCTTAAGATACTTACACACATTCACAGGAAACTCAAATGCGTTTCTATGAAAGAGAAGCTGTCTGTTCCAACACTTCAATTCACTGTGCGAAGTAAATGAAGTGTTGCTTCACTTTCTAAATGCTGTCCTTTCAGAGAAAATCACTTTCCTTTGAGAGTGCCTTAAGCTACTTACAAGCATTCAACAGAAATTCACATGCATTTCACTGAAAGAGAAGCAGTCTGTTCCAACACTTCAATTTACTGTGCGAAGTGAATGGAGTGTTGCTTCACTTTCTAAATGCTGTCCTTTCAGAGAAAATCACTTTCCTTTGAAATTGCCTTAAGCTACTTACAAGCATTCACAAGAAACTCACATGCATTTTTCTGAAAGAGAAGCAGTCTGTTCCAACACTTCAATTCACTGTGCGTAGTGAATGGAGTGTTTCTTCACTTTCTAAATGCTGTCATTTCAGAGAAAATCACTTTCTTTTGAAAGTGCCTTAAGCTACTTACACACATTCACAGGAAACTCAAATGCGTTTCTATGAAAGAGAAGCTGTCTGTTCCAACACTTCAATTCACTGTGCGAAGTGAACAGAGTGTTGCTTCACTTTCTAAATGCTGTCTTTCAGAGAAAATCACTTTCCTTTGAAAGTGCCTTAAGCTACTTACAAGCATTCACAAAAAACTCATATCTGTTTCTCTGAAAGAGAAGTCGTCTGTTCCAACACTTCAATTCACTGTGCGAAGTGAATGGAGTGTTGTTTCACTTTCTAAATGCTGTCCTTTCAGAGAAAATCACTTTCCTTTGAAAGTGCCTTAAGATACTTACAAGCATTCCACCGAAATTCACATGCATTTCTCTGAAAGAGAAGCAGTCTGTTCCAACACTTCAATTCACTCTGCGAAGTGAATGGAGTGTTGTTTCACTTTCTAAATGCTGTCCTTTCAGAGAAAATCACTTTCCTTTGAAAGTTCCTTAAGCTACTTACACACATTCACAGGAAACTCAAATGCGTTTCTATGAAAGAGAAGCTGTCTGTTCCAACACTTCAATTCACTGTGTGAAGTGAATGGAGTGTTGCTTCACTTTCTAAATGCTGTCCTTTCAGAGAAAATCACTTTCTTTTGAAAGTGCCTTAAGCTACATACAAGCATTCAACAGAAATTCAAATGCGTTTCACTGAAAGAGAAGCTGTCTGTTCCAACACTTCAATTCACTGTGCGAAGTGAATGGAGTGTTGCTTCACTTTCTAAATGCTGTCCTTTCAGAGAAAATCACTTTCCTTTGATAGTGCCTTAAAATACTTACAAGCATTCAACAGAAATTCACATGCGTTTCACTGAAAGAGAAGCAGTCTGTTCCAACATTTCAATTCACTGTGCGAAGTGAATGGAGTGTTGCTTCACTTTCTAAATGCTGTCTTTCAGAGAAAATCACTTTCCTTTGAAAGTGCCTTAAGCTACTTACAAGCATTCCACAGAAATTCACATGCGTTTCCCTGAAAGAGAAGCAGTCTGTTCCAACACTTCAATTCACTCTGAGAAGTGAATGGAGTGTTATTTCACTTTCTAAATGCTGTCCTGTCAGAGAAAATCACTTTCCTTTGAAAGTGCCTTAAGCTACTTACACACATTCACAGGAAACTCAAATGCGTTTCTATGAAAGAGAAGCTGTCTGTTCCAACACTTCAATTCACTGTGCGAAGTGAATGGAGTGTTGCTTCACTTTCTAAATGCTGTCCTTTCAGAGAAAATCACTTTCCTTTGAAAGTGCCTTAAGCTACTTACAAGCATTCAACAGAAATTCACATGCATTTCACTGAAAGAGAAGCAGTCTGTTCCAACACTTCAATTCACTGTGCGAAGTGAATGGAGTGTTGCTTCACTTTCTAAATGCTGTCCTTTCAGAGAAAATCACTTTCCTTTGAAAATGCCTTAAGCTACTTACAAGCATTCACAAGAAACTCACATGCATTTTTCTGAAAGAGAAGCAGTCTGTTCCAACACTTCAATTCACAGTGCGTAGTGAATGGAGTGTTGCTTCACTTTCTAAATGCTGTCCTTTCAGAGAAAATCACTTTCTTTTGAAAGTGCCTTAAGCTACTTACACACATTCACAGGAAACTCAAATGCGTTTCTATGAAAGAGAAGCTGTCTGTTCCAACACTTCAATTCACTGTGCGAAGTGAATGGAGTGTTGCTTCACTTTCTAAATGCTGTCTTTCAGAGAAAATCACTTTCCTTTGAAAGTTCCTTAAGCTACTTACAAGCATTCACTAAAAACTCATATCTGTTTCTCTGAAAGAGAAGTAGTCTGTTCCAACACTTCAATTCACTGTGCAAAGTGAATGGAGAGTTGTTTCACTTTCTAAATGCTGTCCTTTCAGAGAAAATCACTTTCCTTTGAAAGTGCCTTAAGCTACTTACAAGCATTCCACAGAAATTCACATGCGTTTCTCTGAAAGAGAAGCTGTCTGTTCCAACACTTCAATTAACTCTGCGAAGTGAATGGAGTGTTGCTTCACTTTCTAAATGCTGTCCTTTCAGAGAAAATCACTTTTCTTTGAAAGTGCCTTAAGCTACTTACACACATTCACAGGAAAGTCAAATGCGTTTCTATGAAAGAGAAGCTGTCTGTTCCAACACTTCAATTCACTGTGCGAAGTGAATGGAGTGTTGCTTCACTTTCTAAATGTTGTCCTTTCAGAGAAAATCACTTTCTTTTGAAAGTGCCTTAAGCTACCTACCAGCATTCAACAGAAATTCACATGCGTTTCACTGAAAGAGAAGCTGTCTGTTCCAACACTTCAATTCACTGTGCGAAGTGAATGGAGTGTTGCTTCACTTTCTAAATGCTGTCCTTTCAGAGAAAATCACTTTCCTTTGATAGTGCCTTAAGGTACTTACAAGCATTCAACAGAAATTCACATGCGTTTCACTGAAAGAGAAGCAGTCTGTTCCAACATTTCAATTCACTGTGCGAAGTGAATGGAGTGTTGCTTCACTTTCTAAATGCTGTCTTTCAGAGAAAATCACTTTCCTTTGAAAGTGCCTTAAGCTACTTACAAGCATTCCACAGAAATTCACATGCGTTTCTCTGAAAGAGAAGCAGTCTGTTCCAACACTTCAATTCACTCTGAGAAGTGAATGGAGTGTTATTTCACTTTCTAAATGCTGTCCTGTCAGAGAAAATCACTTTCCTTTGAAAGTGCCTTAAGCTACTTACACACATTCACAGGAAACTCAAATGCGTTTCAATGAAAGAGAAGCTGTCTGTTCCAACACTTCAATTCACTGTGCGAAGTCAATGGAGTGTTGCTTCACTTTCTAAATGCTGTCCTTTCAGAGAAAATCACTTTCCTTTGAAAGTGCCTTAAGCTACTTACAAGCATTCAACAGAAATTCACATGCATTTCACTGAAAGAGAAGCAGTCTGTTCCAACACTTCAATTCACTGTGCAAAGTGAATGGAGTGTTGCTTCACTTTCTAAATGCTGTCCTTTCAGAGAAAATCACTTTCCTTTGAAAGTGCCTTAAGCTACTTACAAGCATTCAACAGAAATTCACATGCATTTCACTGAAAGAGAAGCAGTCTGTTCCAACACTTCAATTCACTGTGCGAAGTGAATGGAGTGTTGCTTCACTTTCTAAATGCTGTCCTTTCAGAGAAAATCACTTTCCTTTGAAAATGCCTTAAGCTACTTACAAGCATTCACAAGAAACTCACATGCATTTTTCTGAAAGAGAAGCAGTCTGTTCCAACACTTCAATTCACTGTGCGTAGTGAATGGAGTGTTGCTTCACTTTCTAAATGCTGTCCTTTCAGAGAAAATCACTTTCTTTTGAAAGTGCCTTAAGCTACTTACAAGCATTCACAAAAAACTCATATCTGTTTCTCTGAAAGAGAAGTAGTCTGTTCCAACACTTCAATTCACTGTGCAAAGTGAATGGAGAGTTGTTTCACTTTCTAAATGCTGTCCTTTCAGAGAAAATCACTTTCCTTTGAAAGTGCCTTAAGCTACTTACGAGCATTCCACAGAAATTCACATGCGTTTCTCTGAAAGAGAAGCTGTCTGTTCCAACACTTCAATTAACTCTGCGAAGTGAATGGAGTGTTGCTTCACTTTCTAAATGCTGTCCTTTCAGAGAAAATCACTTTTCTTTGAAAGTGCCTTAAGCTACTTACACACATTCACAGGAAAGTCAAATGCGTTTCTATGAAAGAGAAGCTGTCTGTTCCAACACTTCAATTCACTGTGCGAAGTGAATGGAGTGTTGCTTCACTTTCTAAATGCTGTCTTTCAGAGAAAATCACTTTCCTTTGAAAGTGCCTTAAACTACTTACAAGCATTCACAAAAAACTCATATCTGTTTCTCTGAAAGAGAAGTAGTCTGTTCCAACACTTCAATTCACTCTGAGAAGTGAATGGAGTGTTATTTCACTTTCTAAATGCTGTCCTTTCAGAGAAAATCACTTTCCTTTGAAAGTGCCTTAAGATACTTACACACATTCACAGGAAACTCAAATGCGTTTCTATGAAAGAGAAGCTGTCTGTTCCAACACTTCAATTCACTGTGCGAAGTAAATGAAGTGTTGCTTCACTTTCTAAATGCTGTCCTTTCAGAGAAAATCACTTTCCTTTGAGAGTGCCTTAAGCTACTTACAAGCATTCAACAGAAATTCACATGCATTTCACTGAAAGAGAAGCAGTCTGTTCCAACACTTCAATTCACTGTGCGAAGTGAATGGAGTGTTGCTTCACTTTCTAAATGCTGTCCTTTCAGAGAAAATCACTTTCCTTTGAAATTGCCTTAAGCTACTTACAAGCATTCACAAGAAACTCACATGCATTTTTCTGAAAGAGAAGCAGTCTGTTCCAACACTTCAATTCACTGTGCGTAGTGAATGGAGTGTTTCTTCACTTTCTAAATGCTGTCATTTCAGAGAAAATCACTTTCTTTTGAAAGTGCCTTAAGCTACTTACACACATTCACAGGAAACTCAAATGCGTTTCTATGAAAGAGAAGCTGTCTGTTCCAACACTTCAATTCACTGTGCGAAGTGAACAGAGTGTTGCTTCACTTTCTAAATGCTGTCTTTCAGAGAAAATCACTTTCCTTTGAAAGTGCCTTAAGCTACTTACAAGCATTCACAAAAAACTCATATCTGTTTCTCTGAAAGAGAAGTCGTCTGTTCCAACACTTCAATTCACTGTGCGAAGTGAATGGAGTGTTGTTTCACTTTCTAAATGCTGTCCTTTCAGAGAAAATCACTTTCCTTTGAAAGTGCCTTAAGATACTTACAAGCATTCCACCGAAATTCACATGCATTTCTCTGAAAGAGAAGCAGTCTGTTCCAACACTTCAATTCACTCTGCGAAGTGAATGGAGTGTTGTTTCACTTTCTAAATGCTGTCCTTTCAGAGAAAATCACTTTCCTTTGAAAGTTCCTTAAGCTACTTACACACATTCACAGGAAACTCAAATGCGTTTCTATGAAAGAGAAGCTGTCTGTTCCAACACTTCAATTCACTGTGTGAAGTGAATGGAGTGTTGCTTCACTTTCTAAATGCTGTCCTTTCAGAGAAAATCACTTTCTTTTGAAAGTGCCTTAAGCTACATACAAGCATTCAACAGAAATTCAAATGCGTTTCACTGAAAGAGAAGCTGTCTGTTCCAACACTTCAATTCACTGTGCGAAGTGAATGGAGTGTTGCTTCACTTTCTAAATGCTGTCCTTTCAGAGAAAATCACTTTCCTTTGATAGTGCCTTAAAATACTTACAAGCATTCAACAGAAATTCACATGCGTTTCACTGAAAGAGAAGCAGTCTGTTCCAACATTTCAATTCACTGTGCGAAGTGAATGGAGTGTTGCTTCACTTTCTAAATGCTGTCTTTCAGAGAAAATCACTTTCCTTTGAAAGTGCCTTAAGCTACTTACAAGCATTCCACAGAAATTCACATGCGTTTCCCTGAAAGAGAAGCAGTCTGTTCCAACACTTCAATTCACTCTGAGAAGTGAATGGAGTGTTATTTCACTTTCTAAATGCTGTCCTGTCAGAGAAAATCACTTTCCTTTGAAAGTGCCTTAAGCTACTTACACACATTCACAGGAAACTCAAATGCGTTTCTATGAAAGAGAAGCTGTCTGTTCCAACACTTCAATTCACTGTGCGAAGTGAATGGAGTGTTGCTTCACTTTCTAAATGCTGTCCTTTCAGAGAAAATCACTTTCCTTTGAAAGTGCCTTAAGCTACTTACAAGCATTCAACAGAAATTCACATGCATTTCACTGAAAGAGAAGCAGTCTGTTCCAACACTTCAATTCACTGTGCGAAGTGAATGGAGTGTTGCTTCACTTTCTAAATGCTGTCCTTTCAGAGAAAATCACTTTCCTTTGAAAATGCCTTAAGCTACTTACAAGCATTCACAAGAAACTCACATGCATTTTTCTGAAAGAGAAGCAGTCTGTTCCAACACTTCAATTCACAGTGCGTAGTGAATGGAGTGTTGCTTCACTTTCTAAATGCTGTCCTTTCAGAGAAAATCACTTTCTTTTGAAAGTGCCTTAAGCTACTTACACACATTCACAGGAAACTCAAATGCGTTTCTATGAAAGAGAAGCTGTCTGTTCCAACACTTCAATTCACTGTGCGAAGTGAATGGAGTGTTGCTTCACTTTCTAAATGCTGTCTTTCAGAGAAAATCACTTTCCTTTGAAAGTTCCTTAAGCTACTTACAAGCATTCACTAAAAACTCATATCTGTTTCTCTGAAAGAGAAGTAGTCTGTTCCAACACTTCAATTCACTGTGCAAAGTGAATGGAGAGTTGTTTCACTTTCTAAATGCTGTCCTTTCAGAGAAAATCACTTTCCTTTGAAAGTGCCTTAAGCTACTTACAAGCATTCCACAGAAATTCACATGCGTTTCTCTGAAAGAGAAGCTGTCTGTTCCAACACTTCAATTAACTCTGCGAAGTGAATGGAGTGTTGCTTCACTTTCTAAATGCTGTCCTTTCAGAGAAAATCACTTTTCTTTGAAAGTGCCTTAAGCTACTTACACACATTCACAGGAAAGTCAAATGCGTTTCTATGAAAGAGAAGCTGTCTGTTCCAACACTTCAATTCACTGTGCGAAGTGAATGGAGTGTTGCTTCACTTTCTAAATGTTGTCCTTTCAGAGAAAATCACTTTCTTTTGAAAGTGCCTTAAGCTACCTACCAGCATTCAACAGAAATTCACATGCGTTTCACTGAAAGAGAAGCTGTCTGTTCCAACACTTCAATTCACTGTGCGAAGTGAATGGAGTGTTGCTTCACTTTCTAAATGCTGTCCTTTCAGAGAAAATCACTTTCCTTTGATAGTGCCTTAAGGTACTTACAAGCATTCAACAGAAATTCACATGCGTTTCACTGAAAGAGAAGCAGTCTGTTCCAACATTTCAATTCACTGTGCGAAGTGAATGGAGTGTTGCTTCACTTTCTAAATGCTGTCTTTCAGAGAAAATCACTTTCCTTTGAAAGTGCCTTAAGCTACTTACAAGCATTCCACAGAAATTCACATGCGTTTCTCTGAAAGAGAAGCAGTCTGTTCCAACACTTCAATTCACTCTGAGAAGTGAATGGAGTGTTATTTCACTTTCTAAATGCTGTCCTGTCAGAGAAAATCACTTTCCTTTGAAAGTGCCTTAAGCTACTTACACACATTCACAGGAAACTCAAATGCGTTTCAATGAAAGAGAAGCTGTCTGTTCCAACACTTCAATTCACTGTGCGAAGTCAATGGAGTGTTGCTTCACTTTCTAAATGCTGTCCTTTCAGAGAAAATCACTTTCCTTTGAAAGTGCCTTAAGCTACTTACAAGCATTCAACAGAAATTCACATGCATTTCACTGAAAGAGAAGCAGTCTGTTCCAACACTTCAATTCACTGTGCAAAGTGAATGGAGTGTTGCTTCACTTTCTAAATGCTGTCCTTTCAGAGAAAATCACTTTCCTTTGAAAATGCCTTAAGCTACTTAAAAGCATTCACAAGAAACTCACATGCATTTTTATGAAAGAGAAGCAGTCTGTTCCAACACTTCAATTCACTGTGCGTAGTGAATGGAGTGTTGCTTCACTTTCTAAATGCTGTCCTTTCAGAGAAAATCACTTTCTTTTGAAAGTGCCTTAAGCTATTTAGACACATTCACAGGAAACTCAAATGCGTTTCTGTGAAAGAGAAGCTGTCTGTTCCAACACTTCAATTCACTGTGCGAAGTGAATGGAGTGTTGCTTCACTTTCTAAATGCTGTCTTTCAGAGAAAATCACTTTCCTTTGAAAGTTCCTTAAGCTACTTACAAGCATTCACAAAAAACTCATATCTGTTTCTCTGAAAGAGAAGTAGTCTGTTCCAACACTTCAATTCACTGTGCAAAGTGAATGGAGAGTTGTTTCACTTTCTAAAGGCTGTCCTTTCAGAGAAAATCACTTTCCTTTGAAAGTGCCTTAAGCTACTTACAAGCATTCCACAGAAATTCACATGCGTTTCTCTGAAAGAAAAGCTGTCTGTTCCAACACTTCAATTAACTCTGCGAAGTGAATGGAGTGTTGCTTCACTTTCTAAATGCTGTCCTTTCAGAGAAAATCACTTTTCTTTGAAAGTGCCTTAAGCTACTTACACACATTCACAGGAAAGTCAAATGCGTTTCTATGAAAGAGAAGCTGTCTGTTCCAACACTTCAATTCACTGTGCGAAGTGAATGGAGTGTTGCTTCCCATTCTAAATGCTGTCCTTTCAGAGAAAATCACTTTCTTTTGAAAGTGCCTTAAGCTACTTACAAGCATTCAACAGAAATTCACATGCGTTTCACTGAAAGAGAAGCTGTCTGTTCCAACACTTCAATTCACTGTGCGAAGTGAATGGAGTGTTGCTTCACTTTCTAAATGTTGTCCTTTCAGAGAAAATCACTTTCCTTTGATAGTGCCTTAAGCTACTTACAAGCATTCAACAGAAATTCACATGCGTTTCACTGAAAGAGAAGCAGTCTGTTCCAACACTTCAATTCACTGCGCGTAGTGAATGGAGTGTTGCTTCACTTTCTAAATGCTGTCCTTTCAGAGAAAATCACTTTCCTTTGAAAGTGCCTTAAGCTACTTACAAGCATTCAACAGAAATTCACATGCATTTCACTGAAAGATAAGCAGTCTGTTCCAACACTTCAATTCACTGTGCGAAGTGAATGGAGTGTTGCTTCACTTTCTAAATGCTGTCCTTTCAGAGAAAATCACTTTCCTTTGAAAATGCCTTAAGCTACTTACAAGCATTCACAAAAAACTCATATCTGTTTCGTGAAAGAGAAGTAGTCTGTTCCAACACTTCAATTCATTGTGCGAAGTGAGGGGAGTGTTGCTTCACTTTCTAAATGCTGTCCTTTCAGAGAAAATCACTTTCCTTTGAAAGTACCTTAAGCTACTTACAAGCATTCAATAGAAATTCACATGTGTTTCTCTGAAAAAGAAGCAGTCTGTTCCAACACTTCAATTCACTGTGCGAAGTCAATGGAGTGTTGCTTCACTTTCTAAATGCTGTCCTTTCAGAGAAAATCACTTTCCTTTGAAAGTGCCTTAAGCTACTTACAAGCATTCACAAGAAACTCACATGCATTTTTCTGAAAGAGAAGCAGTCTGTTCCAACACTTCAATTCACTGTGCGCAGTGAATGGAGTGTTGCTTCACTTTCTAAATGCTGTCCTTTCAGAGAAAATCACTTTCCTTTGAAAGTGCCTTAAGCTACTTACACACATTCACAGGAAACTCAAATGAGTTTCTATGAAAGAGAAGCTGTCTGTTCCAACACTTCAATTCACTGTGCGAAGTGAATGGAGTGTTGCCTCACTTTCTAAATGCTGTCCTTTCAGAGAAAATCACCTTCCTTTGATAGTGCCTTAAGGTACTTACAAGCATTCAACAGAAATTCATATGCGATTCACTGAAAGAGAAGCAGTCTGTTCCAACATTTCAATTCACTGTGCGAAGTTAATGGAGTGTTGCTTCACTTTCTAAATGCTGTCTTTCAGAGAAAATCACTTTCCTTTGAAAGTGCCTTAAGCTACTTACAAGCATTCCACAGAAATTCACATGCGTTTCTCTGAAAGAGAAGCAGTCTGTTCCAACACTTCAATTCACTCTGAGAAGTGAATGGAGTGTTATTTCACTTTCTAAATGCTGTCCTGTCAGAGAAAATCACTTTCCTTTGAAAGTGCCTTAAGCTACTTACACACATTCACAGGAAACTCAAATGCGTTTCTATGAAAGAGAAGCTGTCTGTTCCAACACTTCAATTCACTGTGCGAAGTGAATGGAGTGTTGCTTCCCTTTCTAAATGCTGTCCTTTCAGAGAAAATCACTTTCTTTTGAAAGTGCCTTAAGCTACTTACAAGCATTCTACAGAAATTCACATGCGTTTCACTGAAAGAGAAGCTGTCTGTTCCAACACTTCAATTCACTGTGCGAAGTGAATGGAGTGTTGCTTCACTTTCTAAATGTTATCCTTTCAGAGAAAATCACTTTCCTTTGATAGTGCCTTAAGCTACTTACAAGCATTCAACAGAAATTCACATGCGTTTCACTGAAAGAGAAGCAGTCTGTTCCAACATTTCAATTCACTGTGCGAAGTGAATGGAGTGTTGCTTCACTTTCTAAATGCTATCCTTTCAGAGAAAATCACTTTCCTTTGAAAGTGCCTTAAGCTACTTACAAGCATTCAACAGAAATTCACATGCATTTCACTGAAAGATAAGCAGTCTGTTCCAACACTTCAATTCACTGTGCGAAGTGAATGGAGTGTTGCTTCACTTTCTAAATGCTGTCCTTTCAGAGAAAATCACTTTCCTTTGAAAATGCCTTAAGCTACTTACAAGCATTCACAAAAAACTCATATCTGTTTCGTGAAAGAGAAGTAGTCTGTTACAACACTTCAATTCACTGTGCGAAGTGAATGGAGTGTTGTATCACTTTCTAAATGCTGTCCTCTCAGAGAAAATCACTTTCCTTTAAAAGTGCCTTAAGCTACTTACAAGCATTCCACAGAAATTCACATGTGTTTCTCTGAAAGAGAAGCAGTCTGTTCCAACACTTCAATTCACTCTGCGAAGTGAATGGAGTGTTGTTTCACGTTCTAAATGCTGTCCTGTCAGAGAAAATCACTTTCCTTTGAAAGTGCCTTAAGCTACTTACAAGCCTTCACAAAAAACTCATATCTGTTTCTCTGAAAGAGAAGTAGTCTGTTCCAACACTTCAATTCACTGTGCGAAGTGAATGGAGTGTTGTTTCACATTCTAAATGCTGTCCTTTCAGAGAAAATCACTTTCCTTTGAAAGTGCCTTAAGCTACTTACAAGCATTCCACAGAAATTCACATGCGTTTCTCTGAAAGAGAAGCAGTCTGTTCCAACACTTCAATTCACTCTGCGAAGTGAATGGAGTGTTGTTTCACTTTCTAAATGCTGTCCTTTCAGAGAAAATCACTTTCCTTTGAAAGTGCCTTAAGCTACATACAAGCATTCAACAGAAATTCACATGCATTTCACTGAAAGATAAGCAGTCTGTTCCAACACTTCAATTCACTGCGCGTAGTGAATGGAGTGTTGCTTCACTTTCTAAATGCTGTCCTTTCGGAGAAAATCACTTTCCTTTGAAAATGCCTTAAGCTACATACAAGCATTCAACAGAAATTCACATGCATTTCACTGAAAGATAAGCAGTCTGTTCCAACACTTCAATTCACTGTGCGAAGTGAATGGAGTGTTGCTTCACTTTCTAAATGCTGTCCTTTCAGAGAAAATCACTTTCCTTTGAAAGTGCCTTAAGCTACTTACAAGCATTCCACAGAAATTCACATGCGTTTCTCTGTAAAAGAAGCAATCTGTTCCAACACTTCAATTCACTGTGTGAAGTGAATGGACTGTTGCTTCACTTTCTAAATGCTGTCCTTTCAGAGAAAATCACTTTCCTTTGAAAGTGCCTTAAGCTACTTACAAGCATTCACAAGAAACTCACATGCATTTTTCTTAAAGAGAAGCAGTCTGTTCCAACACTTTAATTCACTGTGCGTAGTGAATGGAGTGTTGCTTCACTTTCTAAATGCTGTCCTTTCAGAGAAAATCACTTTCCTTTGAAAGTACCTTAAGCTACTTACAAGCATTCAATAGAAATTCACATGTGTTTCTCTGAAAAAGAAGCAGTCTGTTCCAACAGTTCAATTCATTGTCCGAAGTGAATGGAGTGTTGCTTCCCTTTCTAAATGCTGTTTTTTCAGAGAAAATCACTTTCCTTTGAAAGTGCCTTAAGCTACTTACACACATTCACAGGAAACTCAAATGCGTTTCTATGAAAGAGAAGCAGTCTGTTCCAACATTTCAATTCACTGTGCGAAGTGAATGGAGTGTTGCTTCACTTTCTAAATGCTGTCTTTCAGAGAAAATCACTTTCCTTTGAAAGTGCCTTAAGCTACTTACAAGCATTCACAAAAAACTCATATCTGTTTCTCTGAAAGAGAAGTAGTCTGTTCCAACACTTCAATTCACTGTGCGAAGTGAATGGAGTGTTGTTTCACTTTCTAAATGCTGTCCTCTCAGAGAAAATCACTTTCCTTTGAAAGTGCCTTAAGCTACTTACAAGCGTTCCACAGAAATTCACATGCGTTTCTCTGAAAGAGAAGCAGTCTGTTCCAACACTTCAATTCACTGTGCGAAGTGAATGGAGTGTGGTTTCACTTTCTAAATACTGTCCTTTCAGAGAAAATCACTTTCCTTTGAAAGTGCCTTAAGCTACTTACACACAATCACAGGAAACTCAAATGCGTTTCTATGAAAGAGAAGCTCTCTGTTCCAACACTTCAATTCACTGTGCGAAGTGAATGGAGTGTTGCTTCACTTTCTAAATTCTGTCCTCTCAGAGAAAATCACTTTCCTTTGAAAGTGCCTTAAGCTCCTTACAAGGATTCACAAGAAACTCACATGCATTTTTCTGAAAGAGAAGCAGTCTGTTCCAACACTTCAATTCACTGTGCGTAGTGAATGGAGTGTTGCTTCACTTTCTAAAAGATGTCCTTTCAGAGAAAATCACTTTCCTTTGAAAGTACCTTAAGCTACTTACAAGCATTCTATAGAAATTCATATGTGTTTCTCTGAAAAAGAAGCAGTCTGTTCCAACACTTCAATTCACTGTGCGAAGTGAATGGAGTGTTGTTTCACTTTCTAAATGCTGTCCTTTCAGAGAAAATCACTTTCCTTTGAAAGTGCCTTAAGCTACTTACAAGCATTCACAAGAAACTCACATGCAATTTTCTGAAAGAGAAGCAGTCTGTTCCAACACTTCAATTCACTGTGCGTAGTGAATGGAGTGTTGCTTCACTTTCTAAATGCTGTCCTTTCAGAGAAAATCACTTTCCTTTGAAAGTGCCTTAAGCTACTTACAAGCATTCAATAGAAATTCACATGCGTTTCTCTGAAAGAGAAGCAGTCTGTTCCAACACTTCAATTCACTGTGCGAAGTGAATGGAGTGTTGCTTCACTTTCTAAATGCTGTCCATTCAGAGAAAATCACTTTACTTTGAAAGTGCCTTAAGCTACTTACAAGCATTCACAAAAAACTCACATCCGTTTCTCTGAAAGAGAAGCAGTCTGTTCCAACACTTCAATTCACTGTGCGAAGTGAATGGAGTGTTGCTTCACTTTCTAAATGCTGTCCATTCAGAGAAAATCACTTTCCTTTAAAAATGCCTTTAGCTACTTACAAGCATTCACAAAAAACTCATATGTGTTTCGTGAAAGAGAAGTAGTCTGTTCCAACACTTCAATTCACTGTGCGAAGTGAATGAAGTGTGGTTTCACTTTCTAAATGCTGTCCTTTCAGAGAAAATCACTTTCCTTCGAAAGTGCCTTAAGCTACTTACAAGCATTCCACAGAAATTCACATGCGTTTCTCTGAAAAAGAAGCAGTCTGTTCCAACACTTCAATTCACTGTGCGAAGTGAATGGAGTGTTGCTTCACTTTCTAAATGCTGTCCTTTCAGAGAAAATCACTTTCCTTTGAAAGTGCCTTAAGCTACTTACAAGCATTCACAAGAAACTCACATGCATTTTTCTGAAAGAGAAGCTGTCTGTTCCAACACTTCAATTCACTGTACGTAGTGAATGGAGTGTTGCTTCACTTTCTAAATGCTGTCCTTTCAGAGAAAATCACTTTCCTTTGAAAGTACCTTAAGCTACTTACAAGCATTCAATAGAAATTCACATGTGTTTCTCTGAAAAAGAAGCAGTCTGTTCCAACACTTCAATTCACTGTGCGAAGTGAATGGAGTGTTGCTTCACTTTCTAAATGCTGTCCTTTCAGAGAAAATCACTTTCCTTTGAAAGTGCCTTAAGCTACTTACACACATTCACAGGAAACTCAAATGTTTTCTATGAAAGAGAAGCTGTCTGTTCCAACACTTCAATTCACTGTGCGAAGTCAATGGAGTGTTGCTTCACTTTCTAAATGCTGTCCTTTCAGAGAAAATCACTTTCCTTTGAAAGTGCCTTAAGCTACTTACAAGCATTCACAAGAAAATCACATGCATTTTTCTGAAAGAGAAGCAGTCTGTTCCAACACTTCAATTCACTGTGCGAAGTGAATGGAGTGTTGCTTCACTTTCTAAATGCAGTCCTTTCAGAGAAAATCACTTTCCTTTGTAAATGCCTTAAGCTACTTACAAGCATTCACAAAAAACTCATATCTGTTTCGTGAAAGAGAAGTAGTCTGTTCCAACACTTCAATTCACTGTGCGAAGTGAATGGAGTGTGGTTTCACTTTCTAAATGCTGTCCTTTCAGAGAAAATCACTTTCCTTTGAAAGTGCCTTAAGCTACTTACACACATTCCCAGGAAACTCAAATGCGTTTCTATGAAAGAGAAGCTGTCTGTTCCAACACTTCAATTCACTGTGCGAAGTGACTGGAGTGTTGCTTCACTTTCTAAATGCTGTCTTTCAGAGAAAATCACTTTCCTTTGAAACTGCCTTAAGCTACTTACAAGCATTCAACAGAAATTCACATGCGTTTCACTGAAAGAGAAGCAGTCTGTTCCAACACTTCAATTCACTGTGCGAAGTGAATGGAGTGTTGCTTCACTTTCTAAATGCTGTCCTTTCAGAGAAAATCACTTTCCTTTGAAAATGCCTTAAGCTACTTACAAGCATTCACAAAAAACTCATATCTGTTTCGTGAAAGAGAAGTAGTCTGTTCCAACACTTCAATTCACTGTGCGAAGTGAATGGAGTGTGGTTTCACTTTCTAAATGCTGTCAATTCAGAGAAAATCACTTTCCTTTGAAAGTGCCTTAAGCTACTTACAAGCATTACACAGAAATTCACATGCGTTTCTCTGAAAAAGAAGCAGTCTGTTCCAACACTTCAATTCACTGTGCGAAGTGAATGGAGTGTTGCTTCACTTTCTAAATGCTGTCCTTTCAGAGAAAATCACTTTCCTTTGAAAGTGCCTTAAGCTACTTACAAGCATTCACAAGAAACTCACATGCATTTTTCTGAAAGAGAAGCAGTCTGTTTCAACACTTCAATTCACTGTACGTAGTGAAGGGAGTGTTGCTTCACTTTCTAAATGCTGTCCTTTCAGAGAAAATCACTTTCCTTTGAAAGTACCTTAAGCTACTTACAAGCATTCAATAGAAATTCACATGTGTTTCTCTGAAAAAGAAGCAGTCTGTTCCAACACTTCAATTCACTGTGCGAAGTCAATGGAGTGTTGCTTCACTTTCCAAATGTTGTCCTTTCAGAGAAAATCACTTTCCTTTGAAAGTGCCTTAAGCTACTTACTAGCATTCACAAGAAACTCACATGCATTTTTCTGAAAGAGAAGCAGTCTGTTCCAACACTTCAATTCACTGTGCGCAGTGAACGGGGTGTTGCTTCACTTTCTAAATGCTGTCCTTTCAAAGAAAATCACTTTCCTTTGAAAGTGCCTTAAGCTACTTACACACATTCACAGGAAACTCAAATGCGTTTCTATGAAAGAGAAGCTGTTTGTTCCAACACTTCAATTCACTGTGCGAAGTGAATGGAGTGTTGCTTCACTTTCTAAATGCTGTCTTTCAGAGAAAATCACTTTCCTTTGAAAGTGCCTTAAGCTACTTACAATCATTCACAAAAAACTCATATCTGTTTTTCTGAAAGAGAAGTAGTCTGTTACAACACTTCAATTCACTGTGCATAGTGAATGGAGTGTTGTTTCACTTTCTAAATGCTGTCCTTTCAGAGAAAATCACTTTCCTTCGAAAGTGCCTTAAGCTACTTACAAGCATTCCACAGAAATTCACATGCGTTTCTCTGAAAGAGAAGCAGTCTGTTCCAACACTTCAATTCACTCTGCGAAGTGAATGGAGTGTTGTTTCACTTTCTAAATGCTGTCATTTCAGAGAAAATCACTTTCCTTTGAAAGTGCCTTAAGCTACATACAAGCATTCAACAGAAATTCACATGCATTTCACTGAAAGATAAGCAGTCTGTTCCAACACTTCAATTCACTGTGCGTAGTGAATGGAGTGTTGCTTCACTTTCTAAATGCTGTCCTTTCAGAGAAAATCACTTTCCTTTGAAAATGCCTTAAGCTACATACAAGCATTCAACAGAAAATCACATGCATTTCACTGAAAGATAAGTAGTCTGTTCCAACACTTCAATTCACTGTGCGAAGTGAATGGAGTGTTGCTTCACTTTCTAAATGCTGTCCTTTCAGAGAAAATCACTTTCCTTTGAAAGTGCCTTAAGCTACTTACAAGCATTCATTAGAAATTCACATGCGTTTCTCTGTAAAAGAAGCAATCTGTTCCAACACTTCAATTCACTGTGTGAAGTGAATGGAGTGTTGCTTCACTTTCTAAATGCTGTCCTTTCAGAGAAAATCACTTTCCTTTGAAAGTGCCTTAAGCTACTTCCAAGCATTCACAAGAAACTCACATGCATTTTTCTTAAAGAGAAGCAGTCTGTTCCAACACTTTAATTCACTGTGCGTAGTGAATGGAGTGTTGCTTCACTTTCTAAATGCTGTCCTTTCAGAGAAAATCACTTTCCTTTGAAAGTACCTTAAGCTACTTACAAGCATTCAATAGAAATTCACATGTGTTTCTCTGAAAAAGAAGCAGTCTCTTCCAACAGTTCAATTCACTGTCCGAAGTGAATGGAGTGTTGCTTCCCTTTCTAAATGCTGTCCTTTCAGAGAAAATCACTTTCCTTTGAAAGTGCCTTAAGCTACTTACACACATTCACAGGAAACTCAAATGTGTTTCTATGAAAGAGAAGCAGTCTGTTCCAACAATTCAACTCACTGTGCGAAGTGAATGGAGTGTTGCTTCACTTTCTAAATGCTGTCTTTCAGAGAAAATCACTTTCCTTTGAAAGTGCCTTAAGCTACTTACAAGCATTCACAAAAAACTCATATCTGTTTCTCTGAAAGGGAAGTAGTCTGTTCCAACACTTCAATTCAATGTGCGAAGTGAATGGAGTGTTGTTTCACTTTCTAAATGCTGTCCTCTCAGAGAAAATCACTTTCCTTTGAAAGTGCCTTAAGCTACTTACAAGCGTTCCACAGAAATTCACATGCGTTTCTCTGAAAGAGAAGCAGTCTGTTCCAACACTTCAATTCACTCTGCGAAGTGAATGGAGTGTTGTTTCACTTTCTAAATACTGTCCTTTCAGAGAAAATCACTTTCCTTTGAAAGTGCCTTAAGCTACTTACACACATTCACAGGAAACTCAAATGCGTTTCTATGAAAGAGAAGCTTTCTATTCCAACACTTCAATTCACTGTGCGAAGTGAATGGAGTGTTGCTTCACTTTCTAAATTCTGTCCTCTCAGAGAAAATCACTTTCCTTTGAAAGTGCCTTAAGCTCCTTACAAGGATTCACAAGAAATTCACATGCATTTTTCTGAAAGAGAAGCAGTCTGTTCCAACACTTCAATTCACTGTGCGTAGGGAATGGAGTGTTGCTTCACTTTCTAAATGCTGTCCTTTCAGAGAAAATCACTTTCCTTTGAAAGTACCTTAAGCTACTTACAAGCATTCTATAGAAATTCATATGTGTTTCTCTGAAAAAGAAGCAGTCTGTTCCAACACTTCAATTCACTGTGCGAAGTGAATGGAGTGTTGTTTCACTTTCTAAATGCTGTCCTTTCAGAGAAAATCACTTTACTTTGAAAGTGCCTTAAGCTACTTACAAGCATTCACAAGAAACTCACATGCAATTTTCTGAAAGAGAAGCAGTCTGTTCCAACACTTCAATTCACTGTGCGTAGTGAATGGAGTGTTGCTTCACTTTCTAAATGCTGTCCTTTCAGAGAAAATCACTTTCCTTTGAAAGGGCCTTAAGCTACTTACAAGCATTCAATAGAAATTCACATGCGTTTCTCTGAAAGAGAAGCAGTCTGTTCCAACACTTCAATTCACTGTGCGAAGTGAATGGAGTGTTGCTTCACTTTCTAAATGCTGTCCATTCAGAGAAAATCACTTTGCTTTGAAAGTGCCTTAAGCTACTTACAAGCATTCACAAAAAACTCACATCCGTTTCTCTGAAAGAGAAGCAGTCTGTTCCAACACTTCAATTCACTGTGCGAAGTGAATGGAGTGTTGCTTCACTTTCTAAATGCTGTCCATTCAGAGAAAATCACTTTCCTTTGAAAATGCCTTTAGCTACTTACAAGCATTCACAAAAAACTCATATCTGTTTCGTGAAAGAGAAGTAGTCTGTTCCAACACTTCAATTCACTGTGCAAAGTGAATGAAGTGTGGTTTCACTTTCTAAATGCTGTCCTTTCAGAGAAAATCACTTTCCTTTGAAAGTGCCTTAAGCTACTTACAAGCATTCCACAGAAATTCACATGCGTTTCTCTGAAAAAGAAGCAGTCTGTTCCAACACTTCAATTCACTGTGCGAAGTGAATGGAGTGTTGCTTCACTTTCTAAATGCTGTCCTTTCAGAGAAAATCACTTTCCTTTGAAAGTGCCTTAAGCTACTTACAAGCATTCACAAGAAACTCACATGCATTTTTCTGAAAGAGAAGCAGTCTGTTCCAACACTTCAATTCACTGTGCGAAGTGAATGGAGTGTTGCTTCACTTTCTAAATGCTGTCCTTTCAGAGAAAATCACTTTCCTTTGAAAGTGCCTTAAGCTACTTGCAAGCATTCACAAGAAACACTAATGCGTTTCTATGAAAGAGAAGCTGTCTGTTCCAACACTTCAATTCACTGTGCGAAGTGAATGGAGTGTTGCTTCACTTTCTAAATGCTGTCTTTCAGAGAAAATCACTTTCCTTTGAAACTGCCTTAAGCTACTTACAAGCATTCAACAGAAATTCACATGCGTTTCACTGAAAGAGAAGCAGTCTGTTCCAACACTTCAATTCACTGTGCGAAGTGAATGGAGTGTTGCTTCACTTTCTAAATGCTGTCCTTTCAGAGAAAATCACTTTCCTTTGAAAGTGCCTTAAGCTACTTACAAGCATTCAATAGAAATTCACATGCGTTTCACTGAAAGAGAAGCAGTCAGTTCCAACACTTCAATTCACTGTGCGAAGTGAATGGAATGTTGCTTCACTTTCTAAATGCTGTCCTTTCAGAGAAAATCACTTTTCTTTGAAAGTGCCTTAAGCTACTTACAAGCATTCACAAGAAACACACACGTATTTTTCTGAAATAGAAGCAGTTTGTTCAAACACTTCAATTCACTGTGCGAAGTGAATGGAGTGTTGCTTCACTTTCTATATGCTCTCCTTTTAGAGAAAATCACTCTCTTTTGAAACTGCCTTAAGCTATTTACAAGCATTCACAAGAAACCCACATCTGTTTCTCTGAAAGAGAAGCAGTCTGTTCCAACACTTCAATTCACTGTGCGAAATGAATGGAGTGTTGTTTCACTTTCTAAATGATGTCCTTTCAGAGAAAATCACTTTCCTTTGAAAGTGCCTTAAGCTACTTACAAGCATTCACAAAAAACTCATATCTGTTTCGTGAAAGAGAAGTAGTCTGTTCCAACACTTCAATTCACTGTGCGAAGTGAATGGAGTGTGGTTTCACTTTCTAAATGCTGTCCTTTCAGAGAAAATCACTTTCCTTTGAAAGTGCCTTAAGCTACTTACAAGCATTACACAGAAATTCACATGCGTTTCTCTGAAAAAGAAGCAGTCTGTTCCAACACTTCAATTCACTGTGCGAAGTGAATGGAGTGTTGCTTCACTTTCTAAATGCTGTCCTTTCAGAGAAAATCACTTTCCTTTGAAAGTGCCTTAAGCTACTTACAAGCATTCACAAGAAACTCACATGCATTTTTCTGAAAGAGAAGCAGTCTGTTTCAACACTTCAATTCACTGTACGTAGTGAAGGGAGTGTTGCTTCACTTTCTAAATGCTGTCCTTTCAGAGAAAATCACTTTCCTTTGAAAGTACCTTAAGCTACTTACAAGCATTCAATAGAAATTCACATGTGTTTCTCTGAAAAAGAAGCAGTCTGTTCCAACACTTCAATTCACTGTGCGAAGTCAATGGAGTGTTGCTTCACTTTCCAAATGTTGTCCTTTCAGAGAAAATCACTTTCCTTTGAAAGTGCCTTAAGCTACTTACAAGCATTCACAAGAAACTCACATGCATTTTTCTGAAAGAGAAGCAGTCTGTTCCAACACTTCAATTCACTGTGCGCAGTGAATGGAGTGTTGCTTCACTTTCTAAATGCTGTCCTTTCAGAGAAAATCACTTTCCTTTGAAAGTGCCTTAAGCTACTTACACACATTCACAGGAAACTCAAATGCGTTTCTATGAAAGAGAAGCTGTCTGTTCCAACACTTCAATTCACTGTGCGAAGTGAATGGAGTGTTGCTTCACTTTCTAAATGCTGTCTTTCAGAGAAAATCACTTTCCTTTGAAAGTGCCTTAAGCTACTTACAAGCATTCACAAAAAACTCATATCTGTTTCTCTGAAAGAGAAGTAGTCTGTTGCAACACTTCAATTCACTGTGCAATGTGAATGGAGTGTTGTTTCACTTTCTAAATGCTGTCCTTTCAGAGAAAATCACTTTCCTTAGAAAGTGCCTTAAGCTACTTAAAAGCATTCCACAGAAATTCACATGCGTTTCTCTGAAAGAGAAGCAGTCTGTTCCAACACTTCAATTAACTCTGCGAAGTGAATGGAGTGTTGCTTCACTTTCTAAATGCTGTCCTTTCAGAGAAAATCACTTTCCTTTGAAAGTGCCTTAAGCTACTTACAAGCATTCAACAGAAATTCACATGCATTTCACTGAAAGAGAAGCAGTCTGTTCCAACACTTCAATTCACTGTGCAAAGTGAATGGAGTGTTGCTTCACTTTCTAAATGCTGTCCTTTCAGAGAAAATCACTTTCCTTTGAAAATGCCTTTAGCTACTTACAAGCATTCACAAGAAACTCACATGCATTTTTCTGAAAGAGAAGCAGTCTGTTCCAACACTTCAATTCACTGTGCGTAGTGAATGGAGTGTTGCTTCACTTTCTAAATGCTGTCCTTTCAGAGAAAATCACTTTCTTTTGAAAGTGCCTTAAGCTACTTACACACATTCACAGGAAACTCAAATGCGTTTCTATGAAAGAGAAGCTGTCTGTTCCAACACTTCAATTCACTGTGCGAAGTGAACGGAGTGTTGCTTCACTTTCTAAATGCTGTCTTTCAGAGAAAATCACTTTCCTTTGAAAGTGCCTTAAGCTACTTACAAGCATTCACAAAAAACTCATATCTGTTTCTCTGAAAGAGAAGTAGTCTGTTCCAACACTTCAATTCACTCTGCGAAGTGAATGGAGTGTTGTTTCACTTTCTAAATGCTGTCTTTCAGAGAAAATCACTTTCCTTTGAAAGTGCCTTAAGCTCCTTACAAGGATTCACAAGAAACTCACATGCATTTTTCTGAAAGAGAAGCAGTCTGTTCCAACACTTCAATTCACTGTGCGTAGTGAATGGAGTGTTGCTTCACTTTCTAAAAGCTGTCCTTTCAGAGAAAATCACTTTCCTTTGAAAGTACCTTAAGCTACTTACAAGCATTCTATAGAAATTCATATGTGTTTCTCTGAAAAAGAAGCAGTCTGTTCCAACACTTCAATTCACTGTGCGAAGTGAATGGAGTGTTGTTTCACTTTCTAAATGCTGTCCTTTCAGAGAAAATCACTTTCCTTTGAAAGTGCCTTAAGCTACTTACAAGCATTCACAAGAAACTCACATGCAATTTTCTGAAAGAGAAGCAGTCTGTTCCAACACTTCAATTCACTGTGCGTAGTGAATGGAGTGTTGCTTCACTTTCTAAATTATGTCCTTTCAGAGAAAATAACTTTCCTTTGAAAGTGCCTTAAGCTACTTACAAGCATTCACAAGAAACTCACATGCATTTTTCTGAAAGAGAAGCAGTCTGTTTCAACACTTCAATTCACTGTACGTAGTGAAGGGAGTGTTGCTTCACTTTCTAAATGCTGTCCTTTCAGAGAAAATCACTTTCCTTTGAAAGTACCTTAAGCTACTTACAAGCATTCAATAGAAATTCACATGTGTTTCTCTGAAAAAGAAGCAGTCTGTTCCAACACTTCAATTCACTGTGCGAAGTCAATGGAGTGTTGCTTCACTTTCCAAATGTTGTCCTTTCAGAGAAAATCACTTTCCTTTGAAAGTGCCTTAAGCTACTTACAAGCATTCACAAGAAACTCACATGCATTTTTCTGAAAGAGAAGCAGTCTGTTCCAACACTTCAATTCACTGTGCGCAGTGAATGGAGTGTTGCTTCACTTTCTAAATGCTGTCCTTTCAGAGAAAATCACTTTCCTTTGAAAGTGCCTTAAGCTACTTACACACATTCACAGGAAACTCAAATGCGTTTCTATGAAAGAGAAGCAGTCTGTTCCAACACTTCAATTAACTCTGCGAAGTGAATGGAGTGTTGCTTCACTTTCTAAATGCTGTCCTTTCAGAGAAAATCACTTTCCTTTGAAAGTGCCTTAAGCTACTTACAAGCATTCAACAGAAATTCACATGCATTTCACTGAAAGAGAAGCAGTCTGTTCCAACACTTCAATTCACTGTGCGAAGTGAATGGAGTGTTGCTTCACTTTCTAAATGCTGTCCTTTCAGAGAAAATCACTTTCCTTTGAAAATGCCTTTAGCTACTTACAAGCATTCACAAGAAACTCACATGCATTTTTCTGAAAGAGAAGCAGTCTGTTCCAACACTTCAATTCACTGTGCGTAGTGAATGGAGTGTTGCTTCACTTTCTAAATGCTGTCCTTTCAGAGAAAATCACTTTCTTTTGAAAGTGCCTTAAGCTACTTACACACATTCACAGGAAACTCAAATGCGTTTCTATGAAAGAGAAGCTGTCTGTTCCAACACTTCAATTCACTGTGCGAAGTGAACGGAGTGTTGCTTCACTTTCTAAATGCTGTCTTTCAGAGAAAATCACTTTCCTTTGAAAGTGCCTTAAGCTACTTACAAGCATTCACAAAAAACTCATATCTGTTTCTCTGAAAGAGAAGTAGTCTGTTCCAACACTTCAATTCACTGTGCGAAGTGAATGGAGTGTTGTTTCACTTTCTAAATGCTGTCCTTTCAGAGAAAATCACTATCCTTTGAAAGTGCCTTAAGCTACTTACAAGCATTCCACAGAAATTCACATGCATTTCTCTGAAAGAGAAGCAGTCTGTTCCAACACTTCAATTCACTCTGCGAAGTGAATGGAGTGTTGCATCACTTTCTAAATGCTGTCCTTTCAGAGAAAATCACTTTCTTTTGAAAGTGCCTTAAGCTACTTACAAGCATTCAACAGAAATTCACATGCGTTTCACTGAAAGAGAAGCTGTCTGTTCCAACACTTCAATTCACTGTCCGAAGTGAATGGAGTGTTGCTTCACTTTCTAAATGCTGTCCTTTCAGAGAAAATCACTTTCCTTTGATAGTGCCTTAAGCTACTTACAAGCATTCAACAGAAATTCACATGCGTTTCACTGAAAGAGAAGCAGTCTGTTCCAACATTTCAATTCACTGTGCGAAGTGAATGGAGTGTTGCTTCACTTTCTAAATGCTGTCTTTCAGAGAAAATCACTTTCCTTTGAAAGTGCCTTAAACTACTTACAAGCATTCACAAAAAACTCATATCTGTTTCTCTGAAAGAGAAGTAGTCTGTTCCAACACTTCAATTCACTGTGCGAAGTGAATGGAGTGTTGTTTCACTTTCTAAATGCTGTCCTCTCAGAGAAAATCACTTTCCTTTGAAAGTGCCTTAAGCTACTTACAAGCATTCCACAGAAATTCACATGCGTTTCTCTGAAAGAGAAGCAGTCTGTTCCAACACTTCAATTCACTCTGAGAAGTGAATGGAGTGTTATTTCACTTTCTAAATGCTGTCCTGTCAGAGAAAATCACTTTCCTTTGAAAGTGCCTTAAGCTACTTACACACATTCACAGGAAACTCAAATGCGTTTCTATGAAAGAGAAGCTGTCTGTTCCAACAATTCAATTCACTGTGCGAAGTGAATGGAGTGTTGCTTCACTTTCTAAATGCTGTCCTTTCAGAGAAAATCACTTTCCTTTGAAAGTGCCTTAAGCTACTTACAAGCATTCAACAGAAATTCACATGCATTTCACTGAAAGAGAAGCAGTCTGTTCCAACACTTCAATTCACTGTGCGAAGTGAATGGAGTGTTGCTTCACTTTCTAAATGCTGTCCTTTCAGAGAAAATCACTTTCCTTTGAAAATGCCTTAAGCTACTTACAAGCATTCACAAGAAACTCACATGCATTTTTCTGAAAGAGAAGCAGTCTGTTCCAACACTTCAATTCACTGTGCGTAGTGAATGGAGTGTTGCTTCACTTTCTAAATGCTGTCCTTTCAGAGAAAATCACTTTCTTTTGAAAGTGCCTTAAGCTACTTACACACATTCACAGGAAACTCAAATGCGTTTCTATGAAAGAGAAGCTGTCTGTTCCAACACTTCAATTCACTGTGCGAAGTGAATGGAGTGTTGCTTCACTTTCTAAATGCTGTCTTTCAGAGAAAATCACTTTCCTTTGAAAGTGCCTTAAGCTACTTACAAGCATTCACAAAAAACTCATATCTGTTTCTCTGAAAGAGAAGTAGTCTGTTCCAACACTTCAATTCACTGTGCAAAGTGAATGGAGTGTTGTTTCACTTTCTAAATGCTGTCCTTTCAGAGAAAATCACTTTCCTTAGAAAGTGCCTTAAGCTACTTACAAGCATTCCACAGAAATTCACATGCTTTTCTCTGAAAGAGAAGCAGTCTGTTCCAACACTTCAATTAACTCTGCGAAGTGAATGGAGTGTTGCTTCACTTTCTAAATGCTGTCCTTTCAGAGAAAATCACTTTCCTTTGAAAGTGCCTTAAGCTACTTACAAGCATTCAACAGAAATTCACATGCATTTCACTGAAAGAGAAGCAGTCTGTTCCAACACTTCAATTCACTGTGCGAAGTGAACGGAGTGTTGCTTCACTTTCTAAATGCTGTCCTTTCACAGAAAATCACTTTCCTTTGAAAATGCCTTTAGCTACTTACAAGCATTCACAAGAAACTCACATGCATTTTTCTGAAAGAGAAGCAGTCTGTTCCAACACTTCAATTCACTGTGCGTAGTGAATGGAGTGTTGCTTCACTTTCTAAATGCTGTCCTTTCAGAGAAAATCACTTTCTTTTGAAAGTGCCTTAAGCTACTTACACACATTCACAGGAAACTCAAATGCGTTTCTATGAAAGAGAAGCTGTCTGTTCCAACACTTCAATTCACTGTGCAAAGTGAACGGAGTGTTGCTTCACTTTCTAAATGCTGTCTTTCAGAGAAAATCACTTTCCTTTGAAAGTGCCTTAAGCTACTTACAAGCATTCACAAAAAACTCATATCTGTTTCTCTGAAAGAGAAGTAGTCTGTTCCAACACTTCAATTCACTGTGCGAAGTGAATGGAGTGTTGTTTCACTTTCTAAATGCTGTCCTTTCAGAGAAAATCACTTTCCTTTGAAAGTGCCTTAAGCTACTTACAAGCATTCCACAGAAATTCACATGCATTTCTCTGAAAGAGAAGCAGTCTGTTCCAACACTTCAATTCACTCTGCGAAGTGAATGGAGTGTTGTTTCACTTTCTAAATGCTGTCCTTTCAGAGAAAATCACTTTCCTTTGAAAGTGCCTTAAGCTACTTACACACATTCACAGGAAACTCAAATGCGTTTCTATGAAAGAGAAGCTGTCTGTTCCAACACTTCAATTCACTGTGCGAAGTGAATGGAGTGTTGCTTCACTTTCTAAATGCTGTCCTTTCAGAGAAAATCACTTTCTTTTGAAAGTGCCTTAAGCTACTTACAAGCATTCAACAGAAATTCACATGCGTTTCACTGAAAGAGAAGCTGTCTGTTCCAACACTTCAATTCACTGTGCGAAGTGAATGGAGTGTTGCTTCACTTTCTAAATGCTGTCCTTTCAGAGAAAATCACTTTCCTTTGATAGTGCCTTAAGCTACTTACAAGCATTCAACAGAAATTCACATGCGTTTCACTGAAAGAGAAGCAGTCTGTTCCAACATTTCAATTCACAGTGCGAAGTGAATGGAGTGTTGCTTCACTTTCTAAATGCTGTCTTTCAGAGAAAATCACTTTCCTTTGAAAGTGCCTTAAACTACTTACAAGCATTCACAAAAAACTCAGATCTGTTTCTCTGAAAGAGAAGTAGTCTGTTCCAACACTTCAATTCACTGTGCGAAGTGAATGGAGTGTTGTTTCACTTTCTAAATGCTGTCCTCTCAGAGAAAATCACTTTCCTTTGAAAGTGCCTTAAGCTACTTACAAGCATTCCACAGAAATTCACATGCGTTTCTCTGAAAGAGAAGCAGTCTGTTCCAACACTTCAATTCACTCTGAGAAGTGAATGGAGTGTTATTTCACTTTCTAAATGCTGTCCTGTCAGAGAAAATCACTTTCCTTTGAAAGTGCCTTAAGCTACTTACACACATTCACAGGAAACTCAAATGCGTTTCTATGAAAGAGAAGCTGTCTGTTCCAACAATTCAATTCACTGTGCGAAGTGAATGGAGTGTTGCTTCACTTTCTAAATGCTGTCCTTTCAGAGAAAATCACTTTCCTTTGAAAGTGCCTTAAGCTACTTACAAGCATTCAACAGAAATTCACATGCATTTCACTGAAAGAGAAGCAGTCTGTTCCAACACTTCAATTCACTGTGCGAAGTGAATGGAGTGTTGCTTCACTTTCTAAATGCTGTCCTTTCAGAGAAAATCACTTTCCTTTGAAAATGCCTTAAGCTACTTACAAGCATTCACAAGAAACTCACATGCATTTTTCTGAAAGAGAAGCAGTCTGTTCCAACACTTCAATTCACTGTGCGTAGTGAATGGAGTGTTGCTTCACTTTCTAAATGCTGTCCTTTCAGAGAAAATCACTTTCTTTTGAAAGTGCCTTAAGCTACTTACACACATTCACAGGAAACTCAAATGCGTTTCTATGAAAGAGAAGCTGTCTGTTCCAACACTTCAATTCACTGTGCGAAGTGAATGGAGTGTTGCTTCACTTTCTAAATGCTGTCTTTCAGAGAAAATCACTTTCCTTTGAAAGTGCCTTAAGCTACTTACAAGCATTCACAAAAAACTCATATCTGTTTCTCTGAAAGAGAAGTAGTCTGTTCCAAAACTTCAATTCACTGTGCAAAGTGAATGGAGTGTTGTTTCACTTTCTAAATGCTGTCCTTTCAGAGAAAATCACTTTCCTTAGAAAGTGCCTTAAGCTACTTACAAGCATTCCACAGAAATTCACATGCGTTCTCTGAAAGAGAAGCAGTCTGTTCCAACACTTCAATTAACTCTGCGAAGTGAATGGAGTGTTGCTTCACTTTCTAAATGCTGTCCTTTCAGAGAAAATCACTTTCCTTTGAAAGTGCCTTAAGCTACTTACACACATTCACAGGAAACTCAAATGCGTTTCTATGAAAGAGAAGCTGTCTGTTCCAACACTTCAATTCACTGTGCGAAGTGAATGGAGTGTTGCTTCACTTTCTAAATGCTGTCCTTTCAGAGAAAATCACTTTCTTTTGAATGTGCCTTAAGCTACTTACAAGCATTCAACAGAAATTCACATGCGTTTCACTGAAAGAGAAGCTGTCTGTTACAACACTTCAATTCACTGTGCGAAGTGAATGGAGTGTTCCTTCACTTTCTAAATGCTGTCCTTTCAGAGAAAATCACTTTCCTTTGATAGTGCCTTAAGGTACTTACAAGCATTCAACAGATATTCACATGCGTTTCACTGAAAGAGAAGCAGTCTGTTCCAACATTGCAATTCACTGTGCGAAGTGAATGGAGTGTTGCTTCACTTTCTAAATGCTGTCTTTCAGAGAAAATCACTTTCCTTTGAAAGTGCCTTAAGCTACTTACAAGCATTCCACAGAAATTCACATGCGTTTCTCTGAAAGAGAAGCAGTCTGTTCCAACACTTCAATTCACTCTGAGAAGTGAATGGAGTGTTATTTCACTTTCTAAATGCTGTCCTGTCAGAGAAAATCACTTTCCTTTGAAAGTGCCTTAAGCTACTTACACACATTCACAGGAAACTCAAATGCGTTTCTATGAAAGAGAAGCTGTCTGTTCCAACACTTCAATTCACTGTGCGAAGTGAATGGAGTGTTGCTTCACTTTCTAAATGCTGTCCTTTCAGAGAAAATCACTTTCCTTTGAGAGTGCCTTAAGCTACTTACAAGCATTCAACAGAAATTCACATGCATTTCACTGAAAGAGAAGCAGTCTGTTCCAACACTTCAATTCACTGTGCGAAGTGAATGGAGTGTTGCTTCACTTTCTAAATGCTGTCCTTTCAGAGAAAATCACTTTGCTTTGAAATTGCCTTAAGCTACTTACAAGCATTCACAAGAAACTCACATGCATTTTTCTGAAAGAGAAGCAGTCTGTTCCAACACTTCAATTCACTGTGCGTAGTGAATGGAGTGTTGCTTCACTTTCTAAATGCTGTCCTTTCAGAGAAAATCACTTTCTTTTGAAAGTGCCTTAAGCTACTTACACACATTCACAGGAAACTCAAATGCGTTTCTATGAAAGAGAAGCTGTCTGTTCCAACACTTCAATTCACTGTGCGAAGTGAACGGAGTGTTGCTTCACTTTCTAAATGCTGTCTTTCAGAGAAAATCACTTTCCTTTGAAAGTGCCTTAAGCTACTTACAAGCATTCACAAAAAACTCATATCTGTTTCTCTGAAAGAGAAGTCGTCTGTTCCAACACTTCAATTCACTGTGCGAAGTGAATGGAGTGTTGTTTCACTTTCTAAATGCTGTCCTTTCAGAGAAAATCACTTTCCTTTGAAAGTGCCTTAAGCTACTTACAAGCATTCCACAGAAATTCACATGCATTTCACGGAAAGTGAAGCAGTCTGTTCCAACACTTCAATTCACTCTGCGAAGTGAATGGAGTGTTGTTTCACTTTCTAAATGCTGTCCTTTCAGAGAAAATCACTTTCCTTTGAAAGTGCCTTAAGCTACTTACACACATTCACAGGAAACTCAAATGCGTTTCTATGAAAGAGAAGCTGTCTGTTCCAACACTTCAATTCACTGTGCGAAGTGAATGGAGTGTTGCTTCACTTTCTAAATGCTGTCCTTTCAGAGAAAATCACTTTCTTTTGAAAGTGCCTTAAGCTACTTACAAGCATTCAACAGAAATTCACATGCGTTTCACTGAAAGAGAAGCTGTCTGTTCCAACACTTCAATTCACTGTGCGAAGTGAATGGAGTGTTGCTTCACTTTCTAAATGCTGTCCTTTCAGAGAAAATCACTTTCCTTTGATAGTGCCTTAAGCTACTTACAAGCATTCAACAGAAATTCACATGCGTTTCACTGAAAGAGAAGCTGTCTGTTCCAACACTTCAATTCACTGTGCGAAGTGAATGGAGTGTTGCTTCACTTTCTAAATGCTGTCCTTTCAGAGAAAATCACTTTCCTTTGATAGTGCCTTAAGCTACTTACAAGCATTCAACAGAAATTCACATGCGTTTCACTGAAAGAGAAGCAGTCTGTTCCAACATTTCAATTCACTGTGCGAAGTGTATGGAGTGTTGCTTCACTTTCTAAATGCTGTCTTTCAGACAAAATCACTTTCCTTTGAAAGTGCCTTAAACTACTTACAAGCATTCACAAAAAACTCATATCTGTTTCTCTGAAAGAGAAGTAGTCTGTTCCAACACTTCAATTCACTGTGCGAAGTGAATGGAGTGTTGTTTCACTTTCTAAATGCTGTCCTCTCAGAGAAAATCACTTTCCTTTGAAAGTGCCTTAGGCTACTTACAAGCATTCCACAGAAATTCACATGCGTTTCTCTGAAAGAGAAGCAGTCTGTTCCAACACTTCAATTCACTCTGAGAAGTGAATGGAGTGTTATTTCACTTTCTAAATGCTGTCCTGTCAGAGAAAATCACTTTCCTTTGAAAGTGCCTTAAGCTACTTACACACATTCACAGGAAACTCAAATGCGTTTCTATGAAAGAGAAGCTGTCTGTTCCAACACTTCAATTCACTGTGCGAAGTGAATGGAGTGTTGCTTCACTTTCGAAATGCTGTCCTTTCAGAGAAAATCACTTTCCTTTGAAAGTGCCTTAAGCTACTTACAAGCATTCAACAGAAATTCACATGCATTTCACTGAAAGAGAAGCAGTCTGTTCCAACACTTCAATCCACTGTGCGAAGTGAATGGAGTGTTGCTTCACTTTCTAAATGCTGTCCTTTCAGAGAAAATCACTTTCCTTTGAAAATGCCTTAAGCTACTTGCAAGCATTCACAAGAAACACTAATGCGTTTCTATGAAAGAGAAGCAGTCTGTTCCAACACTTCAATTCACTGTGCATAGTGAATGGAGTGTTGCTTCACTTTCTAAATGCTGTCCTTTCAGAGAAAATCACTTTCTTTTGAAAGTGCCTTAAGCTACTTACACACATTCACAGGAAACTCAAATGCGTTTCTATGAAAGAGAAGCTGTCTGTTCCAACACTTCAATTCACTGTGCGAAGTGAATGGAGTGTTGCTTCACTTTCTAAATGCTGTCTTTCAGAGAAAATCACTTTCCTTTGAAAGTGCCTTAAGCTACTTACAAGCATTCACAAAAAACTCATATCTGTTTCTCTGAAAGAGAAGTAGTCTGTTCCAACACTTCAATTCACTGTGCAAAGTGAATGGAGTGTTGTTTCACTTTCTAAATGCTGTCCTTTCAGAGAAAATCACTTTCCTTAGAAAGTGCCTTAAGCTACTTACAAGCATTCCACAGAAATTCACATGCGTTCTCTGAAAGAGAAGCAGTCTGTTCCAACACTTCAATTAACTCTGCGAAGTGAATGGAGTGTTGCTTCACTTTCTAAATGCTGTCCTTTCAGAGAAAATCACTTTCCTTTGAAAGTGCCTTAAGCTACTTACACACATTCACAGGAAACTCAAATGCGTTTCTATGAAAGAGAAGCTGTCTGTTCCAACACTTCAATTCACTGTGCGAAGTGAATGGAGTGTTGCTTCACTTTCTAAATGCTGTCCTTTCAGAGAAAATCACTTTCTTTTGAATGTGCCTTAAGCTACTTACAAGCATTCAACAGAAATTCACATGCGTTTCACTGAAAAGAAGCTGTCTGTTACAACACTTCAATTCACTGTGCGAAGTGAATGGAGTGTTCCTTCACTTTCTAAATGCTGTCCTTTCAGAGAAAATCACTTTCCTTTGATAGTGTCTTAAGGTACTTACAAGCATTCAACAGAAATTCACATGCGTTTCACTGAAAGAGAAGCAGTCTGTTCCAACATTTCAATTCACTGTGCGAAGTGAATGGAGTGTTGCTTCACTTTCTAAATGCTGTCTTTCAGAGAAAATCACTTTCCTTTGAAAGTGCCTTAAGCTACTTACAAGCATTCCACAGAAATTCACATGCGTTTCTCTGAAAGAGAAGCAGTCTGTTCCAACACTTCAATTCACTCTGAGAAGTGAATGGAGTGTTATTTCACTTTCTAAATGCTGTCCTGTCAGAGAAAATCACTTTCCTTTGAAAGTGCCTTAAGCTACTTACACACATTCACAGGAAACACAAATGCGTTTCTATGAAAGAGAAGCTGTCTGTTCCAACACTTCAATTCACTGTGCGAAGTGAATGGAGTGTTGCTTCACTTTCTAAATGCTGTCCTTTCAGAGAAAATCACTTTCCTTTGAGAGTGCCTTAAGCTACTTACAAGCATTCAACAGAAATTCACATGCATTTCACTGAAAGAGAAGCAGTCTGTTCCAACACTTCAATTCACTGTGCGAAGTGAATGGAGTGTTGCTTCACTTTCTAAATGCTGTCCTTTCAGAGAAAATCACTTTGCTTTGAAATTGCCTTAAGCTACTTACAAGCATTCACAAGAAACTCACATGCATTTTTCTGAAAGAGAAGCAGTCTGTTCCAACACTTCAATTCACTGTGCGTAGTGAATGGAGTGTTGCTTCACTTTCTAAATGCTGTCCTTTCAGAGAAAATCACTTTCTTTTGAAAGTGCCTTAAGCTACTTACACACATTCACAGGAAACTCAAATGCGTTTCTATGAAAGAGAAGCTGTCTGTTCCAACACTTCAATTCACTGTGCGAAGTGAACGGAGTGTTGCTTCACTTTCTAAATGCTGTCTTTCAGAGAAAATCACTTTCCTTTGAAAGTGCCTTAAGCTACTTACAAGCATTCACAAAAAACTCATATCTGTTTCTCTGAAAGAGAAGTCGTCTGTTCCAACACTTCAATTCACTGTGCGAAGTGAATGGAGTGTTGTTTCACTTTCTAAATGCTGTCCTTTCAGAGAAAATCACTTTCCTTTGAAAGTGCCTTAAGCTACTTACAAGCATTCCACAGAAATTCACATGCGTTTCACGGAAAGTGAAGCAGTCTGTTCCAACACTTCAATTCACTCTGCGAAGTGAATGGAGTGTTGTTTCACTTTCTAAATGCTGTCCTTTCAGAGAAAATCACTTTCCTTTGAAAGTGCCTTAAGCTACTTACACACATTCACAGGAAACTCAAATGCGTTTCTATGAAAGAGAAGCTGTCTGTTCCAACACTTCAATTCACTGTGCGAAGTGAATGGAGTGTTGCTTCACTTTCTAAATGCTGTCCTTTCAGAGAAAATCACTTTCTTTTGAAAGTGCCTTAAGCTACTTACAAGCATTCAACAGAAATTCACATGCGTTTCACTGAAAGAGAAGCTGTCTGTTCCAACACTTCAATTCACTGTGCGAAGTGAATGGAGTGTTGCTTCACTTTCTAAATGCTGTCCTTTCAGAGAAAATCACTTTCCTTTGATAGTGCCTTAAGCTACTTACAAGCATTCAACAGAAATTCACATGCGTTTCACTGAAAGAGAAGCAGTCTGTTGCAACATTTCAATTCACTGTGCGAAGTGAATGGAGTGTTGCTTCACTTTCTAAATGCTGTCTTTCAGAGAAAATCACTTTCCTTTGAAATTGCCTTAAACTACTTACAAGCATTCACAAAAAACTCATATCTGTTTCTCTGAAAGAGAAGTAGTCTGTTCCAACACTTCAATTCACTGTGCGAAGTGAATGGAGTGTTGTTTCACTTTCTAAATGCTGTCCTCTCAGAGAAAATCACTTTCCTTTGAAAGTGCCTTAAGCTACTTACAAGCATTCCACAGAAATTCACATGCGTTTCTCTGAAAGAGAAGCAGTCTGTTCCAACACTTCAATTCACTCTGAGAAGTGAATGGAGTGTTATTTCACTTTCTAAATGCTGTCCTGTGTGAGAAAATCACTTTCCTTTGAAAGTGCCTTAAGCTACTTACACACATTCACAGGAAACTCAAATGCGTTTCTATGAAAGAGAAGCTGTCTGTTCCAACACTTCAATTCACTGTGCGAAGTGAATGGAGTGTTGCTTCACTTTCTAAATGCTGTCCATTCAGAGAAAATCACTTTCCTTTGAAAGTGCCTTAAGCTACTTACAAGCATTCAACAGAAATTCACATGCATTTCACTGAAAGATAAGCAGTCTGTTCCAACACTTCAATTCACTGTGCGAAGTGAATGGAGTGTTGCTTCACTTTCTAAATGCTGTCCTTTCAGAGAAAATCACTTTCCTTTGAAAATGCCTTAAGCTACTTACAAGCATTCACAAGAAACTCACATGCATTTTTCTGAAAGAGAAGCTGTCTGTTCCAACACTTCAATTCACTGTGCGTAGTGAATGGAGTGTTGCTTCACTTTCTAAATGCTGTCCTTTCAGAGAAAATCACTTTCTTTTGAAAGTGCCTTAAGCTACTTACAAGCATTCACAAAAAACTCATATCTGTTTCTCTGAAAGAGAAGTAGTCTGTTCCAACACTTCAATTCACTGTGCAAAGTGAATGGAGAGTTGTTTCACTTTCTAAATGCTGTCCTTTCAGAGAACATCACTTTCCTTTGAAAGTGCCTTAAGCTAATTACAAGCATTCAACAGAAATTCACATGCGTTTCTCTGAAAGAGAAGCTGTCGGTTCCAACACTTCAATTAACTCTGCGAAGTGAATGGAGTGTTGCTTCACTTTCTAAATGCTGTCCTTTCAGAGAAAATCACTTTTCTTTGAAAGTGCCTTAAGCTACTTACACACATTCACAGGAAAGTCAAATGCGTTTCTATGAAAGAGAAGCTGTCTGTTCCAACACTTCAATTCACTGTGCGAAGTGAATGGAGTGTTGCTTCACTTTCTAAATGCTGTCTTTCAGAGAAAATCACTTTCCTTTGAAAGTGCCTTAAACTACTTACAAGCATTCACAAAAAACTCATATCTGTTTCTCTGAAAGAGAAGTAGTCTGTTCCAACACTTCAATTCACTCTGAGAAGTGAATGGAGTGTTATTTCACTTTCTAAATGCTGTCCTTTCAGAGAAAATCACTTTCCTTTGAAAGTGCCTTAAGATACTTACACACATTCACAGGAAACTCAAATGCGTTTCTATGAAAGAGAAGCTGTCTGTTCCAACACTTCAATTCACTGTGCGAAGTGAATGAAGTGTTGCTTCACTTTCTAAATGCTGTCCTTTCAGAGAAAATCACTTTCCTTTGAGAGTGCCTTAAGCTACTTACAAGCATTCAACAGAAATTCACATGCATTTCACTGAAAGAGAAGCAGTCTGTTCCATCACTTCAATTCACTGTGCGAAGTGAATGGAGTGTTGCTTCACTTTCTAAATGCTGTCCTTTCAGAGAAAATCACTTTCCTTTGAAATTGCCTTAAGCTACTTACAAGCATTCACAAGAAACTCACATGCATTTTTCTGAAAGAGAAGCAGTCTGTTCCAACACTTCAATTCACTGTGCGTAGTGAATGGAGTGTTGCTTCACTTTCTAAATGCTGTCCTTTCAGAGAAAATCACTTTCTTTTGAAAGTGCCTTAAGCTACTTACACACATTCACAGGAAACTCAAATGCGTTTCTATGAAAGAGAAGCTGTCTGTTCCAACACTTCAATTCACTGGGCGAAGTGAACGGAGTGTTGCATCACTTTCTAAATGCTGTCTTTCAGAGAAAATCACTTTCCTTTGAAAGTGCCTTAAGCTACATACAAGCATTCAACAGAAATTCACATGCATTTCACTGAAAGAGAAGCTGTCTGTTCCAACACTTCAATTCACTGTGCGAAGTGAATGGAGTGTTGCTTCACTTTCTAAATGCTGTCCTTTCAGAGAAAATCACTTTCCTTTGATAGTGCCTTAAAATACTTACAAGCATTCAACAGAAATTCACATGCTTTTCACTGAAAGAGAAGCAGTCTGTTCCAACATTTCAATTCACTGTGCGAAGTGAATGGAGTGTTGCTTCACTTTCTAAATGCTGTCTTTCAGAGAAAATCACTTTCCTTTGAAAGTGCCTTAAGCTACTTACAAGCATTCCACAGAAATTCACATGCGTTTCCCTGAAAGAGAAGCAGTCTGTTCCAACACTTCAATTCACTCTGAGAAGTGAATGGAGTGTTATTTCACTTTCTAAATGCTGTCCTGTCAGAGAAAATCACTTTCCTTTGAAAGTGCCTTAAGCTACTTACACACATTCACAGGAAACTCAAATGCGTTTCTATGAAAGAGAAGCTGTCTGTTCCAACACTTCAATTCACTGTGCGAAGTGAATGGAGTGTTGCTTCACTTTCTAAATGCTGTCCTTTCAGAGAAAATCACTTTCCTTTGAAAGTGCCTTAAGCTACTTACAAGCATTCAACAGAAATTCACATGCATTTCACTGAAAGAGAAGCAGTCTGTTCCAACACTTCAATTCACTGTGCGAAGTGAATGGAGTGTTGCTTCACTTTCTAAATGCTGTCCTTTCAGAGAAAATCACTTTCCTTTGAAAATGCCTTAAGCTACTTACAAGCATTCACAAGAAACTCACATGCATTTTTCTGAAAGAGAAGCAGTCTGTTCCAACACTTCAATTCACTGTGCGTAGTGAATGGAGTGTTGCTTCACTTTCTAAATGCTGTCCTTTCGGAGAAAATCACTTTCTTTTGAAAGTGCCTTAAGCTACTTACACACATTCACAGGAAACTCAAATGCGTTTCTATGAAAGAGAAGCTGTCTGTTCCAACACTTCAATTCACTGTGCGAAGTGAATGGAGTGTTGCTTCACTTTCTAAATGCTGTCTTTCAGAGAAAATCACTTTCCTTTGAAAGTTCCTTAAGCTACTTACAAGCATTCACAAAAAACTCATATCTGTTTCTCTGAAAGAGAAGTAGTCTGTTCCAACACTTCAATTCACTGTGCAAAGTGAATGGAGAGTTGTTTCACTTTCTAAATGCTGTCCTTTCAGAGAAAATCACTTTCCTTTGAAAGTGCCTTAAGCTACTTACAAGCATTCCACAGAAATTCACATGCGTTTCTCTGAAAGAGAAGCTGTCTGTTCCAACACTTCAATTCACTGTGCGAAGTGAATGGAGTGTTGCTTCACTTTCTAAATGCTGTCTTTCAGAGAAAATCACTTTCCTTTGAAAGTGCCTTAAGCTACTTACAAGCATTCACAAAAAACTCATATCTGTTTCTCTGAAAGAGAAGTCGTCTGTTCCAACACTTCAATTCACTGTGCGAAGTGAATGGAGTGTTGTTTCACTTTCTAAATGCTGTCCTTTCAGAGAAAATCACTTTCCTTTGAAAGTGCCTTAAGCTACTTACAAGCATTCCACAGAAATTCACATGCATTTCTCTGAAAGAGAAGCAGTCTGTTCCAACACTTCAATTCACTCTGCGAAGTGAATGGAGTGTTGTTTCACTTTCTAAATGCTGTCCTTTCAGAGAAAATCACTTTCCTTTGAAAGTGCCTTAAGCTACTTACACACATTCACAGGAAACTCAAATGCGTTTCTATGAAAGAGAAGCTGTCTGTTCCAACACTTCAATTCACTGTGCGAAGTGAATGGAGTGTTGCTTCACTTTCTAAATGCTGTCCTTTCAGAGAAAATCACTTTCTTTTGAAAGTGCCTTAAGCTACATACAAGCATTCAACAGAAATTCATATGCGTTTCACTGAAAGAGAAGCTGTCTGTTCCAACACTTCAATTCACTGTGCGAAGTGAATGGAGTGTTGCTTCACTTTCTAAATGCTGTCCTTTCAGAGAAAATCACTTTCCTTTGATAGTGCCTTAAAATACTTACAAGCATTCAACAGAAATTCACATGCGTTTCACTGAAAGAGAAGCAGTCTGTTCCAACATTTCAATTCACTGTGCGAAGTGAATGGAGTGTTGCTTCACTTTCTAAATGCTGTCTTTCAGAGAAAATCACTTTCCTTTGAAAGTGCCTTAAGCTACTTACAAGCATTCCACAGAAATTCACATGCGTTTCCCTGAAAGAGAAGCAGTCTGTTCCAACACTTCAATTCACTCTGAGAAGTGAATGGAGTGTTATTTCACTTTCTAAATGCTGTCCTGTCAGAGAAAATCACTTTCCTTTGAAAGTGCCTTAAGCTACTTACACACATTCACAGGAAACTCAAATGCGTTTCAATGAAAGAGAAGCTGTCTGTTCCAACACTTCAATTCACTGTGCGAAGTGAATGGAGTGTTGCTTCACTTTCTAAATGCTGTCCTTTCAGAGAAAATCACTTTCCTTTGAAAGTGCCTTAAGCTACTTACAAGCATTCAATAGAAATTCACATGCATTTCACTGAAAGAGAAGCAGTCTGTTCCAACACTTCAATTCACTGTGCGAAGTGAATGGAGTGTTGCTTCACTTTCTAAATGCTGTCCTTTCAGAGAAAATCACTTTCCTTTGAAAATGCCTTAAGCTACTTACAAGCATTCACAAGAAACTCACATGCATTTTTCTGAAAGAGAAGCAGTCTGTTCCAACACTTCAATTCACTGTGCGTAGTGAATGGAGTGTTGCTTCACTTTCTAAATGCTGTCCTTTCAGAGAAAATCACTTTCTTTTGAAAGTGCCTTAAGCTACTTACACACATTCACAGGAAACTCAAATGCGTTTCTATGAAAGAGAAGCTGTCTGTTCCAACACTTCAATTCACTGTGCGAAGTGAATGGAGTGTTGCTTCACTTTCTAAATGCTGTCTTTCAGAGAAAATCACTTTCCTTTGAAAGTTCCTTAAGTTACTTACAAGCATTCACAAAAAACTCATATCTGTTTCTCTGAAAGAGAAGTAGTCTGTTCCAACACTTCAATTCACTGTGCAAAGTGAATGGAGAGTTGTTTCACTTTCTAAAGGCTGTCCTTTCAGAGAAAATCACTTTCCTTTGAAAGTGCCTTAAGCTACTTACAAGCATTCCACAGAAATTCACATGCGTTTCTCTGAAAGAGAAGCTGTCTCTTCCAACACTTCAATTAACTCTGCGAAGTGAATGGAGTGTTGCTTCACTTTCTAAATGCTGTCCTTTCAGAGAAAATCACTTTTCTTTGAAAGTGCCTTAAGCTACTTACACACATTCACAGGAAAGTCAAATGCGTTTCTATGAAAGAGAAGCTGTCTGTTCCAACACTTCAATTCACTGTGCGAAGTGAATGGAGTGTTGCTTCCCTTTCTAAATGCTGTCCTTTCAGAGAAAATCACTTTCTTTTGAAAGTGCCTTAAGCTACTTACAAGCATTCAACAGAAATTCACATGCGTTTCACTGAAAGAGAAGCTGTCTGTTCCAACACTTCAATTCACTGTGCGAAGTGAATGGAGTGTTGCTTCACTTTCTAAATGTTGTCCTTTCAGAGAAAATCACTTTCCTTTGATAGTGCCTTAAGCTTCTTACAAGCATTCAACAGAAATTCACATGCGTTTCACTGAAAGAGAAGCAGTCTGTTCCAACATTTCAATTCACTGTGCGAAGTGAATGGAGTGTTGCTTCACTTTCTAAATGCTGTCCTTTCAGAGAAAATCACTTTCCTTTGAAAGTGCCTTAAGCTACTTACAAGCATTCAACAGAAATTCACATGCATTTCACTGAAAGATAAGCAGTCTGTTCCAACACTTCAATTCACTGTGCGAAGTGAATGGAGTGTTGCTTCACTTTCTAAATGCTGTCCTTTCAGAGAAAATCACTTTCCTTTGAAAATGCCTTAAGCTACTTACAAGCATTCACAAAAAACTCATATCTGTTTCGTGAAAGAGAAGTAGTCTGTTCCAACACTTCAATTCACTGTGCGAAGTGAATGGAGTGTGGTTTCACTTTCTAAATGCTGTCCTTTCAGAGAAAATCACTTTCCTTTGAAAGTGCCTTAAGCTACTTACAAGCATTCCACAGAAATTCACATGCGTTTCTCTGAAAAAGAAGCAGTCTGTTCCAACACTTCAATTCACTGTGCGAAGTGAATGGAGTGTTGCTTCACTTTCTAAATGCTGTCCTTTCAGAGAAAATCACTTTCCTTTGAAAATGCCTTAAGCTACTTACTAGCATTCACAAGAAACTCACATGCATTTTTCTGAAAGAGAAACAGTCTTTTCGAACACTTCAATTCACTGTACGTAGTGAAGGGAGTGTTGCTTCACTTTCTAAATGCTGTCCTTTCAGAGAAAATCACTTTCCTTTGAAAGTACCTTAAGCTACTTACAAGCATTCAATAGAAATTCACATGTGTTTCTCTGAAAAAGAAGCAGTCTGTTCCAACACTTCAATTCACTGTGCGAAGTGAATGGAGTGTTGCTTCACTTTCTAAATGTTGTCCTTTCAGAGAAAATCACTTTCCTTTGATAGTGCCTTAAGCTTCTTACAAGCATTCAACAGAAATTCACATGCGTTTCACTGAAAGAGAAGCAGTCTGTTCCAACATTTCAATTCACTGTGCGAAGTGAATGGAGTGTTGCTTCACTTTCTAAATGCTGTCCTTTCAGAGAAAATCACTTTACTTTGAAAGTGCCTTAAGCTACTTACAAGCATTCAACAGAAATTCACATGCATTTCACTGAAAGATAAGCAGTCTGTTCCAACACTTCAATTCACTGTGCGAAGTGAATGGAGTGTTGCTTCACTTTCTAAATGCTGTCCTTTCAGAGAAAATCACTTTCCTTTGAAAATGCCTTAAGCTACTTACAAGCATTCACAAAAAACTCATATCTGTTTCGTGAAAGAGAAGTAGTCTGTTCCAACACTTCAATTCACTGTGCGAAGTGAATGGAGTGTGGTTTCACTTTCTAAATGCTGTCCTTTCAGAGAAAATCACTTTCCTTTGAAAGTGCCTTAAGCTACTTACAAGCATTCCACAGAAATTCACATGCGTTTCTCTGAAAAAGAAGCAGTCTGTTCCAACACTTCAATTCACTGTGCGAAGTGAATGGAGTGTTGCTTCACTTTCTAAATGCTGTCCTTTCAGAGAAAATCACTTTCCTTTGAAAATGCCTTAAGCTACTTACTAGCATTCACAAGAAACTCACATGCATTTTTCTGAAAGAGAAACAGTCTTTTCGAACACTTCAATTCACTGTACGTAGTGAAGGGAGTGTTGCTTCACTTTCTAAATGCTGTCCTTTCAGAGAAAATCACTTTCCTTTGAAAGTACCTTAAGCTACTTACAAGCATTCAATAGAAATTCACATGTGTTTCTCTGAAAAAGAAGCAGTCTGTTCCAACACTTCAATTCACTGTGCGAAGTCAATGGAGTGTTGCTTCACTTTCTAAATGCTGTCCTTTCAGAGAAAATCACTTTCCTTTGAAAGTGCCTTAAGCTACTTACAAGCATTCACAAGAAACTCACATGCATTTTTCTGAAAGAGAAGCAGTCTGTTCCAACACTTCAATTCACTGTGCGCAGTGAATGGAGTGTTGCTTCACTTTCTAAATGCTGTCCTTTCAGAGAAAATCACTTTCCTTTGAAAGTGCCTTAAGCTACTTACACACATTCACAGGAAACTCAAATGCGTTTCTATGAAAGAGAAGCTGTCTGTTCCAACACTTCAATTCACTGTGCAAAGTGAATGGAGTGTTGCCTCACTTTCTAAATGCTGTCCTTTCAGAGAAAATCACTTTCCTTTGATAGTGCCTTAAGGTACTTACAAGCATTCAACAGAAATTCATATGCGATTCACTGAAAGAGAAGCAGTCTGTTCCAACATTTCAATTCACTGTGCGAAGTGAATGGAGTGTTGCTTCACTTTCTAAATGCTGTCCTGTCAGAGAAAATCACTTTCCTTTGAAAGTGCCTTAAGCTACTTACAAGCATTCCACAGAAATTCACATGCGTTTCTCTGAAAGAGAAGCAGTCTGTTCCAACACTTCAATTCACTCTGAGAAGTGATTGGAGTGTTATTTCACTTTCTAAATGCTGTCCTGTCAGAGAAAATCACTTTCCTTTGAAAGTGCCTTAAGCTACTTACACACATTCACAGGAAACTCAAATGCGTTTCTATGAAAGAGAAGCTGTCTGTTCCAACACTTCAATTCACTGTGCGAAGTGAATGGAGTGTTGCTTCCCTTTCTAAATGCTGTCCTTTCAGAGAAAATCACTTTCTTTTGAAAGTGCCTTAAGCTACTTACAAGCATTCGACAGAAATTCACATGCGTTTCACTGAAAGAGAAGCTGTCTGTTCCAACACTTCAATTCACTGTGCGAAGTGAATGGAGTGTTGCTTCACTTTCTAAATGTTATCCTTTCAGAGAAAATCACTTTCCTTTGATAGTGCCTTAAGCTACTTACAAGCATTCAACAGAAATTCACATGCGTTTCACTGAAAGAGAAGCAGTCTGTTACAACATTTCAATTCACTGTGCGAAGTGAATGGAGTGTTGCTTCACTTTCTAAATGCTGTCCTTTCAGAGAAAATCACTTTCCTTTGAAAGTGCCTTAAGCTACTTACAAGCATTCAACAGAAATTCACATGCATTTCACTGAAAGATAAGCAGTCTGTTCCAACACTTCAATTCACTGTGCGAAGTGAATGGAGTGTTGCTTCACTTTCTAAATGCTGTCCTTTCAGAGAAAATCACTTTCCTTTGAAAATGCCTTAAGCTACTTACAAGCCTTCACAAAAAACTCATATCTGTTTCGTGAAAGAGAAGTAGTCTGTTACAACACTTCAATTCACTGTGCGAAATGAATGGAGTGTTGTATCACTTTCTAAATGCTGTCCTCTCAGAGAAAATCACTTTCCTTTAAAAGTGCCTTAAGCTACTTACAAGCATTCCACAGAAATTCACATGTGTTTCTCTGAAAGAGAAGCAGTCTGTTCCAACACTTCAATTCACTCTGCGAAGTGAATGGAGTGTTGTTTCACGTTCTAAATGCTGTCCTGTCAGAGAAAATCACTTTCCTTTGAAAGTGCCTTAAGCTACTTACAAGCCTTCACAAAAAACTCATATCTGTTTCTCTGAAAGAGAAGTAGTCTGTTCCAACACTTCAATTCACTGTGCGAAGTGAATGGAGTGTTGTTTCACTTTCTAAATGCTGTCCTTTCAGAGAAAATCACTTTCCTTTGAAAGTGCCTTAAGCTACATACAAGCATTCAACAGAAATTCACATGCATTTCACTGAAAGATAAGCAGTCTGTTCCAACACTTCAATTCACTGCGCGTAGTGAATGGAGTGTTGCTTCACTTTCTAAATGCTGTCCTTTCAGAGAAAATCACTTTCCTTTGAAAGTGCCTTAAGCTACATACAAGCATTCAACAGAAATTCACATGCATTTCACTGAAAGATAAGCAGTCTGTTCCAACACTTCAATTCACTGCGCGTAGTGAATGGAGTGTTGCTTCACTTTCTAAATGCTGTCCTTTCGGAGAAAATCACTTTCCTTTGAAAATGCCTTAAGCTACATACAAGCATTCAACAGAAATTCACATGCATTTCACTGAAAGATATGCAGTCTGTTCCAACACTTCAATTCACTGCGCGTAGTGAATGGAGTGTTGCTTCACTTTCTAAATGCTGTCCTTTCGGAGAAAATCACTTTCCTTTGAAAATGCCTTAAGCTACATACAAGCATTCAACAGAAATTCACATGCATTTCACTGAAAGATAAGCAGTCTGTTCCAACACTTCAATTCACTGTACGTAGTGAAGGGAGTGTTGCTTCACTTTCTAAATGCTGTCCTTTCAGAGAAAATCACTTTCCTTTGAAAGTACCTTAAGCTACTTACAAGCATTCAATAGAAATTCACATGTGTTTCTCTGAAAAAGAAGCAGTCTGTTCCAACACTTCAATTCACTGTGCGAAGTCAATGGAGTGTTGCTTCACTTTCTAAATGCTGTCCTTTCAGAGAAAATCACTTTCCTTTGAAAGTGCCTTAAGCTACTTACAAGCATTCACAAGAAACTCACATGCATTTTTCTGAAAGAGAAGCAGTCTGTTCCAACACTTCAATTCACTGTGCGCAGTGAATGGAGTGTTGCTTCACTTTCTAAATGCTGTCCTTTCAGAGAAAATCACTTTCCTTTGAAAGTGCCTTAAGCTACTTACACACATTCACAGGAAACTCAAATGCGTTTCTATGAAAGAGAAGCTGTCTGTTCCAACACTTCAATTCACTGTGCGAAGTGAATGGAGTGTTGCCTCACTTTCTAAATGCTGTCCTTTCAGAGAAAATCACTTTCCTTTGATAGTGCCTTAAGGTACTTACAAGCATTCAACAGAAATTCATATGCGATTCACTGAAAGAGAAGCAGTCTGTTCCAACATTTCAATTCACTGTGCGAAGTGAATGGAGTGTTGCTTCACTTTCTAAATGCTGTCCTGTCAGAGAAAATCACTTTCCTTTGAAAGTGCCTTAAGCTACTTACAAGCATTCCACAGAAATTCACATGCGTTTCTCTGAAAGAGAAGCAGTCTGTTCCAACACTTCAATTCACTCTGAGAAGTGATTGGAGTGTTATTTCACTTTCTAAATGCTGTCCTGTCAGAGAAAATCACTTTCCTTTGAAAGTGCCTTAAGCTACTTACACACATTCACAGGAAACTCAAATGCGTTTCTATGAAAGAGAAGCTGTCTGTTCCAACACTTCAATTCACTGTGCGAAGTGAATGGAGTGTTGCTTCCCTTTCTAAATGCTGTCCTTTCAGAGAAAATCACTTTCTTTTGAAAGTGCCTTAAGCTACTTACAAGCATTCGACAGAAATTCACATGCGTTTCACTGAAAGAGAAGCTGTCTGTTCCAACACTTCAATTCACTGTGCGAAGTGAATGGAGTGTTGCTTCACTTTCTAAATGTTATCCTTTCATAGAAAATCACTTTCCTTTGATAGTGCCTTAAGCTACTTACAAGCATTCAACAGAAATTCACATGCGTTTCACTGAAAGAGAAGCAGTCTGTTCCAACATTTCAATTCACTGTGCGAAGTGAATGGAGTGTTGCTTCACTTTCTAAATGCTGTCCTTTCAGAGAAAATCACTTTCCTTTGAAAGTGCCTTAAGCTACTTACAAGCATTCAACAGAAATTCACATGCATTTCACTGAAAGATAAGCAGTCTGTTCCAACACTTCAATTCACTGTGCGAAGTGAATGGAGTGTTGCTTCACTTTCTAAATGCTGTCCTTTCAGAGAAAATCACTTTCCTTTGAAAATGCCTTAAGCTACTTACAAGCATTCACAAAAAACTCATATCTGTTTCGTGAAAGAGAAGTAGTCTGTTCCAACACTTCAATTCACTGTGCGAAGTGAATGGAGTGTTGCTTCACGTTCTAAATGCTGTCCTTTCAGAGAAAATCAATTTCCTTTGAAAGTGCCTTAAGCTACTTACAAGCATTCAATAGAAATTCACATGCGTTTCACTGAAAGAGAAGCAGTCAGTTCCAACACTTCAATTCACTGTGCGAAGTGAATGGAGTGATGCTTCACTTTCTAAATGCTGTCCTTTCAGAGAAAATCACTTTCCTTTGAAAGTGCCTTAAGCTACTTACAAGCATTCAATAGGAATTCACATGCATTTCACTGAAAGATAAGCAGTCAGTTCCAACACTTCAATTCACTGTGCGAAGTGAATGGAGTGTTGCTTCACTTTCTAAATGCTGTCCTTTCAGAGAAAATCACTTTCCTTTGAAAGTGCCTTAAGCTACTTACAAGCATTACACAGAAATTCACATGCGTTTCTCTGAAAAAGAAGCAGTCTGTTCCAACACTTCAATTCACTGTGCGAAGTGAATGGAGTGTTGCTTCACTTTCTAAATGCTGTCCTTTCAGAGAAAATCACTTTCCTTTGAAAGTGCCTTAAGCTACTTACAAGCATTCAATAGGAATTCACATGCATTTCACTGAAAGATAAGCAGTCAGTTCCAACACTTCAATTCACTGTGCGAAGTGAATGGAGTGTTGCTTCACTTTCTAAATGCTGTCCTTTCAGAGAAAATCACTTTCCTTTGAAAATGCCTTAAGCTACTTACAAGCATTCACAAAAAACTCATATCTGTTTCGTGAAAGAGAAGTAGTCTGTTCCAACACTTCAATTCACTGTGCGAAGTGAATGGAGTGTGGTTTCACTTTCTAAATGCTGTCCTTTCAGAGAAAATCACTTTCCTTTGAAAGTGCCTTAAGCTACTTACAAGCATTACACAGAAATTCACATGCGTTTCTCTGAAAAAGAAGCAGTCTGTTCCAACACTTCAATTCACTGTGCGAAGTGAATGGAGTGTTGCTTCACTTTCTAAATGCTGTCCTTTCAGAGAAAATCACTTTCCTTTGAAAGTGCCTTAAGCTACTTACAAGCATTCACAAGAAACTCACATGCATTTTTCTGAAAGAGAAGCAGTCTGTTTCAACACTTCAATTCACTGTACGTAGTGAAGGGAGTGTTGCTTCACTTTCTAAATGCTGTCCTTTCAGAGAAAATCACTTTCCTTTGAAAGTACCTTAAGCTACTTACAAGCATTCAATAAAAATTCACATGTGTTTCTCTGAAAAAGAAGCAGTCTGTTCCAACACTTCAATTCACTGTGCGAAGTCAATGGAGTGTTGCTTCACTTTCCAAATGTTGTCCTTTCAGAGAAAATCACTTTCCTTTGAAAGTGCCTTAAGCTACTTACAAGCATTCACAAGAAACTCACATGCATTTTTCTGAAAGAGAAGCAGTCTGTTCCAACACTTCAATTCACTGTGCGCAGTGAATGGAGTGTTGCTTCACTTTCTAATTGCTGTCCTTTCAGAGAAAATCACTTTCCTTTGAAAGTGCCTTAAGCTACTTACACACATTCACAGGAAACTCAAATGCGTTTCTATGAAAGAGAAGCTGTTTGTTCCAACACTTCAATTCACTGTGCGAAGTGAATGGAGTGTTGCTTCACTTTCTAAATGCTGTCTTTCAGAGAAAATCACTTTCCTTTGAAAGTGCCTTAATCTACTTACAATCATTCACAAAAAACTCATATCTGTTTTTCTGAAAGAGAAGTAGTCTGTTACAACACTTCAATTCACTGTGCGAAGTGAATGGAGTGTTGTATCACTTTCTAAATGCTGTCCTCTCAGAGAAAATCACTTTCCTTTAAAAGTGCCTTAAGCTACTTACAAGCATTCCACAGAAATTCACATGTGTTTCTCTGAAAGAGAAGCAGTCTGTTCCAACACTTCAATTCACTCTGCGAAGTGAATGGAGTGTTGTTTCACGTTCTAAATGCTGTCCTGTCAGAGAAAATCACTTTCCTTTGAAAGTGCCTTAAGCTACTTACAAGCCTTCACAAAAAACTCATATCTGTTTCTCTGAAAGAGAAGTAGTCTGTTCCAACACTTCAATTCACTGTGCGAAGTGAATGGAGTGTTGTTTCACTTTCTAAATGCTGTCCTTTCAGAGAAAATCACTTTCCTTAGAAAGTGCCTTAAGCTACTTACAAGCATTCCACAGAAATTCACATGCGTTTCTCTGAAAGAGAAGCAGTCTGTTCTAACACTTCAATTCACTCTGCGAAGTGAATGGAGTGTTGTTTCACTTTCTAAATGCTGTCCTTTCAGAGAAAATCACTTTCCTTTGAAAGTGCCTAAAGCTACATACAAGCATTCAACAGAAATTCACATGCATTTCACTGAAAGATAAGCAGTCTGTTCCAACACTTCAATTCACTGTGCGTAGTGAATGGAGTGTTGCTTCACTTTCTAAATGCTGTCCTTTCAGAGAAAATCACTTTCCTTTGAAAATGCCTTAAGCTACATACAAGCATTCAACAGAAATTCACATGCATTTCACTGAAAGATAAGTAGTCTGTTCCAACACTTCAATTCACTGTGCGAAATGAATGGAGTGTTGCTTCACTTTCTAAATGCTGTCCTTTCAGAGAAAATCACTTTCCTTTGAAAGTGCCTTAAGCTACTTACAAGCATTCAACAGAAATTCACATGCGTTTCTCTGTAAAAGAAGCAATCTGTTCCAACACTTCAATTCACTGTGTGAAGTGAATGGAGTGTTGCTTTACTTTCTAAATGCTGTCCTTTCAGAGAAAATCACTTTCCTTTGAAAGTGCCTTAAGCTACTTACAAGCATTCACAAGAAACTCACATGCATTTTTCTTAAAGAGAAGCAGTCTGTTCCAACACTTTAATTCACTGTGCGTAGTGAATGGAGTGTTGCTTCACTTTCTAAATGCTGTCCTTTCAGAGAAAATCACTTTCCTTTGAAAGTACCTTAAGCTACTTACAAGCATTCAATAGAAATTCACATGTGTTTCTCTGAAAAAGAAGCAGTCTGTTCCAACAGTTCAATTCACTGTCCGAAGTGAATGGAGTGTTGCTTCCCTTTCTAAATGCTGTCCTTTCAGAGAAAATCACTTTCCTTTGAAAGTGCCTTAAGCTACTTACACACATTCACAGGAAACTCAAATGCGTTTCTATGAAAGAGAAGCAGTCTGTTCCAACAATTCAATTCACTGTGCGAAGTGAATGGAGTGTTGCTTCACTTTCTAAATGCTGTCTTTCAGAGAAAATCACTTTCCTTTGAAAGTGCCTTAATCTACTTACAAGCATTCACAAAAAACTCATATCTGTTTCTCTGAAAGAGAAGTAGTCTGTTCCAACAATTCAATTAACTGTGCGAAGTGAATGGAGTGTTGTTTCACTTTCTAAATGCTGTCCTCTCAGAGAAAATCACTTTCCTTTGAAAGTGCCTTAAGCTACTTACAAGCATTCCACAGAAATTCACATGCGTTTCTCTGAAAAAGAAGCAGTCTGTTCCAACACTTCAATTCACTGTGCGAAGTGAATGGAGTGTTGCTTCACTTTCTAAATTCTGTCCTCTCAGAGAAAATCACTTTCCTTTGAAAGTGCCTTAAGCTCCTTACAAGCATTCAACAGAAATTCACATGCGTTTCACTGAAAGAGAAGGAGTCTGCTCCGACACTTCAATTCACTGTGCGCAGTGAATGGAGTGTTGCTTCACTTTCTAAATGCTGTCCTTTCAGAGAAAATCACTTTCCTTTGAAAGTGCCTTAAGCTACTTACAAGCATTCCACAGAAATTCACATGCGTTTCTCTGAAAAAGAAGCAGTCTGTTCCAACACTTCAATTCACTGTGCGAAGTGAATGGAGTGTTGCTTCACTTTCTAAATTCTGTCCTCTCAGAGAAAATCACTTTCCTTTGAAAGTGCCTTAAGCTCCTTACAAGCATTCACAAGAAACTCACATGCATTTTTCTGAAAGAGAAGCAGTCTGTTCCAACACTTCAATTCACTGTGCGTAGTGAATGGAGTGTTGCTTCACTTTCTAAATGCTGTCCTTTCAGAGAAAATCACTTTCCTTTGAACGTACCTTAAGCTACTTACAAGCATTCAATAGAAATTCATATGTGTTTCTCTGAAAAAGAAGCAGTCTACTCCAACACTTCAATTCACTGTGCGAAGTGAATGGAGTGTTGTTTCACTTTCTAAATGCTGTCCTTTCAGAGAAAATCACTTTCCTTTGAAAGTGCCATAAGCTACTTACAAGCATTCAATAGAAATTCACATGCGTTTCTCTGAAAGAGAAGCAGTCTGTTCCAACACTTCAATTCATTGTGCGAAGTGAATGGAGTGTTGCTTCACTTTCTAAATGCTGTCCATTCAGAGAAAATCACTTTGCTTTGAAAGTGCCTTAAGCTACTTACAAGCATTCACAAAAAACTCGCATCCGTTTCTCTGAAAGAGAAGCAGTCTGTTCCAACACTTCAATTCACTGTGCGAAGTGAATGGAGTGTTGCTTCACTTTCTAAATGCTGTCCATTCAGAGAAAATCACTTTCCTTTGAAAATGCCTTAAGCTACTTACAAGCATTCACAAAAAACTCATATCTGTTTCGTGAAAGAGAAGTAGTCTGTTCCAACACTTCAATTCACTGTGCGAAGTGAATGGAGTGTGGTTTCACTTTCTAAATGCTGTCCTTTCAGAGAAAATCACTTTCCTTTGAAAGTGCCTTAAGCTACTTACAAGCATTCCACAGAAATTCACATGTGTTACTCTGAAAAAGAAGCAGTCTGTTCCAACACTTCAATTCACTGTGCGCAGTGAATGGAGTGTTGCTTCACTTTCTAAATGCTGTCCTTTCAGAGAAAATCACTTTCCTTTGAAAGTGCCTTAAGCTACTTACAAGCATTCACAAGAAACTCACATGCATTTTTCTGAAAGAGAAGCAGTCTGTTCCAACACTTCAATTCACTGTACGTAGTGAATGGAGTGTTGCTTCACTTTCTAAATGCTGTCCTTTCAGAGAAAATCACTTTCCTTTGAAAGTACCTTAAGCTACTTACAAGCATTCAATAGAAATTCACATGTGTTTCTCTGAAAAAGAAGCAGTCTGTTCCAACACTTCAATTCACTGTTCGAAGTGAATGGAGTGTTGCTTCACTTTCTAAATGCTGTCTTTCAGAGAAAAATCACTTTCCTTTGAAAGTGCCTTAAGCTACTTACAAGCATTCACAAAAAACTCATATCTGTTTTTCTGAAAGAGAAGCAGTCTGTTACAACACTTCAATTCACTGTGCGAAGTGAATGGAGTGTTGTATCACTTTCTAAATGCTGTCCTCTCAGAGAAAATCACTTTCCTTTGAAAGTGCCTTAAGCTACTTACAAGCATTCCACAGAAATTCACATGCGTTTCTCTGAAAGAGAAGCAGTCTGTTCCAACACTTCAATTCACTCTGCGAAGTGAATGGAGTGTTGTTTCACTTTCTAAATGCTGTCCTGTCAGAGAAAATCACTTTCCTTTGAAAGTGCCTTAAGCTACTTACACATTCACAGGAAACTCAAATGCGTTTCTATGAAAGAGAAGCTGTCTGTTCCAATACTTTAATTCACTTTGCGAAGTGAATGGAGTGTTGCTTCACTTTCTAAATGCTGTCCTTTCAGAGAAAATCACTTTCCTTTGAAAGTGCCTTAAGCTACTTAAAAGCATTCAACAGAAATTCACATGCATTTCACTGAAAGAGAAGCAGTCTGTTCCAACACTTCAAGTCACTGTGCGAAGTGAATGGAGTGTTGCTTCACTTTCTAAATGCTGTCCTTTCAGAGAAAATCACTTTCCTTTGAAAGTGCCTTAAGCTACTTACAAGCATTCACAAAAAACTCATATCTGTTTCTCTGAAAGAGAAGTAGTCTGTTCCAACACTTCAATTCACTGTGCGAAGTGAATGGAGTGTGGTTTCACTTTCTAAATGCTGTCCTTTCAGAGAAAATCACTTTCCTTTGAAAGTGCCTTAAGCTACTTACAAGCATTACACAGAAATTCACATGCGTTTCTCTGAAAAAGAAGCAGTCTGTTCCAACACTTCAATTCACTGTGCGAAGTGAATGGAGTGTTGCTTCACTTTCTAAATGCTGTCCTTTCAGAGAAAATCACTTTCCTTTGAAAGTGCCTTAAGCTACTTACAAGCATTCACAAGAAACTCACATGCATTTTTCTGAAAGAGAAGCAGTCTGTTTCAACACTTCAATTCACTGTACGTAGTGAAGGGAGTGTTGCTTCACTTTCTAAATGCTGTCCTTTCAGAGAAAATCACTTTCCTTTGAAAGTACCTTAAGCTACTTACAAGCATTACACAGAAATTCACATGTGTTTCTCTGAAAGAGAAGCAGTCTGTTCCAACACTTCAATTAACTCTGCGAAGTGAATGGAGTGTTGTTTCACGTTCTAAATGCTGTCTTGTCAGAGAAAATCACTTTCCTTTGAAAGTGCCTTAAGCTACTTACAAGCCTTCACAAAAAACTCATATCTGTTTCTCTGAAAGAGAAGTAGTCTGTTCCAACACTTCAATTCACTGTGCGAAGTGAATGGAGTGTTGTTTCACTTTCTAAATGCTGTCCTTTCAGAGAAAATCACTTTCCTTTGAAAGTGCCTTAAGCTACTTACAAGCATTACACAGAAATTCACATGCGTTTCTCTGAAAGAGAAGCAGTCTGTTCTAACACTTCAATTCACTCTGCGAAGTGAATGGAGTGTTGTTTCACTTTCTAAATGCTGTCCTTTCAGAGAAAATCACTTTCCTTTGAAAGTGCCTAAAGCTACATACAAGCATTCAACAGAAATTCACATGCATTTCACTGAAAGATAAGCAGTCTGTTCCAACACTTCAATTCACTGTGCGTAGTGAATGGAGTGTTGCTTCACTTTCTAAATGCTGTCCTTTCAGAGAAAATCACTTTCCTTTGAAAATGCCTTAAGCTACATACAAGCATTCAACAGAAATTCACATGCATTTCACTGAAAGATAAGTAGTCTGTTCCAACACTTCAATTCACTGTGCGAAGTGAATGGAGTGTTGCTTCACTTTCTAAATGCTGTCCTTTCAGAGAAAATCACTTTCCTTTGAAAGTGCCTTAAGCTACTTACAAGCATTCAACAGAAATTCACATGCGTTTCTCTGTAAAAGAAGCAATCTGTTCCAACACTTCAATTCACTGTGTGAAGTGAATGGAGTGTTGCTTCACTTTCTAAATGCTGTCCTTTCAGAGAAAATCACTTTCCTTTGAAAGTGCCTTAAGCTACTTACAAGCATTCACAAGAAACTCACATGCATTTTTCTTAAAGAGAAGCAGTCTGTTCCAACACTTTAATTCACTGTGCGTAGTGAATGGAGTGTTGCTTCACTTTCTAAATGCTGTCCTTTCAGAGAAAATCACTTTCCTTTGAAAGTACCTTAAGCTACTTACAAGCATTCAATAGAAATTCACATGTGTTTCTCTGAAAAAGAAGCAGTCTGTTCCAACAGTTCAATTCACTGTCCGAAGTGAATGGAGTGTTGCTTCCCTTTCTAAATGCTGTCCTTTCAGAGAAAATCACTTTCCTTTGAAAGTGCCTTAAGCTACTTACACACATTCACAGGAAACTCAAATGCGTTTCTATGAGAGAGAAGCAGTCTGTTCCAACAATTCAATTCACTGTGCGAAGTGAATGGAGTGTTGCTTCACTTTCTAAATGCTGTCTTTCAGAGAAAATCACTTTCCTTTGAAAGTGCCTTAAGCTACTTACAAGCATTCACAAAAAACTCATATCTGTTTCTCTGAAAGAGAAGTAGTCTGTTCCAACACTTCAATTCACTGTGCGAAGTGAATGGAGTGTTGTTTCACTTTCTAAATGCTGTCCTCTCAGAGAAAATCACTTTCCTTTGAAAGTGCCTTAAGCTACTTACAAGCATTCCACAGAAATTCACATGCGTTTCTCTGAAAAAGAAGCAGTCTGTTCCAACACTTCAATTCACTGTGCGAAGTGAATGGAGTGTTGCTTCACTTTCTAAATTCTGTCCTCTCAGAGAAAATCACTTTCCTTTGAAAGTGCCTTAAGCTCCTTACAAGCATTCAACAGAAATTCACATGCGTTTCACTGAAAGAGAAGGAGTCTGCTCCGACACTTCAATTCACTGTGCGCAGTGAATGGAGTGTTGCTTCACTTTCTAAATGCTGTCCTTTCAGAGAAAATCACTTTCCTTTGAAAGTGCCTTAAGCTACTTACAAGCATTCCACAGAAATTCACATGCGTTTCTCTGAAAAAGAAGCAGTCTGTTCCAACACTTCAATTCACTGTGCGAAGTGAATGGAGTGTTGCTTCACTTTCTAAATTCTGTCCTCTCAGAGAAAATCACTTTCCTTTGAAAGTGCCTTAAGCTCCTTACAAGCATTCACAAGAAACTCACATGCATTTTTCTGAAAGAGAAGCAGTCTGTTCCAACACTTCAATTCACTGTGCGTAGTGAATGGAGTGTTGCTTCACTTTCTAAATGCTGTCCTTTCAGAGAAAATCACTTTCCTTTGAACGTACCTTAAGCTACTTACAAGCATTCAATAGAAATTCATATGTGTTTCTCTGAAAAAGAAGCAGTCTACTCCAACACTTCAATTCACTGTGCGAAGTGAATGGAGTGTTGTTTCACTTTCTAAATGCTGTCCTTTCAGAGAAAATCACTTTCCTTTGAAAGTGCCATAAGCTACTTACAAGCATTCAATAGAAATTCACATGCGTTTCTCTGAAAGAGAAGCAGTCTGTTCCAACACTTCAATTCATTGTGCGAAGTGAATGGAGTGTTGCTTCACTATCTAAATGCTGTCCATTCAGAGAAAATCACTTTGCTTTGAAAGTGCCTTAAGCTACTTACAAGCATTCACAAAAAACTCGCATCCGTTTCTCTGAAAGAGAAGCAGTCTGTTCCAACACTTCAATTCACTGTGCGAAGTGAATGGAGTGTTGCTTCACTTTCTAAATGCTGTCCATTCAGAGAAAATCACTTTCCTTTGAAAATGCCTTAAGCTACTTACAAGCATTCACAAAAAACTCATATCTGTTTCGTGAAAGAGAAGTAGTCTGTTCCAACACTTCAATTCACTGTGCGAAGTGAATGGAGTGTGGTTTCACTTTCTAAATGCTGTCCTTTCAGAGAAAATCACTTTCCTTTGAAAGTGCCTTAAGCTACTTACAAGCATTCCACAGAAATTCACATGTGTTACTCTGAAAAAGAAGCAGTCTGTTCCAACACTTCAATTCACTGTGCGCAGTGAATGGAGTGTTGCTTCACTTTCTAAATGCTGTCCTTTCAGAGAAAATCACTTTCCTTTGAAAGTGCCTTAAGCTACTTACAAGCATTCACAAGAAACTCACATGCATTTTTCTGAAAGAGAAGCAGTCTGTTCCAACACTTCAATTCACTGTACGTAGTGAATGGAGTGTTGCTTCACTTTCTAAATGCTGTCCTTTCAGAGAAAATCACTTTCCTTTGAAAGTACCTTAAGCTACTTACAAGCATTCAATAGAAATTCACATGTGTTTCTCTGAAAAAGAAGCAGTCTGTTCCAACACTTCAATTCACTGTTCGAAGTGAATGGAGTGTTGCTTCACTTTCTAAATGCTGTCTTTCAGAGAAAAATCACTTTCCTTTGAAAGTGCCTTAAGCTACTTACAAGCATTCACAAAAAACTCATATCTGTTTTTCTTAAAGAGAAGCAGTCTGTTACAACACTTCAATTCACTGTGCGAAGTGAATGGAGTGTTGTATCACTTTCTAAATGCTGTCCTCTCAGAGAAAATCACTTTCCTTTGAAAGTGCCTTAAGCTACTTACAAGCATTCCACAGAAATTCACATGCGTTTCTCTGAAAGAGAAGCAGTCTGTTCCAACACTTCAATTCACTCTGCGAAGTGAATGGAGTGTTGTTTCACTTTCTAAATGCTGTCCTGTCAGAGAAAATCACTTTCCTTTGAAAGTGCCTTAAGCTACTTACACACATTCACAGGAAACTCAAATGCGTTTCTATGAAAGAGAAGCTGTCTGTTCCAATACTTTAATTCACTTTGCGAAGTGAATGGAGTGTTGCTTCACTTTCTAAATGCTGTCCTTTCAGAGAAAATCACTTTCCTTTGAAAGTGCCTTTAGCTACTTAAAAGCATTCAACAGAAATTCACATGCATTTCACTGAAAGAAAAGCAGTCTGTTCCAACACTTCAAGTCACTGTGCGAAGTGAATGGAGTGTTGCTTCACTTTCTAAATGCTGTCCTTTCAGAGAAAATCACTTTCCTTTGAAAATGCCTTAAGCTACTTACGAGCATTCACAAAAAACTCATATCTGTTTCGTGAAAGAGAAGTAGTCTGTTCCAACACTTCAATTCACTGTGCGAAGTGAATGGAGTGTGGTTTCACTTTCTAAATGCTGTCCTTTCAGAGAAAATCACTTTCCTTTAAAAGTGCCTTAAGCTACTTACAAGCATTCCACAGAAATTCACATGCGTTTCTCTGAAAAAGAAGCCGTCTGTTCCTACACTTCAATTCACTGTGCGAAGTGAATGGAGTGTTGCTTCACTTTCTAAATGCTGTCCTTTCAGAGAAAATCGCTTTCCTTTGAAAGTGCCTTAAGCTACTTACAAGCATTCACAAGAAACTCACATGCATTTTTCTGAAAGAGAAGCAGTCTGTTCCAACACTTCAATTCACTGTACGTAGTGAATGGAGTGTTGCTTCACTTTCTAAATGCTGTCCTTTCAGAGAAAATCACTTTCCTTTGAAAGTACCTTAAGCTACTTACAAGCATTCAATAGAAATTCACATGTGTTTCTCTGAAAAAGAAGCAGTCTGTTCCAACAGTTCAATTCACTGTGCGAAGTGAATGGAGTGTTGTTTCACTTTCTAAATGCTGTCCTCTCAGAGAAAATCACTTTCCTTTGAAAGTGCCTTAAGCTATTTACAAGCATTCCACAGAAATTCACATGCGTTTCTCTGAAAGAGTAGGAGTCTGTTCCAACACTTCAATTCACTCTGCGAAGTGAATGGAGTGTTGTTTCACTTTCTAAATGCTGTCCTGTCAGAGAAAATCACTTTCCTTTGAAAGTGCCTTAAGCTACTTACACACATTCACAGGAAACTCAAATGCGTTTCTATGAAAGAGAAGCTGTCTGTTCCAACACTTCAATTCACTGTGCGAAGTGAATGGAGTGTTGCTTCACTTTCTAAATGCTGTCCTTTCAGAGAAAATCACTTTCCTTTGAAAGTGCCTTAAGCTGCTTACAAGCATTCAACAGAAATTCACATGCATTTCACTGAAAGAGAAGCAGTCTGTTCCAACACTTCAATTCACTGTGCGAAGTGAATGGAGTGTTGCTTCGCTTTCTAAATGCAGTCCTTTCAGAGAAAATCACTTTCCTTTGAAAATGCCTTAAGCTACTTACAAGCATTCACAAGAAACTCACATGCATTTTTCTGAAAGAGAAGCAGTCTGTTCCAACACTTCAATTCACTGTGCGTAGTGAATGGAGTGTTGCTTCACTTTCTAAATGCTGTCCTTTCAGAGAAAATCACTTTCTTTTGAAAGTGCCTTAAGCTACTTACACACATTCACAGGAAACTCAAATGCGTTTCTATGAAAGAGAAGCTGTCTGTTCCAACACTTCAATTCACTGTGCGAAGTGAATGGAGTGTTGCTTCACTTTCTAAATGCTGTCTTTCAGAGAAAATCACTTTCCTTTGAAAGTGCCTTAAGCTACTTACAAGCATTCACAAAAAACTCATATCTGTTTCTCTGAAAGAGAAGTAGTCTGTTCCAACACTTCAATTCACTGTGCGAAGTGAATGGAGTGTTGTTTCACTTTCTAAATGCTGTCCTTTCAGAGAAAATCACTTTCCTTTGAAAGTGCCTTAAGCTACTTACAAGCATTCCACAAATTCACATGCGTTTCTCTGAAAAAGAAGCAGTGTGTTCCAACACTTCAATTCACTCTGCGAAGTGAATGGAGTGTTGTTTCACTTTCTAAATGCTGTCCTTTCAGAGAAAATCACTTTCCTTTGAAAGTGCCTTAAGCTACTTACAAGCATTCAACAGAAATTCACATGCATTTCACTGAAAGATAAGCAGTCTGTTCCAACACTTATATTCACTGTGCGAAGTGAATGGAGTGTTGCTTCACTTTCTAAATGCTGTCCTTTCAGAGAAAATCACTTTCCTTTGAAAATGCCTTAAGCTACTAACAAGCATTCACAAAAAACTCATATCTGTTTCCTGAAAGAGAAGTAGTCTGTTCCAACACGTCATTTCACTGTGCAAAGTGAATGGAGTGTGGTTTCACTTTCTAAATGCTGTCCTTTCAGAGAAAATCACTTTCCTTTGAAAGTGCCTTAAGCTACTTACAAGCATTCCACAGAAATTCACATGCGTTTCTGTGTAAAAGAAGCAGTCTGTTCCAACACTTCAATTCACTGTGCGAAGTGAATGGAGTGTTGCTTCACTTTCTAAATGCTGTCCTTTCAGAGAAAATCACTTTCCTTTGAAAGTGCCTTAAGCTACATACAAGCATTCACAAGAAACTCACATGCATTTTTCTTAAAGAGAAGCAGTCTGTTCCAAGACTTTAATTCACTGTGCGTAGTGAGTGGATTGTTGCTTCACATTCTAAATGCTGTCCTTTCAGAGAAAATCACTTTCATTTGAAAATGCCTTAAGCTACTTACAAGCATTCACAAGAAACTCACATGCATTTTTCTGAAAGAGAAGCAGTCTGTTCGAACACTTCAATTCACTGTGCGTAGTGAATGGAGTGTTGCTTCACTTTCTAAATGCTGTCCTTTCAGAAAAAATCACTTTCTTTTGAAAGTGCCTTAAGCTACTTACACACATTCACAGGAAACTCAAATGCGTTTCTATGAAAGAGAAGCTGTCTGTTCCAACACTTCAATTCACTGTGCGAAGTGAATGGAGTGTTGCTTCACTTTCTAAATGCTGTCTTTCAGAGAAAATCACTTTCCTTTGAAAGTGCCTTAAGCTACTTACAAGCATTCACAAAAAACTCATATCTGTTTCTCTGAAAGAGAAGTAGTCTGTTCCAACACTTCAATTCACTGTGCGAAGTGAATGGAGTGTTGTTTCACTTTCTCAATGCTGTCCTTTCAGAGAAAATCACTTTCCTTTGAAAGTGCCTTAAGCTACTTACAAGCATTCCACAAATTCACATGCATTTCTCTGAAAAAGAAGCAGTGTGTTCCAACACTTCAATTCACTCTGCGAAGTGAATGGAGTGTTGTTTCACTTTCTAAATGCTGTCCTTTCAGAGAAAATCACTTTCCTTTGAAAGTGCCTTAAGCTACTTACAAGCATTCAACAGAAATTCTCATGCATTTCACTGAAAGATAAGCAGTCTGTTCCAACACTTATATTCACTGTGCGAAGTGAATGGAGTGTTGCTTCACTTTCTAAATACTGTCCTTTCAGAGAAAATCACTTTCCTTTGAAAATGCCTTAAGCTACTAACAAGCATTCACAAAAAACTCATATCTGTTTCCTGAAAGAGAAGTAGTCTGTTCCAACACGTCATTTCACTGTGCAAAGTGAATGGAGTGTGGTTTCACTTTCTAAATGCTGTCCATTCAGAGAAAATCACTTTCCTTTGAAAGTGCCTTAAGCTACTTACAAGCATTCCACAGAAATTCACATGCGTTTCTGTGTAAAAGAAGCAGTCTGTTCCAACACTTCAATTCACTGTGCGAAGTGAATGGAGTGTTGCTTCACTTTCTAAATGCTGTCCTTTCAGAGAAAATCACTTTCCTTTGAAAGTGCCTTAAGCTACATACAAGCATTCACAAGAAACTCACATGCATTTTTCTTAAAGAGAAGCAGTCTGTTCCAAGACTTTAATTCACTGTGCGTAGTGAGTGGAGTGTTGCTTCACATTCTAAATGCTGTCCTTTCAGAGAAAATCACTTTCATTTGAAAATGCCTTAAGCTACTTACAAGCATTCACAAGAAACTCACATGCATTTTTCTGAAAGAGAAGCAGTCTGTTCCAACACTTCAATTCACTGTGCGTAGTGAATGGAGTGTTGCTTCACTTTCTAAATGCTGTCCTTTCAGAAAAAATCACTTTCTTTTGAAAGTGCCTTAAGCTACATACACACATTCACAGGAAACTCAAATGCGTTTCTATGAAAGAGAAGCTGTCTGTTCCAACACTTCAATTCACTGTGCGAAGTGAATGGAGTGTTGCTTCACTTTCTAAATGCTGTCCTTTCAGAGAAAACCACTTTCCTTTGAAAGTGCCTTAAGCTACTTACAAGCATTTACAAAAAACTCATATCTGTTTCTCTGAAAGAGAAGTAGTCTGTTCCAACACTTCAATTCACTATGCGAAGTGAATGGAGTGTTGTTTCACTTTCTAAATGCTGTCCTTTCAGAGAAAATCACTTTCCTTTGAAAGTGCCTTAAGCAACTTACAAGCATTCACAAAAAACTCATATCTGTTTTTCTGAAAGAGAAGTAGTCTGTTACAACACTTCAATTCACTGTGCGAAGTGAATGGAGTGTTGTATCACTTTCTAAATGCTGTCCTCTCAGAGAAAATCACTTTCCTTTGAAAGTGCCTTAAGCTACTTACAAGCATTCCACAGAAATTCGCATGCGTTTCTCTGAAAGAGAAGCAGTCTGTTCCAACACTTCAATTCACTCTGCGAAGTGAATGGAGTGTTGTTTCACTTTCTAAATGCTGTCCTGTCAGAGAAAATCACTTTCCTTTGAAAGTGCCTTAAGCTACTTACACACATTCACAGGAAACTCAAGTGCGTTTCTATGAAAGAGAAGCTGTCTGTTCCAACACTTCAATTCACTGTACGTAGTGAATGGAGTGTTGCTTCACTTTCTAAATGCTGTCCTTTCAGAGAAAATCACTTTCCTTTGAAAGTACCTTAAGCTACTTACAAGCATTCAATAGAAATTCACATGTGTTTCTCTGAAAAAGAAGCAGTCTGTTCCAACAGTTCAATTCACTGTGCGAAGTGAATGGAGTGTTGTTTCACTTTCTAAATGCTGTCCTCTCAGAGAAAATCACTTTCCTTTGAAAGTGCCATAAGCTATATACAAGCATTCCACAGAAATTCACATGCGTTTCTCTGAAAGAGTAGGAGTCTGTTCCAACACTTCAATTCACTCTGCGAAGTGAATGGAGTGTTGTTTCACTTTCTAAATGCTGTCCTGTCAGAGAAAATCACTTTCCTTTGAAAGTGCCTTAAGCTACTTACACACATTCACAGGAAACTCAAATGCGTTTCTATGAAAGAGAAGCTGTCTGTTCCAACACTTCAATTCACTGTGCGAAGTGAATGGAGTGTTGCTTCACTTTCTAAATGCTGTCCTTTCAGAGAAAATCACTTTCCTTTGAAAGTGCCTTAAGCTGCTTACAAGCATTCAACAGAAATTCACATGCATTTCACTGAAAGAGAAGCAGTCTGTTCCAACACTTCAATTCACTGTGCGAAGTGAATGGAGTGTTGCTTCGCTTTCTAAATGCAGTCCTTTCAGAGAAAATCACTTTCCTTTGAAAATGCCTTAAGCTACTTACAAGTTTTCACAAGAAACTCACATGCATTTTTCTGAAAGAGAAGCAGTCTGTTCCAACACTTTAATTCACTGGGCGTAGTGAATGGAGTGTTGCTTCACTTTCTAAATGCTGTCCTTTCAGAGAAAATCACTTTCTTTTGAAAGTGCCTTAAGCTACTTACACACATTCACAGGAAACTCAAATGCGTTTCTATGAAAGAGAAGCTGTCTGTTCCAACACTTCAATTCACTGTGCGAAGTGAATGGAGTGTTGCTTCACTTTCTAAATCCTGTCTTTCAGAGAAAATCACTTTCCTTTGAAAGTGCCTTAAGCTACTTACAAGCATTCACAAAAAACTCATATCTGTTTCTCTGAAAGAGAAGTAGTCTGTTCCAACACTTCAATTCACTGTGCGAAGTGAATGGAGTGTTGTTTCACTTTCTAAATGCTGTCCTTTCAGAGAAAATCACTTTCCTTTGAAAGTGCCTTAAGCTACTTACAAGCATTCCACAGAAATTCACATGCGTTTCTCTGAAAAAGAAGCAGTGTGTTCCAACAATTCAATTCACTCTGCGAAGTGAATGGAGTGTTGTTTCACTTTCTAAATGCTGTCCTTTCAGAGAAAATCACTTTCCTTTGAAAGTGCCTTAAGCTACTTACAAGCATTCAACAGAAATTCACATGCATTTCACTGAAAGATAAGCAGTCTGTTCCAACACTTATATTCACTGTGCGAAGTGAATGGAGTGTTGCTTCACTTTCTAAATGCTGTCCTTTCAGAGAAAATCACTTTCCTTTGAAAATGCCTTAAGCTACTAACAAGCATTCACAAAAAACTCATATCTGTTTCCTGAAAGAGAAGTAGTCTGTTCCAACACGTCATTTCACTGTGCAAAGTGAATGGAGTGTGGTTTCACTTTCTAAATGCTGTCCTTTCAGAGAAAATCACTTTCCTTTGAAAGTGCCTTAAGCTGCTTACAAGCATTCCACAGAAATTCACATGCGTTTCTCTGTAAAAGAAGCAGTCTGTTCCAACACTTCAATTCACTGTGCGAAGTGAATGGAGTGTTGCTTCACTTTCTAAATGCTGTCCTTTCAGAGAAAATCACTTTCCTTTGAAAGTGCCTTAAGCTACATACAAGCATTCACAAGAAACTCACATGCATTTTTCTTAAAGAGAAGCTGTCTGTTCCAAGACTTTAATTCACTGTGCGTAGTGAATGGAGTGTTGCTTCACATTCTAAATGCTGTCCTTTCAGAGAAAATCACTTTCATTTGAAAATGCCTTAAGCTACTTACAAGCATTCACAAGAAACTCACATGCATTTTTCTGAAAGAGAAGCAGTCTGTTCCAACACTTCAATTCACTGTGCGTAGTGAATGGAGTGTTGCTTCACTTTCTAAATGCTGTCCTTTCAGAGAAAATCACTTTCTTTTGAAAGTGCCTTAAGCTACTTACAAGCATTCACAAAAAACTCAAATGCGTTTCTATGAAAGAGAAGCTGTCGGTTCCAACACTTCAATTCACTGTGCGAATTGAATGGAGTGTTGCTTCACTTTCTAAATGCTGTCCTTTCAGAGAAAATCACTTTCCTTTGAAAGTGCCTTAAGCTACTTACAAGCATTCACAAAAAACTCATATCTGTTTCTCTGAAAGAGAAGTAGTCTGTTCCAACACTTCAATTCACTAGGCGAAGTGAATGGAGTGTTGTTTCACTTTCTAAATGCTGTCCTTTCAGAGAAAATCACTTTCCTTTGAAAGTGCCTTAAGCTACTTACAAGCATTCACAAAAAACTCATATCTGTTTCTCTGAAAGAGAAGTAGTCTGTTCCAACACTTCAATTCACTGTGCGAAGTGAATGGAGCGTTGCTTCACTTTCTAAATGCTGTCCTTTCAGAGAAAATCACTTTCCTTTGAAAGTGCCTTAAGCTACTTACAAGCATTCACAAAAAACTCATATCTGTTTCTCTGAAAGAGAAGTAGTCTGTTCCAACACTTCAATTCACTGTGCGAAGTGAATGGAGTGTTGTTTCACTTTCTAAATGCTGTCCTCTCAGAGAAAATCACTTTCCTTTGAAAGTGCCTTAAGCTACTTACAAGCATTCCACAGAAATTCGCATGCGTTTCTCTGAAAGAGAAGCAGTCTGTTCCAACACTTCAATTCACTCTGCGAAGTGAATGGAGTGTTGTTTCACTTTCTAAATGCTGTCCTGTCAGAGAAAATCACTTTCCTTTGAAAGTGCCTTAAGCTACTTACACACATTCACAGGAAACTCAAGTGCGTTTCTATGAAAGAGAAGCTGTCTGTTCCAACACTTCAATTCACTGTACGTAGTGAATGGAGTGTTGCTTCACTTTCTAAATGCTGTCCTTTCAGAGAAAATCACTTTCCTTTGAAAGTACCTTAAGCTACTTACAAGCATTCAATAGAAATTCACATGTGTTTCTCTGAAAAAGAAGCAGTCTGTTCCAACAGTTCAATTCACTGTGCGAAGTGAATGGAGTGTTGTTTCACTTTCTAAATGCTGTCCTCTCAGAGAAAATCACTTTCCTTTGAAAGTGCCTTAAGCTATATACAAGCATTCCACAGAAATTCACATGCGTTTCTCTGAAAGAGTAGGAGTCTGTTCCAACACTTCAATTCACTCTGCGAAGTGAATGGAGTGTTGTTTCACTTTCTAAATGCTGTCCTGTCAGAGAAAATCACTTTCCTTTGAAAGTGCCTTAAGCTACTTACACACATTCACAGGAAACTCAAATGCGTTTCTATGAAAGAGAAGCTGTCTGTTCCAACACTTCAATTCACTGTGCGAAGTGAATGGAGTGTTGCTTCACTTTCTAAATGCTGTCCTTTCAGAGAAAATCACTTTCCTTTGAAAGTGCCTTAAGCTGCTTACAAGCATTCAACAGAAATTCACATGCATTTCACTGAAAGAGAAGCAGTCTGTTCCAACACTTCAATTCACTGTGCGAAGTGAATGGAGTGTTGCTTCGCTTTCTAAATGCAGTCCTTTCAGAGAAAATCACTTTCCTTTGAAAATGCCTTAAGCTACTTACAAGTTTTCACAAGAAACTCACATGCATTTTTCTGAAAGAGAAGCAGTCTGTTCCAACACTTCAATTAACTGGGCGTAGTGAATGGAGTGTTGCTTCACTTTCTAAATGCTGTCCTTTCAGAGAAAATCACTTTCTTTTGAAAGTGCCTTAAGCTACTTACACACATTCACAGGAAACTCAAATGCGTTTCTATGAAAGAGAAGCTGTCTGTTCCAACACTTCAATTCACTGTGCGAAGTGAATGGAGTGTTGCTTCACTTTCTAAATCCTGTCTTTCAGAGAAAATCACTTTCCTTTGAAAGTGCCTTAAGCTACTTACAAGCATTCACAAAAAACTCATATCTGTTTCTCTGAAAGAGAAGTAGTCTGTTCCAACACTTCAATTCACTGTGCGAAGTGAATGGAGTGTTGTTTCACTTTCTAAATGCTGTCCTTTCAGAGAAAATCACTTTCCTTTGAAAGTGCCTTAAGCTACTTACAAGCATTCCACAGAAATTCACATGCGTTTCTCTGAAAAAGAAGCAGTGTGTTCCAACACTTCAATTCACTCTGCGAAGTGAATGGAGTGTTGTTTCACTTTCTAAATGCTGTCCTTTCAGAGAAAATCACTTTCCTTTGAAAGTGCCTTAAGCTACTTACAAGCATTCAACAGAAATTCACATGCATTTCACTGAAAGATAAGCAGTCTGTTCCAACACTTATATTCACTGTGCGAAGTGAATGGAGTGTTGCTTCACTTTCTAAATGCTGTCCTTTCAGAGAAAATCACTTTCCTTTGAAAATGCCTTAAGCTACTAACAAGCATTCACAAAAAACTCATATCTGTTTCCTGAAAGAGAAGTAGTCTGTTCCAACACGTCATTTCACTGTGCAAAGTGAATGGAGTGTGGTTTCACTTTCTAAATGCTGTCCTTTCAGAGAAAATCACTTTCCTTTGAAAGTGCCTTAAGCTGCTTACAAGCATTCCACAGAAATTCACATGCGTTTCTCTGTAAAAGAAGCAGTCTGTTCCAACACTTCAATTCACTGTGCGAAGTGAATGGAGTGTTGCTTCACTTTCTAAATGCTGTCCTTTCAGAGAAAATCACTTTCCTTTGAAAGTGCCTTAAGCTACATACAAGCATTCACAAGAAACTCACATGCATTTTTCTTAAAGAGAAGCTGTCTGTTCCAAGACTTTAATTCACTGTGCGTAGTGAATGGAGTGTTGCTTCACATTCTAAATGCTGTCCTTTCAGAGAAAATCACTTTCATTTGAAAATGCCTTAAGCTACTTACAAGCATTCACAAGAAACTCACATGCATTTTTCTGAAAGAGAAGCAGTCTGTTCCAACACTTCAATTCACTGTGCGTAGTGAATGGAGTGTTGCTTCACTTTCTAAATGCTGTCCTTTCAGAGAAAATCACTTTCTTTTGAAAGTGCCTTAAGCTACTTACAAGCATTCACAAAAAACTCAAATGCGTTTCTATGAAAGAGAAGCTGTCGGTTCCAACACTTCAATTCACTGTGCGAATTGAATGGAGTGTTGCTTCACTTTCTAAATGCTGTCCTTTCAGAGAAAATCACTTTCCTTTGAAAGTGCCTTAAGCTACTTACAAGCATTCACAAAAAACTCATATCTGTTTCTCTGAAAGAGAAGTAGTCTGTTCCAACACTTCAATTCACTAGGCGAAGTGAATGGAGTGTTGTTTCACTTTCTAAATGCTGTCCTTTCAGAGAAAATCACTTTCCTTTGAAAGTGCCTTAAGCTACTTACAAGCATTCAACAGAAATTCACATGCATTTCACTGAAAGAGAAGCAGTCTGTTCCAACACTTCAATTCACTGTGCGAAGTGAATGGAGCGTTGCTTCACTTTCTAAATGCTGTCCTTTCAGAGAAAATCACTTTCCTTTGAAAGTGCCTTAAGCTACTTACAAGCATTCACAAAAAACTCATATCTGTTTCTCTGAAAGAGAAGTAGTCTGTTCCAACACTTCAATTCACTGTGCGAAGTGAATGGAGTGTTGTTTCACTTTCTAAATGCTGTCCTTTCAGAGAAAATCACTTTCCTTTGAAAGTGCCTTTAGCTACTTACAAGCATTCAACAGAAATTCACATGCGTTTCACTGAAAGAGAAGCAGTCTGTTCCAACACTTCAATTCACTGTGCGAAGTGAATGGAGTGTTGATTCACTTTCTAAATGCTGTCCTTTCAGAGAAAATCACTTTCCTTTGAAAGTGCCTTAAGCTACTTACAAGCATTCAATAGAAATTCACATGCGTTTCACTGAAAGAGAAGCAGTCAGTTCCAACACTTCAATTCACTGTGCGAAGTGAATGGAGTGTTGCTTCACTTTCTAAATGCTGTCCTTTCAGAGAAAATCACTTTTCTTTGAAAGTGCCTTAAGCTACTTACAAGCATTCACAAGAAACACACACGCATTTTTCTGAAATAGAAGCAGTTTGTTCAAACACTTCAATTCACTTTGCGAAGTGAATGGAGTGTTGCTTCACTTTCTATATGCTCTCCTTTTAGAGAAAATCACTCTCTTTTGAAACTGCCTTAAGCTATTTACAAGCATTCACAAGAATCTCACATCTGTTTCTCTGAAAGAGAAGCAGTCTGTTCCAACACTTCAATTCACTGTGCGAAGTGAATGGAGTGTTGTTTCACTTTCTAAATGCTGTCCTTTCAGAGAAAATCACTTTCCTTTGAAAGTGCCTTTAGCTACTTACAAGCGTTCCACAGAAATTCACATGCGTTTCTCTGAAAGAGAAGCAGTCTGTTCCAACACTTCAATTCACTCTGCGAAGTGAATGGAGTGTTGTTTCACTTTCTAAATGCTGTCCTTTCAGAGAAAATCACTTTCCTTTGAAAGTGCCTTAAGCTACTTACACACATTCACAGGAAACTCAAATGCGTTTCTATGAAAGAGAAGCTGTCTGTTCCAACACTTCAATTCACTGTGCGAAGTGAATGGAGTGTTGCTTCACTTTCTAAATGCTGTCCTTTCAGAGAAAATCACTTTCCTTGAAAGTGCCTTAAGCTACTTACAAGCATTCAACAGAAATTCACATGCATTTCACTGAAAGAGAAGCAGTCTGTTCCAACACTTCAATTCACTGTGCGAAGTGAATGGAGTGTTGCTTCACTTTCTAAATGCTGTCCTTTCAGAGAAAATCACTTTCATTTGAAAATGCCTTAAGCTACTTACAAGCATTCACAAGAAACTCACATGCATTTTTCTGAAAGAGAAGCAGTCTGTTCCAACACTTCAATTCACTGTGCGTGGTGAATGGAGTGTTGCTTCACTTTCTAAATGCTGTCCTTTCAGAGAAAATCACTTTCTTTTGAAAGTGCCTTAAGCTACTTACACACATTCACAGGAAACTCAAATGCGTTTCTATGAAAGAGAAGCTGTCTGTTCCAACACTTCAATTCACTGTGCGAAGTGAATGGAGTGTTGCTTCACTTTCTAAATGCTGTCTTTCAGAGAAAATCACTTTCCTTTGAAAGTGCCTTAAGCTACTTACAAGCATTCACAAAAAACTCATATCTGTTTCTCTGAAAGAGAAGTAGTCTGTTCCAACACTTCAATTCACTGTGATAAGTGAATGGAGTGTTGTTTCACTTTCTAAATGCTGTCCTTTCAGAGAAAATCACTTTCCTTTGAAAGTGCCTTAAGCTACTTACAAGCATTCCACAGAAATTCACATGCGTTTCTCTGAAAAAGAAGCAGTCTGTTCCAACACTTCAATTCACTCTGCGAAATGAATGGAGTGTTGTTTCACTTTCTAAATGCTGTCTTTTCAGAGAAAATCACTTTCCTTTGAAAGTGCCTTAAGCTACTTACAAGCATTCAACAGAAATTCACATGCATTTCACTGAAAGATAAGCAGTCTGTTCCAACACTTATATTCACTGTGCGAAGTGAATGGAGTATTGCTTCACTTTCTAAATGCTGTCCTTTCAGAGAAAATCACTTTCCTTTGAAAATGCCTTAAGCTACTAACAAGCATTCACAAAAAACTCATATCTGTTTCCTGAAAGAGAAGTAGTCTGTTCCAACACGTCATTTCACTGTGCAAAGTGAATGGAGTGTGGTTTCACTTTCTAAATGCTGTCCTTTCAGAGAAAATCACTTTCCTTTGAAAGTGCCTTAAGCTACTTACAAGCATTCCACAGAAATTCACATGCGTTTCTCTGTAAAAGAAGCAGTCTGTTCCAACACTTCAATTCACTGTGCGAAGTGAATGGAGTGTTGCTTCACTTTCTAAATGCTGTCCTTTCAGAGAAAATCACTTTCCTTTGAAAGTGCCTTAAGCTACTTACAAGCATTCACAAGAAACTCACATGCATTTTTCTTAAAGAGAAGCAGTCTGTTCCAAGACTTTAATTCACTGTGCGTAGGTAATGTAGTGTTGCTTCACTTTCTAAATGCTGTCCTTTCAGAGAAAATCACTTTCCTTTGAAAGTACCTTAAGCTACTTACAAGCTTTCAATAGAAATTCACATGTGTTTGTCTGAAAAAGAAGCAGTCTGTTCCAACACTTCAATTCACTGTGCGTAGTGAATGGAGTGTTGCTTCACTTTCTAAATGCTGTCCTTTCAGAGAAAATCACTTTCCTTTGAAAGTGCTTTAAGCTACTTACAAGCATTCAATAGAAAGTCACATGTGTTTCTCTGAAAAAGAAGCAGTCTGTTCCAACACTTCAATTCACTGTGCGAAGTGAATGGAGTGTTGCTTCACTTTCTAAATGTTGTCCTTTCAGAGAAAATCACTTTCCTTTGAAAGTGCCTTAAGCTACTTACAAGCATTCACAAGAAACTCACATGCATTTTTCTGAAAGAGAAGCAGTCTGTTCCAACACTTCAATTCACTGTGCGTAGTGAATGGAGTGTTGCTTCACTTTCTAAATGCTGTCCTTTCAGAGAAAATCACTTTCTTTTGAAAGTGCCTTAAGCTACTTACACACATTCACAGGAAACTCAAATGCGTTTCTATGAAAGAGAAGCTGTCTGTTCCAACACTTCAATTCACTGTGCGAAGTGAATGGAGTGTTGTTTCACTTTATAAATGCTGTCCTTTCAGAGAAAATCACTTTCCTTTGAAAGTGCCTTAAGCTACTTACAAGCATTCCACAGAAATTCACATGCGTTTCTCTGAAAGAGAAGCAGTCTGTTCCAACACTTCAATTCACTCTGCGAAGTGAATGGAGTGTTGTTTCACTTTCTAAATGCTGTCCTTTCAGAGAAAATCACTTTCCTTTGAAAATGCCTTAAGCTACTTACACACATTCACAGGAAACTCAAATGCGTTTCTATGAAAGAGAAGCTGTCTGTTCCAACACTTCAATTCACTGTGCGAAGTGAATGGAGTGTTGCTTCACTTTCTAAATGCTGTCCTTTCAGAGAAAATCACTTTCTTTTGAAAGTGCCTTAAGCTACCTACAAGCATTCAACAGAAATTCACATGCGTTTCACTGAAAGAGAAGCAGTCTGTTCCAACACTTCAATTCACTGTGCGAAGTGAATGGAGTGTTGCTTCACTTTCTAAATGCTGTCCTTTCAGAGAAAATCACTTTCCTTTGAAAGTGCCTTAAGCTACTTACACACATTCACAGGAAACTAAAATGCGTTTCTATGAAAGAGAAGTTGTCTGTTCCAACACTTCAATTCACTGTGCGTAATGAATGGAGTGTTGCTTCACTTTCTAAATGCTGTCCTTTCAGAGAAAATCACTTACCTTTGAAAGTGCCTTAAGCTACTTACAAGCATTCAATAGAAATTCACATGCGTTTCTATGAAAGAGAAGCAGTCTGTTCCAACCCTTCAATTCACTGTGCGAAGTGAATGGAGTGTTGCTTCACTTTCTAAATGCTGTCCTTACAGAGAAAATCACTTTCCTTTGAAAGTGCCTTAAGCTACTTACAAGCATTCACAAAAACTCATATCTGTTTCTCTGAAAGAGAAGTAGTCTGTTCCAACACTTCAATTCACTATGCGAAGTGAATGGAGTGTTGTTTCACTTTCTAAATGCTGTCCTTTCAGAGAAAATCACTTTCCTTTGAAAGTGCCTTAAGCTACTTACAAGCATTCAACAGAAATTCACATGCATTTCACTGAAAGAGAAGCAGTCTGTTCCAACACTTCAATTCACTGTGCGAAGTGAATGGAGTGTTGCTTCACTTTCTAAATGCTGCCCTTTCAGAGAAAATCACTTTCCTTTGCAAGTGCCTTAAGCTACTTTCAAGCATTCAACAGAAATTCACATGCGTTTCACTGAAAGAGAAGCAGTCTCTTCCAACACTTCAATTCACTGTACGAAGTGAATGGAGTGTTGCTTCACTTTCTAAATGCTGTCCTTTCAGAAAAAATCACTTCCCTTTGAAAGTGCCCTAAGCTACTTACACACATTCACAGGAAACTCAAATGCGTTTCTATGAAAGAGAAGCTGTCTGTTCCAACACTTCAATTCACTGTGCGAAGTGAATGGAGTGTTGCTTCACTTTCTAAATGCTGTCCTTTCAGAGAAAATCACTTTCCTTTGAAAGTGCCTTAAGCTACTTACAAGCATTCAACAGAAATTCACATGCATTTCACTGAAAGAGAAGCAGTCTGTTCCAACACTTCAATTCACTGTGCGAAGTGAATGGAGTGTTGCTTCACTTTCTAAATGCTGTCCTTTCAGAGAAAATCAGTTTCTTTGAAAGTGCCTTAAGCTACTTACAAGCATTCAACAGAAATTCACATGTGTTTCACTGAAAGAGAAGCAGTCTGTTCCAACACTTCAATTCACTGTGCGAAGTGAATGGAGTGTTGCTTCACTTTCTAAATGCTGTCCTTTCAGAGAAAATCACTTTCCTTCGAAAGTGCCTTAAGCTACTTACAAGCATTCAACAGAAATTCACATGCATTTCACTGAAAGAGAAGCAGTCTGTTCCAACACTTCAATTCACTGTGCGAATTGAATGGAGTGCTGCCTCACTTTCTAAATGCCGTACTTTCAGAGAAAATCACTTTCCTTTGAAAGTGCCTTTAGCTACTTACCAGCATTCCAAAGAAATTCACATGCGTTTCTCTGAAAACGAAGCAGTCTGTTCCAACACTTCAATTCACTGTGCGAAGTGAATGGAGTGTTGCTTCACTTTCTAAATGCCGTACTTTCAGAGAAAATCACTTTCCTTTGAAAGTGCCTTTAGCTACTTACCAGCATTCCAAAGAAATTCACATGCGTTTCTCTGAAAAAGAAGCAGTCTGTTCCAACACTTCAATTCACTGTGCGAAGTGAATGGAGTGTTGCTTCACTTTCTAAATGCTGTCCTTTCAGAGAAAATCACTTTCCTTTGACAGTGCCTTAAGCTACTTACAAGCATTCACAAGAAACTCACATGCATTTTTCTGAAAGAGAAGCAGTCTGTTCCAACACTTCAATTCACTGTGCGAAGTGAATGGAGTGTTGCTTCACTTTCTAAATGCTATCCTTTCAGAGAAAATCACTTTCCTTCGAAAGTGCCTTAAGCTACTTACAAGCATTCAACAGAAATTCACATGCATTTCACTGAAAGAAAAGCAGTCTGTTCCAACACTTCAATTCACTGTGCGAATTGAATGGAGTGCTGCCTCACTTTCCAAATGCCGTACTTTCAGAGAAAATCACTTTCCTTTGAAAGTGCCTTTAGCTACTTACCAGCATTCCAAAGAAATTCACATGCGTTTCTCTGAAAAAGAAGCAGTCTGTTCCAACACTTCAATTCACTGTGCGAAGTGAATGGAGTGTTGCTTCACTTTCTAAATGCTGTCCTTTCAGAGAAAATCACTTTCCTTTGACAGTGCCTTAAGCTACTTACAAGCATTCACAAGAAACTCACATGCATTTTTCTGAAAGAGAAGCAGTCTGTTCCAACACTTCAATTCACTGTGCGAAGTGAATGGAGTGTTGCTTCACTTTCTAAATGCTGTCCTTTCAGAGAAAATCACTTTCCTTTGAAAGTGCCTTAAGCTACATACAAGCATTCACAAGAAACTCACATGCATTTTTATGAAAGAGAAGCAGTCTGTTCCAACACTTCAATTCACTGTGCGTAGTGAATGGAGTGTTGCTTCACTTTCTAAATGCTGTCCTTTCAGAGAAAATCACTTTCCTTCGAAAGTGCCTTAAGCTACTTACAAGCATTCAATAGAAATTCACATGCGTTTCTCTGAAAGAGAAGCAGTCTGTTCCAAGACTTCAATTCACTGTGCGAAGTGAATGGAGTTTTGCTTCACTTTCTAAATGCTGTCCTTTCAGAGAAAATCACTTTCCTTTGAAAGTGCCTTAAGCTACTTACAAGCATTCAACAGAAATTCACATGCATTTCACTGAAAGAGAAGCAGTCTGTTCCAACACTTCAATTCACTGTGCGAAGTGAATGGAGTGTTGCTTCACTTTCTAAATGCTGTCCTTTCAGAGAAAATCAGTTTCTTTGAAAGTGCCTTAAGCTACTTACAAGCATTCAACAGAAATTCACATGTGTTTCACTGAAAGAGAAGCAGTCTGTTCCAACACTTCAATTCACTGTGCGAAGTGAATGGAGTGTTGCTTCACTTTCTAAACGCTGTCCTTTCAGAGAAAATTACTTTCCTTTGAAAGTGCCTTAAGCTACTTACAAGCATTCACCAGAAATTCACATGCATTTCACTGAAAGAGAAGCAGTCTGTTCCAACACTTCAATTCACTGTGCGAATTGAATGGAGTGCTGCCTTACTTTCTAAATGCTGTACTTTCAGAGAAAATCACTTTCCTTTGAAAGTGCCTTTAGCTACTTACAAGCATTCCACAGAAATTCACATGCGTTTCTCTGAAAGAGAAGTAGTCTGTTCCAGCACTTCAATTCACTGTGCGTAGTTAATGGAGTGTTGCTTCACTCTCTAAATGCTGTCCTTTCAGAGAAAATCACTTTCCTTTGAAAGTGCCTAAAGCTACTTACAAGCATTCACAAGAAACTCACATGCATTTTTCTGAAAGAGAAGCAGTCTGTTCCAACACTTCAATTCACTGTGCGAATTGAATGGAGTGTTGCTTCACTTTCTAAATGCTGTCCTTTCAGAGAAAATCAGTTTCTTTGAAAGTGCCTTAAGCTACTTACAAGCATTCAACAGAAATTCACATGTGTTTCACTGAAAGAGATGCAGTCTGTTCCAACACTTCAATTCACTGTGCGAAGTGAATGGAGTGTTGCTTCACTTTCTAAATGCTGTCCTTTCAGAGAAAATCACTTTCCTTCGAAAGTGCCTTAAGCTACTTACAAGCATTCAACAGAAATTCACATGCATTTCACTGAAAGAGAAGCAGTCTGTTCCAACACTTCAATTCACTGTGCGAATTGAATGGAGTGCTGCCTCACTTTCTAAATGCCGTACTTTCAGAGAAAATCACTTTCCTTTGAAAGTGCCTTTAGCTACTTACCAGCATTCCAAAGAAATTCACATGCGTTTCTCTGAAAAAGAAGCAGTCTGTTCCAACACTTCAATTCACTGTGCGAAGTGAATGGAGTGTTGCTTCACTTTCTAAATGCTGTCCTTTCAGAGAAAATCACTTTCCTTTGACAGTGCCTTAAGCTACTTACAAGCATTCACAAGAAACTCACATGCATTTTTCTGAAAGAGAAGCAGTCTGTTCCAACACTTCAATTCACTGTGCGAAGTGAATGGAGTGTTGCTTCACTTTCTAAATGCTATCCTTTCAGAGAAAATCACTTTCCTTCGAAAGTGCCTTAAGCTACTTACAAGCATTCAACAGAAATTCACATGCATTTCACTGAAAGAAAAGCAGTCTGTTCCAACACTTCAATTCACTGTGCGAATTGAATGGAGTGCTGCCTCACTTTCCAAATGCCGTACTTTCAGAGAAAATCACTTTCCTTTGAAAGTGCCTTTAGCTACTTACCAGCATTCCAAAGAAATTCACATGCGTTTCTCTGAAAAAGAAGCAGTCTGTTCCAACACTTCAATTCACTGTGCGAAGTGAATGGAGTGTTGCTTCACTTTCTAAATGCTGTCCTTTCAGAGAAAATCACTTTCCTTTGAAAGTGCCTTAAGCTACTTACACACATTCACAGGAAACTAAAATGCGTTTCTATGAAAGAGAAGTTGTCTGTTCCAACACTTCAATTCACTGTGCGTAATGAATGGAGTGTTGCTTCACTTTCTAAATGCTGTCCTTTCAGAGAAAATCACTTACCTTTGAAAGTGCCTTAAGCTACTTACAAGCATTCAATAGAAATTCACATGCGTTTCTATGAAAGAGAAGCAGTCTGTTCCAACCCTTCAATTCACTGTGCGAAGTGAATGGAGTGTTGCTTCACTTTCTAAATGCTGTCCTTACAGAGAAAATCACTTTCCTTTGAAAGTGCCTTAAGCTACTTACAAGCATTCACAAAAACTCATATCTGTTTCTCTGAAAGAAAAGTAGTCTGTTCCAACACTTCAATTCACTATGCGAAGTGAATGGAGTGTTGTTTCACTTTCTAAATGCTGTCCTTTCAGAGAAAATCACTTTCCTTTGAAAGTGCCTTAAGCTACTTACAAGCATTCAACAGAAATTCACATGCATTTCACTGAAAGAGAAGCAGTCTGTTCCAACACTTCAATTCACTGTGCGAAGTGAATGGAGTGTTGCTTCACTTTCTAAATGCTGCCCTTTCAGAGAAAATCACTTTCCTTTGCAAGTGCCTTAAGCTACTTTCAAGCATTCAACAGAAATTCACATGCGTTTCACTGAAAGAGAAGCAGTCTCTTCCAACACTTCAATTCACTGTACGAAGTGAATGGAGTGTTGCTTCACTTTCTAAATGCTGTCCTTTCAGAGAAAATCACTTCCCTTTGAAAGTGCCCTAAGCTACTTACACACATTCACAGGAAACTCAAATGCGTTTCTATGAAAGAGAAGCTGTCTGTTCCAACACTTCAATTCACTGTGCGAAGTGAATGGAGTGTTGCTTCACTTTCTAAATGCTGTCCTTTCAGAGAAAATCACTTTCCTTTGAAAGTGCCTTAAGCTACTTACAAGCATTCAACAGAAATTCACATGCATTTCACTGAAAGAGAAGCAGTCTGTTCCAACACTTCAATTCACTTTGCGAAGTGAATGGAGTGTTGCTTCACTTTCTAAATGCTGTCCTTTCAGAGAAAATCAGTTTCTTTGAAAGTGCCTTAAGCTACTTACAAGCATTCAACAGAAATTCACATGTGTTTCACTGAAAGAGAAGCAGTCTGTTCCAACACTTCAATTCACTGTGCGAAGTGAATGGAGTGTTGCTTCACTTTCTAAATGCTGTCCTTTTAGAGAAAATCACTTTCCTTCGAAAGTGCCTTAAGCTACTTACAAGCATTCAACAGAAATTCACATGCATTTCACTGAAAGAGAAGCAGTCTGTTCCAACACTTCAATTCACTGTGCGAATTGAATGGAGTGCTGCCTCACTTTCTAAATGCCGTACTTTCAGAGAAAATCACTTTCCTTTGAAAGTGCCTTTAGCTACTTACCAGCATTCCAAAGAAATTCACATGCGTTTCTCTGAAAAAGAAGCAGTCTGTTCCAACACTTCAATTCACTGTGCGAAGTGAATGGAGTGTTGCTTCACTTTCTAAATGCTGTCCTTTCAGAGAAAATCACTTTCCTTTGACAGTGCCTTAAGCTACTTACAAGCATTCACAAGAAACTCACATGCATTTTTCTGAAAGAGAAGCAGTCTGTTCCAACACTTCAATTCACTGTGCGAAGTGAATGGAGTGTTGCTTCACTTTCTAAATGCTGTCCTTTCAGAGAAAATCACTTTCCTTTGAAAGTGCCTTAAGCTACATACAAGCATTCACAAGAAACTCACATGCATTTTTCTGAAATAGAAGCAGTCTGTTCCAACACTTCAATTCACTGTGCGTAGTGAATGGAGTGTTGCTTCACTTTCTAAATGCTGTCCTTTCAGAGAAAATCACTTTCCTTCGAAAGTGCCTTAAGCTACTTACAAGCATTCAATAGAAATTCACATGCGTTTCTCTGAAAGAGAAGCAGTCTGTTCCAAGACTTCAATTCACTGTGCGAAGTGAATGGAGTGTTGCTTCACTTTCTAAATGCTGTCCTTTCAGAGAAAATCACTTTCCTTTGAAAGTGCCTTAAGCTACTTACAAGCATTCAACAGAAATTCACATGCATTTCACTGAAAGAGAAGCAGTCTGTTCCAACACTTCAATTCACTGTGCGAAGTGAATGGAGTGTTGCTTCACTTTCTAAATGCTGTCCTTTCAGAGAAAATCAGTTTCTTTGAAAGTGCCTTAAGCTACTTACAAGCATTCAACAGAAATTCACATGTGTTTCACTGAAAGAGAAGCAGTCTGTTCCAACACTTCAATTCACTGTGCGAAGTGAATGGAGTGTTGCTTCACTTTCTAAATGCTGTCCTTTCAGAGAAAATCACTTTCCTTCGAAAGTGCCTTAAGCTACTTACAAGCATTCAACAGAAATTCACATGCATTTCACTGAAAGAGAAGCAGTCTGTTCCAACACTTCAATTCACTGTGCGAATTGAATGGAGTGCTGCCTCACTTTCTAAATGCCGTACTTTCAGAGAAAATCACTTTCCTTTGAAAGTGCCTTTAGCTACTTACCAGCATTCCAAAGAAATTCACATGCGTTTCTCTGAAAAAGAAGCAGTCTGTTCCAACACTTCAATTCACTGTGCGAAGTGAATGGAGTGTTGCTTCACTTTCTAAATGCTGTCCTTTCAGAGAAAATCACTTTCCTTTGACAGTGCCTTAAGCTACTTACAAGCATTCACAAGAAACTCACATGCATTTTTCTGAAAGAGAAGCAGTCTGTTCCAACACTTCAATTCACTGTGCGAAGTGAATGGAGTGTTGCTTCACTTTCTAAATGCTATCCATTCAGAGAAAATCACTTTCCTTCGAAAGTGCCTTAAGCTACTTACAAGCATTCAACAGAAATTCACATGCATTTCACTGAAAGAAAAGCAGTCTGTTCCAACACTTCAATTCACTGTGCGAATTGAATGGAGTGCTGCCTCACTTTCCAAATGCCGTACTTTCAGAGAAAATCACTTTCCTTTGAAAGTGCCTTTAGCTACTTACCAGCATTCCAAAGAAATTCACATGCGTTTCTCTGAAAAAGAAGCAGTCTGTTCCAACACTTCAATTCACTGTGCGAAGTGAATGGAGTGTTGCTTCACTTTCTAAATGCTGTCCTTTCAGAGAAAATCACTTTCCTTTGACAGTGCCTTAAGCTACTTACAAGCATTCACAAGAAACTCACATGCATTTTTCTGAAAGAGAAGCAGTCTGTTCCAACACTTCAATTCACTGTGCGAAGTGAATGAAGTGTTGCTTCACTTTCTAAATGCTGTCCTTTCAGAGAAAATCACTTTCCTTTGAAAGTGCCTTAAGCTACATACAAGCATTCACAAGAAACTCACATGCATTTTTCTGAAAGAGAAGCAGTCTGTTCCAACACTTCAATTCACTGTGCGTAGTGAATGGAGTGTTGCTTCACTTTCTAAATGCTGTCCTTTCAGAGAAAATCACTTTCCTTCGAAAGTGCCTTAAGCTACTTACAAGCATTCAATAGAAATTCACATGCGTTTCTCTGAAAGAGAAGCAGTCTGTTCCAAGACTTCAATTCACTGTGCGAAGTGAATGGAGTTTTGCTTCACTTTCTAAATGCTGTCCTTTCAGAGAAAATCACTTTCCTTTGAAAGTGCCTTAAGCTACTTACAAGCATTCAACAGAAATTCACATGCATTTCACTGAAAGAGAAGCAGTCTGTTCCAACACTTCAATTCACTGTGCGAAGTGAATGGAGTGTTGCTTCACTTTCTAAATGCTGTCCTTTCAGAGAAAATCAGTTTCTTTGAAAGTGCCTTAAGCTACTTACAAGCATTCAACAGAAATTCACATGTGTTTCACTGAAAGAGAAGCAGTCTGTTCCAACACTTCAATTCACTGTGCGAAGTGAATGGAGTGTTGCTTCACTTTCTAAACGCTGTCCTTTCAGAGAAAATTACTTTCCTTTGAAAGTGCCTTAAGCTACTTACAAGCATTCAACAGAAATTCACATGCATTTCACTGAAAGAGAAGCAGTCTGTTCCAACACTTCAATTCACTGTGCGAATTGAATGGAGTGCTGCCTTACTTTCTAAATGCTGTACTTTCAGAGAAAATCACTTTCCTTTGAAAGTGCCTTTAGCTACTTACAAGCATTCCACAGAAATTCACATGCGTTTCTCGAAAAAGAGAAGTAGTCTGTTCCAGCACTTCAATTCACTGTGCGTAGTTAATGGAGTGTTGCTTCACTCTCTAAATGCTGTCCTTTCAGAGAAAATCACTTTCCTTTGAAAGTGCCTAAAGCTACTTACAAGCATTCACAAGAAACTCACATGCATTTTTCTGAAAGAGAAGCAGTCTGTTCCAACACTTCAATTCACTGTGCGAAGTGAATGGAGTGTTGCTTCACTTTCTAAATGCTGTCCTTTCAGAGAAAATCAGTTTCTTTGAAAGTGCCTTAAGCTACTTACAAGCATTCAACAGAAATTCACATGTGTTTCACTGAAAGAGAAGCAGTCTGTTCCAACACTTCAATTCACTGTGCGAAGTGAATGGAGTGTTGCTTCACTTTCTAAATGCTGTCCTTTCAGAGAAAATCACTTTCCTTCGAAAGTGCCTTAAGCTACTTACAAGCATTCAACAGAAAATCACATGCATTTCACTGAAAGAGAAGCAGTCTGTTCCAACACTTCAATTCACTGTGCGAATTGAATGGAGTGCTGCCTCACTTTCTAAATGCCGTACTTTCAGAGAAAATCACTTTCCTTTGAAAGTGCCTTTAGCTACTTACCAGCATTCCAAAGAAATTCACATGCGTTTCTCTGAAAAAGAAGCAGTCTGTTCCAACACTTCAATTCACTGTGCGAAGTGAATGGAGTGTTGCTTCACTTTCTAAATGCTGTCCTTTCAGAGAAAATCACTTTCCTTTGACAGTGCCTTAAGCTACTTACAAGCATTCACAAGAAACTCACATGCATTTTTCTGAAAGAGAAGCAGTCTGTTCCAACACTTCAATTCACTGTGCGAAGTGAATGGAGTGTTGCTTCACTTTCTAAATGCTGTCCTTTCAGAGAAAATCACTTTCCTTTGAAAGTGCCTAAAGCTACTTACAAGCATTCACAAGAAACTCACATGCATTTTTCTGAAAGAGAAGCAGTCTGTTCCAACACTTCAATTCACTGTGCGTAGTGAATGGAGTGTTGCTTCACTTTCTAAATGCTGTCCTTTCAGAGAAAATCACTTTCCTTTGAAAGTGCCTTAAGCTACTTACAAGCATTCAATAGAAAGTCACATGTGTTTCTCTGAAAAAGAAGCAGTCTGTTCCAACACTTAAATTCACTGTGCGAAGTGAATGGAGTGTTGCTTCACTTTCTAAATGTTGTCCTTTCAGAGAAAATCACTTTCCTTTGAAAGTGCCTTAAGCTACTTACAAGCATTCACAAGAAACTCACATGCATTTTTCTGAAAGAGAAGCAGTCTGTTCCAACACTTCAATTCACTGTGCGTAGTGAATGGAGTGTTGCTTCACTTTCTAAATGCTGTCCTTTCAGAGAAAATCACTTTCTTTTGAAAGTGCCTTAAGCTACTTACACACATTCACAGGAAACTCAAATGCGTTTCTATGAAAGAGAAGCTGTCTGTTCCAACACTTCAATTCACTGTGCGAAGTGAATGGAGTGTTTTTTCACTTTCTAAATGCTGTCCTTTCAGAGAAAATCACTTTGCTTTGAAAGTGCCTTAAGCTACTTACAAGCATTCCACAGAAATTCACATGCGTTTCTCTGAAAGAGAAGCAGTCTGTTCCAACACTTCAATTCACTCTGTGAAGTGAATGGAGTGTTGTTTCACTTTCTAAATGCTGTCCTTTCAGAGAAAATCACTTTCCTTTGAAAGTGCCTTAAGCTACTTACACACATTCACAGGAAACTCAAATGCGTTTCTATGAAAGAGAAGCTGTCTGTTCCAACACTTCAATTCACTGTGCGAAGTGAATGGAGTGTTGCTTCACTTTCTAAATGCTGTCCTTTCAGAGAAAATCACTTTCTTTTGAAAGTGCCTTAAGCTACCTACAAGCATTCAACAGAAATTCACATGCGTTTCACTGAAAGAGAAGCAGTCTGTTCCAACACTTCAATTCACTGTGCGAAGTGAATGGAGTGTTGCTTCACTTTCTAAATGCTGTCCTTTCAGAGAAAATCACTTTCCTTTGAAAGTGCCTTAAGCTACTTACACACATTCACAGGAAACTCAAATGCGTTTCTATGAAAGAGAAGTTGTCTGTTCCAACACTTCAATTCACTGTGCGTAATGAATGGAGTGTTGCTTCACTTTCTAAATGCTGTCCTTTCAGAGAAAATCACTTTCCTTTGAAAGTGCCTTAAGCTACTTACAAGCATTCAATAGAAATTGACATGCGTTTCTATGAAAGAGAAGCAGTCTGTTCCAACCCTTCAATTCACTGTGCGAAGTGAATGGAGTGTTGCTTCACTTTCTAAATGCTGTCCTTTCAGAGAAAATCACTTTCCTTTGAAAGTGCCTTAAGCTACTTACAAGCATTCACAAAAAATCATATCTGTTTCTCTGAAAGAGAAGTAGTCTGTTCCAACACTTCAATTCACTGTGCGAAGTGAATGGAGTGCTGCTTCACTTTCTAAATGCTGTCCTTTCAGAGAAAATCACTTTCCTTTGAAAGTGCCTTAAGCTACTTACACACATTCACAAAAAACTCATACCTGTTTCTCTGAAAGAGAAGTAGTCTGTTCCAACACTTCAATTCACTGTGCGAAGTGAATGGAGTGTTGCTTCACTTTCTAAATGCTGTCCTTTTAGAGAAAATCACTTTCCTTTGAAAATGCCTTAAGCTACTTACAAGCATTCACAAGAAACTCACATGCATTTTTCTGAAAGAGAAGCAGTCTGTTCCAACACTTCAATTCACTGTGCGTAGTGAATGGAGTGTTGCTTCACTTTCTAAATGCTGTCCTTTCAGAGAAAATCACTTTCCTTTGAAAGTGCCTTAAGCTTCTAACAAGCATTCAATAGAAATTCACATGCGTTTCTATGAAAGAGAAGCAGTCTGATCCAACCCTTCAATTCACTGTGCGAAGTGAATGGAGTGTTGCTTCACTTTCTAAATGCTGTCCTTTCAGAGAAAATCACTTTCCTTTGAAAGTGCCTTAAGCTACTTACAAGCATTCACAAAAAATCATATCTGTTTCTCTGAAAGAGAAGTAGTCTGTTCCAACACTTCAATTCACTATGCGAAGTGAATGGAGTGTTGTTTCACTTTCTAAATGCTGTCCTTTCAGAGAAAATCACTTTCCTTTGAAAGTCCCTTAAGCTACTTACAAGCATTCAACAGAAATTCACATGCATTTCAGTGAAAGAGAAGCAGTCTGTTCCAACACTTCAATTCACTGTGCGAAGTGAATGGAGTGTTTCTTCACTTTCTAAATGCTGTCCATTCAGAGAAAATCACTTTCCTTTGAAAGTGCCTTAAGCTACTTACAAGCATTCACAAAAAATCATATCTGTTTCTCTGAAAGAGAAGTAGTCTGTTCCAGCACTTCAATTCACTATGTGAAGTGAAAGGAGTGTTGTTTCACTTTCTAAATGCTGTCCTTTCAGAGAAAATCAGTTTCCTTTGAAAGTGCCTTAAGCTACTTACAAGCATTCAACAGAAATTCACATGCGTTTCTCTGAAAGAGAAGCAGTCTGTTCCAGCACTTCAATTCACTGTGCGAAGTGAATGGAGTGTTGCTTCACTTTCTAAATGCTGTCCTTTCAGAGAAAATCACTTTCCTTTGAAAGTGCCTTAAGCTACTTACAAGCATTCACAAAAAACTCATATCTGTTTCTCTGAAAGAGAAGTAGTCTACTCCAAAACTTCAATTCACTGTGCGAAGTGAATGGAGTGTTGTTTCACTTTCTAAATGCTGTCCTTTCAGAGAAAATCACTTTCCTTTGAAAGTGCCTTAAGCTACTTACACACATTCACAGGAAACTCAAATGCTTTTTTATGAAAGAGAAGCTGTCTGTTCCAACACTTCAATTCACTGTGCGAAGTGAATGGAGTGTTGCTTCACTTTCTAAATGCTGTCCTTTCAGAGAAAATCACTTTCCTTTGAAAGTGCCTTAAGCTACTTACAAGCATTCAACAGAAATTCACATGCATTTCACTGAAAGTGAAGCAGTCTGTTCCAACACTTCAATTCACTGTGCGAAGTGAATGGAAGGTTGCTTCACTTTCTAAATGCTGTCCTTTCAGAGAAAATCACTTTCCCTTGAAAATGCCTTAAGCTACTTACAAGCATTCACAAGAAACTTACATGCATTTTTCTGAAAGAGAAGCAGTCTGTTCCAACACTTCAATTCACTGTGCGTAGTGAATGGAGTGTTGCTTCACTTTCTAAATGCTGTCCTTTCAGAGAAAATCACTTTCTTTTGAAAGTGCCTTAAGCTACTTACACACATTCACAGGAAACTCAAATGCGTTTCTATGAAAAAGAAGCAGTCTGTTCCAACACTTGAATTCACTGTGCGAAGTGAATGGAAAGTTGCTTCACTTTCTAAATGCTGTCCTTTCAGAGAAAATCACTTTGCTTTGAAAGTGCCTTAAGCTACATACAAGCATTCACAAAAAACTCACATGCGTTTCTCTGAAAGAGAAGTCTGTTCCAACACATCAATTCACTGGGCGAAGTGAATGGAGTGTTGTTTCACTTTCTAAATGCTGTCCTTTCAGACAAAATCACTTTCCTTTGAAAGTACCTTAAGCTACTTACACACATTCACAGGAAACTCAAATGCGTTTCTATGAAAGAGAAGCTGTCTGTTCCAACACTTCAATTCACTGTGCGAAGTGAATGGAGTGTTGCTTCACTTTCTAAATGCTGTCCTTTCAGAGAAAATCACTTTTCTTTGAAAGTGCCTTAAGCTACTTACAAGCATTCAACAGAAATTCACATGCGTTTCACTGAAAGAGAAGCAGTCTGTTCCAACACTTCAATTCACTGTGCGAAGTGAATGGAGTGTTGCTTCACTTTCTAAATGCTGTCCTTTCAGAGAAAATCACTTTCCTTTGAAAGTGCCTTAAGCTACTTACACACATTCACAGGAAACTCAAATGCGTTTCTCTGAAAGAGAAGTTGTCTGTTCCAACACTTCAATTCACTGTGCGAAGTGAATGGAGTGTTGTTTCACTTTCTAAATGCTGTCCTTTCAGAGAAAATCACTTTCCTTTGAAAGTGCCTTAAGCTACTTACAAGCATTCACAAGAAACTCACATGCGTTTCTCTGAAAGAGAAGCAGTCTGTTCCAACACTTCAATTCACTCTGCGAAGTGAATGGAGTGTTGCTCCACTTTCTAAATGCTGTCCTTTCAGAGAAAATCACTTTCCTTTGAAAGTGCCTTAAGCTACTTACAAGCATTCACAAAAAACTCATATCTGTTTCTCTGAAAGAGAAGTAGTCTGTTCCAACACTTCAATTCACTATGCGAAGTGAATGGAGTGTTGTTTCACTTTCTAAATGCTGTCCTTTCAGAGAAAATCACTTTCCTTTGAACGTGCCTTAAGCTACTTACAAGCATTCAACAGAAATACACATGCATTTCACTGAAAGAGAAGCAGTCTGTTCCAACACTTCAATTCACTGTGCGAAGTGAATGGAGTGTTGCTTCACTTTCTAAATGCTGTCCTTTCAGAGAAAATCACTTTCCTTTGAAAGTGCCTTAAGCTACTTACAAGCATTCACAAGAAACTCACATGCATTTTTCTGAAAGAGAAGCAGTCTGTTCCAACACTTCAATTCACTGTGCGAAGTGAATGGAGTGTTGCTTCACTTTCTAAATGCTGTCCTTTCAGAGAAAATCACTTTCCTTTGAAAGTGCCTTAAGCTACTTAAAAGCATTCACAAGAAACTCACATGCAATTTTCTGAAAGAGAAGCAGTCTGTTCCAACACTTCAATTCACTGTGCGAAGTGAATGGAGTGTTGCTTCACTTTCTAAATGCTGTCCTTTCAGAGAAAATCACTTTCCTTCGAAAGTGCCTTAAGCTACTTACAAGCATTCACAAGAAATTCACATGCATTTTTCTGAAAGAGAAGCAGTCTGTTCCAACACTTCAATTCATTGTGCGTAGTGAATGGAGTGTTGCTTCACTTTCTAAATGCTGTCCTTTCAGAGAAAATCACTTTCTTTTGAAAGTGCCTTAAGCTACTTACACACATTCACAGGAAACTCAAATGCGTTTCTATGAAAGAGAAGCTGTCTGTTCCAACACTTCAATTCACTGTGCGAAGTGAATGGAGTGTTGCTTCACTTTCTAAATGCTGTCTTTCAGAGAAAATCACTTTCCTTTGAAAGTGCCTTAAGCTACTTACAAGCATTCACAAAAAACTCATATCTGTTTCTCTGAAAGAGAAGTATTCTGTTCCAACACTTCAATTCACTCTACGAAGTGAATGGAGTGTTGTTTCACTTTCTAAATGCTGTCCTTTCAGAGAAAATCACTTTCTTTTGAAAGTGCCTTATGCTACTTACACACATTCACAGGAAACTCAAATGCGTTTCTATGAAAGAGAAGCTGTCTGTTCCAACACTTCAATTCACTGTGCGAAGTGAATGGAGTGTTGCTTCACTTTCTAAAAGCTGTCCTTTCAGAGAAAATCACTTTCTTATGAAAGTGCCTTAAGCTACTTACAAGCATTCAACAGAAATTCACATGCGTTTCACTGAAAGAGAAGCAGTCTGTTCCAACACTTCAATTCACTGTGCGAAGTGAATGGAGTGTTGCTTCACTTTCTAAATGCTGTCCTTTCAGAGAAAATCACTTTCCTTTGAAAGTGCCTTAAGCTACTTACACACATTCACAGGAAACTCAAATGCGTTTCTCTGAAAGAGAAGTTGTCTGTTCCAACACTTCAATTCACTATGATAAGTGAATGGAGTGTTGTTTCACTTTCTAAATGCTGTCCTTTCCGAGAAAATCACTTTCCTTTGAAAGTGCCTTAAGCTACTTACAAGCATTCAATAGAAATTCACATGCATTTCACTGAAAGAGAAGCAGTCTGTTCGAACACTTCAATTCACTGTGCGAAGTGAATGGAGTGTTGCTTCACTTTCTAAATGCTGTCCTTTCAGAGAAAATCACTTTCCTTTGAAAGTGCCTTAAGCTACTTACAAGCATTCACAAAAAACTCATATCTATTTCTCTGAAAGAGAAGTAGTCTGTTCCAACACTTCAATTCACTGTGCGAAGTGAATGGAGTGTTGTTTCACTCTCTAAATGCTGTCCTTTCAGAGAAAATCACTTTCCTTTGAAAGTGCCTTTAGCTACTTACAAGCATTCAACAGAAATTCACATGCGTTTCACTGAAAGAGAAGCAGTCAGTTCCAACACTTCAATTCACTGTACGAAGTGAATGGAGTGTTGTTTCACTTTCTAAATGCTGTCCTTTCAGAGAAAATCACTTTCCTTTGAAAGTGCCTTTAGCTACTTACAAGCATTCAACAGAAATTCACATGCGTTTCACTGAAAGAGAAGCAGTCAGTTCCAACACTTCAATTCACTGTGCGAAGTGAATGGAGTGTTGTTTCACTTTCTAAATGCTGTCCTTTCAGAGAAAATCACTTTCCTTGGAAAGTGCCTTAAGCTACTTACACACATTCACAGGAAACTCAAATGCGTTTCTATGAAAGAGAAGCTGTCTGTTCCAACACTTCAATTCACTGTGCGAAGTGAATGGAGTGTTGCTTCACTTTCTAAATGCTGTCCTTTCAGAGAAAATCACTTTCCTTTGAAAGTGCCTTAAGCTACTTACAAGCATTCAACAGAAATTCACATGCATTCCACTGAAAGTGAAGCAGTCTATTCCAACACTTCAATTCACTGTGCGAAGTGAATGGAGTGTTGCATCACTTTCTAAATGCTGTCCTTTCAGAGAAAATCACTTTCCTTTGAAAATGCCTTAATCTACTTACAAGCATTCACAAGAAACTCACATGCATTTTTCTGAAAGAGAAGCAGTCTGTTCCAACACTTCAATTCACTGTGCATAGTGAATGGAGTGTTGCTTCACTTTCAAAATGCTGTCCTTTCAGAGAAAATCACTTTCTTTTGAAAGTGCCTTAAGCTACTTACACACATTCACAGGAAACTCAAATGCGTTTCTATGAAAGAGAAGCTGTCTGTTCCAACCCTTCAATTCACTGTGCGAAGTGAATGGAGTGTTGCTTCACTTTCTAAATGCTGTCTTTCAGAGAAAATCATTTTCCTTTGAAAGTGCCTTAAGCTACTTACAAGCATTCAAAAAACTCATATCTGTTTCTCTGAAAGAGAAGTAGTCTGTTCCAACACTTCAATTCACTGTGCGAAGTGAATGGAGTGTTTTTTCACTTTCTAAATGCTGTCCTTTCAGAGAAAATCACTTTCCTTTGAAAGTGCCTTAAGCTACTTACAAGCATTCACAAAAAACTCATATCTGTTTCTCTGAAAGGGAAGTAGTCTGTTCCAACACTTCAATTCACTGTGCGAAGTGAATGGAGTGTTGTTTCACTTTCTAAATGCTCTCCTTTCAGAGAAAATCACTTTCCTTTGAAAGTGCCTTTAGCTACTTACAAGCATTCAACAGAAATTCACATGCGTTTCTCTGAAAGAGAAGCAGTCTGTTCCAACACTTCAATTCACTGTGCGAAGTGAATGGAGTGTTGCTTCACTTTCTAAATGCTGTCCTTTCAGAGAAAATCACTTTCCTTTGAAAGTGCCTTAAGCTACTTACAAGCATTCAATAGAAATTCACATGCGTTTCACTGAAAGAGAAGCAGTCAGTTGCAACACTTCAATTCACTGTGCGAAGTGAATGGAGTGTTGCTTCACTTTCTAAATGCTGTCCTTTCAGAGAAAATCACTTTTCTTTGAAAGTGCCTTAAGCTACTTACAAGCATTCACAAGAAACACACACGCATTTTTCTGAAATAGAAGCAGTTTGTTCAAACACTTCAATTCACTGTGCGAAGTGAATGGAGTGTTGCTTCACTTTCTATATGCTCTCCTTTTAGAGAAAATCACTCTCTTTTGAAACTGCCTTAAGCTATTTACAAGCATTCACAAGAAACTCACATCTGTTTCTCTGAAAGAGAAGCAGTCTGTTCCAACACTTCAATTCACTGTGCGAAATGAATGGAGTGTTGTTTCACTTTCTAAATGATGTCCTTTCAGAGAAAATCACTTTCCTTTGAAAGTGCCTTAAGCTACTTACAAGCATTCACAAGAAACTCACATGCATTTTTCTGAAAGAGAAGCAGTTAGTTCCAACACTAAAATTCACTGTGCGAAGTGAATGGAGTGTTGCTTCACTTTCTATATGCTCTCCTTTTAGAGAAAATCACTCTCTTTTGAAACTGCCTTAAGCTACTTACAAGCATTCACAAGAAAGTCACATCTGTTTCTCTGAAAGAGAAGCAGTCTGTTCCAACACTTCAATTCACTGTGCGAAGTGAATGGAATGTTGCTTCACTTTCTAAATGCTCTCCTTTTAGAGAAATTCACTCTCTTTTGAAACTGCCTTAAGCAACTTACAAGCATTCACAAGAAACTCACATGCAATTCTCTGAAAGAGAAGCAGTCTGTTCCAACACTTCAATTCACTGTGCGAAATGAATGGAGTGTTGTTTCACTTTCTAAATGATGTCCTTTCAGAGAAAATCACTTTCCTTTGAAAGTGCCTTAAGCTACTTACAAGCATTCACAAGAAACTCACATGCATTTTTCTGAAAGAGAAGCAGTCTGTTCCAACACTTCAATTCACTGTGCGTAGTGAAAGGAGTGTTGCTTCACTTTCTAAATGCTGTCCTTTCAGAGAAAATCACTTTCCTTCGAAAGTGCCTTAAGCTACTTACAAGCATTCAATAGAAATTCACATGCGTTTCTCTGAAAGAGAAGCAGTCTGTTCCAACACTTCAATTCACTGTGCTAAGTGAATGGAGTGTTGCTTCACTTTCTAAATGCTGTCCTTTCAGAGAAAATCACTTTCCTTTGAAAGTGCCTTAAGCTTCTTACAAGCATTCACATAAAACGCATATCTGTTTCTCTGAAAGAGAAGTAGTCTGTTCCAACACTTCAATTCACTGTGCGAAGTGAATGGAGTGTTGTTTCACTTTCTAAATGCTGTCCTCTCAGAGAAAATCACTTTCCTTTGAAAGTGCCTTAAGCTACTTACAAGCATTCAACAGAAATTCACTTGCGTTTCCCTGAAAGAGAAGCAGTCTGTTCCAACACTTCAATTCACTGTGTGAAGTGAATGGAGTGTTGCTTCACTTTCTAAATGCTGTCCTTTCAGAGAAAATCACTTTCCTTTGAAAGTGCCTTAAGCTACTTGCAAGCATTCAACAGAAATTCACATGCGTTTCTCTGAAAGAAAAGCAGTCTGTTCCAACACTTCAATTCACTGTGCGAAGTGAATGGAGTGTTGCTTCACTTTCTAAATGTTGTCCTTTCTGAGAAAATCACTCTCCTTTGAAAGTACCTTAAGCTACTTACACACATTCACAGGAAACTCAAATGCGTTTCTATGAAAGAGAAGCTGTCTGTTCCAACACTTCAATTCACTGTGCGAAGTGAATGGAGTGTTGCTTCACTTTCTAAATGCTGTCCTTTCAGAGAAAATCACTTTCCTTTGAAAGTGCCTTAAGCTACTTACAAGCTTTCAACAGAAATTGACATGTGTTTCACAGAAAGAGAAGCTGTCTGTTCCAACACTTCAATTCACTGTGCGAAGTGAATGGAGTGTTGCTTCACTTTCTAAATGCTGTCCTTTCAGAGACAAGCACTTTCCTTTGAAAGTGCCTTAAGCTACTTACAAACATTCAACAGAAATTCACATGTGTTTCACTGAAAGAGAAGCAGTCTGTTCCAACACCTCAATTCACTGTGCGAAGTGAATGGAGTGTTGCTTCACTTTCTAAATGCTGTCCTTTCAGAGAAAATCACTTTCCTTTGAAAGTGCCTTAAGCTACTTACAAGCATTCAACAGAAATTCACATGCATTTCACTGAAAGAAAAGCAGTCTGTTCCAACACTTCAATTCACTGTGCGAAGTGAATGGAGTGCTGCTTCACTTTCTAAATGCTGTCCTTTCAGAGAAAATCACTTTCCTTTGAAAGTGTCTTTAGCTACTTACAAGCATTCCACAGAAATTCACATGCGTTTCTCTGAAAAAGAAGCAGTCTGTTCCAACACTTCAATTCACTGTGCGAAGTGAATGGAGTGTTGCTTCACTTTCTAAATGCTGTCCTTTCAGAGAAAATCACTTTCCTTTGAAAGTGCCTTAAGCTACTTACAAGCATTTACAAGAAACTCACATGCATTTTTCTGAGAGAAGCAATCTGTTCCAACACTTCAATTCACTGTGCGTAGTGAATGGAGTGTTGCTTGACTTTCTAAATGCTGTCCTTTCAGAGAAAATCACTTTCCTTTGAAAGTGTCTTAAGCTACTTACAAGCATTCAATAGAAAGTCACATATGTTTCTCTGAAAAAGAAGCAGTCTGTTCCAACAATTCAATTCACTGTGCAAAGTGAATGGAGTGTTGCTTCACTTTCTAAATGCTGTCCTTTCAGAGAAAATCACTTTCCTTTGAAAGTGCCTTAAGCTACTTACACACATTCACAGGAAACTCAAATGCGTTTCTATGAAAGAGAAGCTGTCTGTTCCAACACTTCAATTCACTGTGCGAAGTGAATGGAGTGTTGCTTCACTTTCTAAATGCTGTCTTTCAGAGAAAATCACTTTCCTTTGAAAGTGCCTTAAGCTACTTACAAGCATTCACAAAAAACTCATATCTGTTTCTCTGAAAGAGAAGTATTCTGTTCCAACACTTCAATTCACTCTGCGAAGTGAATGGAGTGTTGTTTCACTTTCTAAATGCTGTTCTTTCAGAGAAAATCACTTTCTTTTGAAAGTGCCTTATGCTACTTACACACATTCACAGGAAACTCAAATGCGTTTCTATGAAAGAGAAGCTGTCTGTTCCAACACTTCAATTCACTGTGCGAAGTGAATGGAGTGTTGCTTCACTTTCTAAAAGCTGTCCTTTCAGAGAAAATCACTTTCTTATGAAAGTGCCTTAAGCTACTTACAAGCATTCAACAGAAATTCACATGCGTTTCACTGAAAGAGAAGCAGTCTGTTCCAACACTTCAATTCACTGTGCGAAGTGAATGGAGTGTTGCTTCACTTTCTAAATGCTGTCCTTTCAGAGAAAATCACTTTCCTTTGAAAGTGCCTTAAGCTACTTACACACATTCACAGGAAACTCAAATGCGTTTCTCTGAAAGAGAAGTTGTCTGTTCCAACACTTCAATTCACTATGATAAGTGAATGGAGTGTTGTTTCACTTTCTAAATGCTGTCCTTTCCGAGAAAATCACTTTCCTTTGAAAGTGCCTTAAGCTACTTACAAGCATTCAATAGAAATTCACATGCATTTCACTGAAAGAGAAGCAGTCTGTTCGAACACTTCAATTCACTGTGCGAAGTGAATGGAGTGTTGCTTCACTTTCTAAATGCTGTCCTTTCAGAGAAAATCACTTTCCTTTGAAAGTGCCTTAAGCTACTTACAAGCATTCACAAAAAACTCATATCTATTTCTCTGAAAGAGAAGTAGTCTGTTCCAACACTTCAATTCACTGTGCGAAGTGAATGGAGTGTTGTTTCACTCTCTAAATGCTGTCCTTTCAGAGAAAATCACTTTCCTTTGAAAGTGCCTTTAGCTACTTACAAGCATTCAACAGAAATTCACATGCGTTTCACTGAAAGAGAAGCAGTCAGTTCCAACACTTCAATTCACTGTACGAAGTGAATGGAGTGTTGTTTCACTTTCTAAATGCTGTCCTTTCAGAGAAAATCACTTTCCTTTGAAAGTGCCTTTAGCTACTTACAAGCATTCAACAGAAATTCACATGCGTTTCACTGAAAGAGAAGCAGTCAGTTCCAACACTTCAATTCACTGTGCGAAGTGAATGGAGTGTTGTTTCACTTTCTAAATGCTGTCCTTTCAGAGAAAATCACTTTCCTTGGAAAGTGCCTTAAGCTACTTACACACATTCACAGGAAACTCAAATGCGTTTCTATGAAAGAGAAGCTGTCTGTTCCAACACTTCAATTCACTGTGCGAAGTGAATGGAGTGTTGCTTCACTTTCTAAATGCTGTCCTTTCAGAGAAAATCACTTTCCTTTGAAAGTGCCTTAAGCTACTTACAAGCATTCAACAGAAATTCACATGCATTCCACTGAAAGTGAAGCAGTCTGTTCCAACACTTCAATTCACTGTGCGAAGTGAATGGAGTGTTGCATCACTTTCTAAATGCTGTCCTTTCAGAGAAAATCACTTTCCTTTGAAAATGCCTTAATCTACTTACAAGCATTCACAAGAAACTCACATGCATTTTTCTGAAAGAGAAGCAGTCTGTTCCAACACTTCAATTCACTGTGCATAGTGAATGGAGTGTTGCTTCACTTTCTAAATGCTGTCTTTCAGAGAAAATCATTTTCCTTTGAAAGTGCCTTAAGCTACTTACAAGCATTCAAAAAACTCATATCTGTTTCTCTGAAAGAGAAGTAGTCTGTTCCAACACTTCAATTCACTGTGCGAAGTGAATGGAGTGTTTTTTCACTTTCTAAATGCTGTCCTTTCAGAGAAAATCACTTTCCTTTGAAAGTGCCTTAAGCTACTTACAAGCATTCACAAAAAACTCATATCTGTTTCTCTGAAAGGGAAGTAGTCTGTTCCAACACTTCAATTCACTGTGCGAAGTGAATGGAGTGTTGTTTCACTTTCTAAATGCTCTCCTTTCAGAGAAAATCACTTTCCTTTGAAAGTGCCTTTAGCTACTTACAAGCATTCAACAGAAATTCACATGCGTTTCACTGAAAGAGAAGCAGTCTGTTCCAACACTTCAATTCACTGTGCGAAGTGAATGGAGTGTTGCTTCACTTTCTAAATGCTGTCCTTTCAGAGAAAATCACTTTCCTTTGAAAGTGCCTTAAGCTACTTACAAGCATTCAATAGAAATTCACATGCGTTTCACTGAAAGAGAAGCAGTCAGTTGCAACACTTCAATTCACTGTGCGAAGTGAATGGAGTGTTGCTTCACTTTCTAAATGCTGTCCTTTCAGAGAAAATCACTTTTCTTTGAAAGTGCCTTAAGCTACTTACAAGCATTCACAAGAAACACACACGCATTTTTCTGAAATAGAAGCAGTTTGTTCAAACACTTCAATTCACTGTGCGAAGTGAATGGAGTGTTGCTTCACTTTCTATATGCTCTCCTTTTAGAGAAAATCACTCTCTTTTGAAACTGCCTTAAGCTATTTACAAGCATTCACAAGAAACTCACATCTGTTTCTCTGAAAGAGAAGCAGTCTGTTCCAACACTTCAATTCACTGTGCGAAATGAATGGAGTGTTGTTTCACTTTCTAAATGATGTCCTTTCAGAGAAAATCACTTTCCTTTGAAAGTGCCTTAAGCTACTTACAAGCATTCACAAGAAACTCACATGCATTTTTCTGAAAGAGAAGCAGTTAGTTCCAACACTAAAATTCACTGTGCGAAGTGAATGGAGTGTTGCTTCACTTTCTATATGCTCTCCTTTTAGAGAAAATCACTCTCTTTTGAAACTGCCTTAAGCTACTTACAAGCATTCACAAGAAAGTCACATCTGTTTCTCTGAAAGAGAAGCAGTCTGTTCCAACACTTCAATTCACTGTGCGAAGTGAATGGAATGTTGCTTCACTTTCTAAATGCTCTCCTTTTAGAGAAATTCACTCTCTTTTGAAACTGCCTTAAGCAACTTACAAGCATTCACAAGAAACTCACATGCAATTCTCTGAAAGAGAAGCAGTCTGTTCCAACACTTCAATTCACTGTGCGAAATGAATGGAGTGTTGTTTCACTTTCTAAATGATGTCCTTTCAGAGAAAATCACTTTCCTTTGAAAGTGCCTTAAGCTACTTACAAGCATTCACAAGAAACTCACATGCATTTTTCTGAAAGAGAAGCAGTCTGTTCCAACACTTCAATTCACTGTGCGTAGTGAAAGGAGTGTTGCTTCACTTTCTAAATGCTGTCCTTTCAGAGAAAATCACTTTCCTTCGAAAGTGCCTTAAGCTACTTACAAGCATTCAATAGAAATTCACATGCGTTTCTCTGAAAGAGAAGCAGTCTGTTCCAACACTTCAATTCACTGTGCTAAGTGAATGGAGTGTTGCTTCACTTTCTAAATGCTGTCCTTTCAGAGAAAATCACTTTCCTTTGAAAGTGCCTTAAGCTTCTTACAAGCATTCACATAAAACGCATATCTGTTTCTCTGAAAGAGAAGTAGTCTGTTCCAACACTTCAATTCACTGTGCGAAGTGAATGGAGTGTTGTTTCACTTTCTAAATGCTGTCCTCTCAGAGAAAATCACTTTCCTTTGAAAGTGCCTTAAGCTACTTACAAGCATTCAACAGAAATTCACTTGCGTTTCCCTGAAAGAGAAGCAGTCTGTTCCAACACTTCAATTCACTGTGTGAAGTGAATGGAGTGTTGCTTCACTTTCTAAATGCTGTCCTTTCAGAGAAAATCACTTTCCTTTGAAAGTGCCTTAAGCTACTTGCAAGCATTCAACAGAAATTCACATGCGTTTCTCTGAAAGAAAAGCAGTCTGTTCCAACACTTCAATTCACTGTGCGAAGTGAATGGAGTGTTGCTTCACTTTCTAAATGTTGTCCTTTCTGAGAAAATCACTCTCCTTTGAAAGTACCTTAAGCTACTTACACACATTCACAGGAAACTCAAATGCGTTTCTATGAAAGAGAAGCTGTCTGTTCCAACACTTCAATTCACTGTGCGAAGTGAATGGAGTGTTGCTTCACTTTCTAAATGCTGTCCTTTCAGAGAAAATCACTTTCCTTTGAAAGTGCCTTAAGCTACTTACAAGCTTTCAACAGAAATTGACATGTGTTTCACAGAAAGAGAAGCTGTCTGTTCCAACACTTCAATTCACTGTGCGAAGTGAATGGAGTGTTGCTTCACTTTCTAAATGCTGTCCTTTCAGAGACAAGCACTTTCCTTTGAAAGTGCCTTAAGCTACTTACAAACATTCAACAGAAATTCACATGTGTTTCACTGAAAGAGAAGCAGTCTGTTCCAACACCTCAATTCACTGTGCGAAGTGAATGGAGTGTTGCTTCACTTTCTAAATGCTGTCCTTTCAGAGAAAATCACTTTCCTTTGAAAGTGCCTTAAGCTACTTACAAGCATTCAACAGAAATTCACATGCATTTCACTGAAAGAAAAGCAGTCTGTTCCAACACTTCAATTCACTGTGCGAAGTGAATGGAGTGCTGCTTCACTTTCTAAATGCTGTCCTTTCAGAGAAAATCACTTTCCTTTGAAAGTGTCTTTAGCTACTTACAAGCATTCCACAGAAATTCACATGCGTTTCTCTGAAAAAGAAGCAGTCTGTTCCAACACTTCAATTCACTGTGCGAAGTGAATGGAGTGTTGCTTCACTTTCTAAATGCTGTCCTTTCAGAGAAAATCACTTTCCTTTGAAAGTGCCTTAAGCTACTTACAAGCATTTACAAGAAACTCACATGCATTTTTCTGAGAGAAGCAATCTGTTCCAACACTTCAATTCACTGTGCGTAGTGAATGGAGTGTTGCTTGACTTTCTAAATGCTGTCCTTTCAGAGAAAATCACTTTCCTTTGAAAGTGTCTTAAGCTACTTACAAGCATTCAATAGAAAGTCACATATGTTTCTCTGAAAAAGAAGCAGTCTGTTCCAACAATTCAATTCACTGTGCAAAGTGAATGGAGTGTTGCTTCACTTTCTAAATGCTGTCCTTTCAGAGAAAATCACTTTCCTTTGAAAGTGCCTTAAGCTATTTACAAGCATTCACAAGAAACTCACATGCATTTTTCTGAAAGAGAAGCAGTCTGTTCCAACACTTCAATTCACTGTGCGTAGTGAATGGAGTGTTGCTTCACTTTCTAAATGCTGTCCTTTCAGAGAAAATCACTTTCCTTTGAAAGTGCCTTAAGCTACTTACAAGCATTCAACAGAAATTCACATGCATTTCACTGAAAGAGAAGCAGTCTGTTCCAACACTTCAATTCACTGTGCGAAGTGAATGGAGTGTTGCTTCACTTTCTAAATGCTGTCCTTTCAGAGAAAATCACTTTCCTTTGAAAGTGCCTTAAGCTACTTACAAGCATTCAACAGAAATTCACATGCATTTCACTGAAAGAGAAGCAGTCTGTTCCAACACTTCAATTCACTGTGCGAAGTGAATGGAGTGTTGCTTCACTTTCTAAATGCTGTCCTTTCAGAGAAAATCACTTTCCTTTGAAAGTGCCTTAAGCTACTTACAAGAATTCACAAAAAACTCATATCTGTTTCTCTGAAAGAGAAGTAGTCTGTTCCAACACTTCAATTCACTGTGCGAAGTGAATGGAGTGTTGTTTCACTTTCTAAATGCTCTCCTTTCAGAGAAAATCACTTTCCTTTGAAAGTGCCTTTAGCTACTTACAAGCATTCAACAGAAATTCACATGCGTTTCACTGAAAGAGAAGCAGTCTGTTCCAACACTTCAATTCACTGTGCGAAGTGAATGGAGTGTTGCTTCACTTTCTAAATGCTGTCCTTTCAGAGAAAATCTCTTTCCTTTGAAAGTGCCTTAAGCTACTTACAAGCATTCAATAGAAATTTACATGCGTTTCACTGAAAGAGAAGCAGTCAGTTGCAACACTTCAATTCACTGTGCGAAGTGAATGGAGTGTTGCTTCACTTTCTAAATGCTGTCCTTTCAGAGAAAATCACTTTTCTTTGAAAGTGCCTTAAGCTACTTACAAGCATTCACAAGAAACACACACGCATTTTTCTGAAATAGAAGCAGTTTGTTCAAACACTTCAATTCACTGTGCGAAGTGAATGGAGTGTTGCTTCACTTTCTATATGCTCTCCTTTTAGAGAAAATCACTCTCTTTTGAAACTGCCTTAAGCTATTTACAAGCATTCACAAGAAACTCACATCTGTTTCTCTGAAAGAGATGCAGTCTGTTCCAACACTTCAATTCACTGTGAGAAATGAATGGAGTGTTGTTTCACTTTCTAAATGATGTCCTTTCAGAGAAAATCACTTTCCTTTGAAAGTGCCTTAAGCTACTTACAAGCATTCAACAGAAATTCACATGCATTTCACTGAAAGTGAAGCAGTCTGTTCCAACACTTCAATTCACTGTGCGAAGTGAATGGAGTGTTGCATCACTTTCTAAATGCTGTCCTTTCAGAGAAAATCACTTTCCTTTGATAGTGCCTTAAGCTACTTACAAGCATTCACAAGAAACTCACATGCATTTTTCTGAAAGAGAAGCAGTTTGTTCCAACACTAAAATTCACTGTGCGAAGTGAATGGAGTGTTGCTTCACTTTCTATATGCTCTCCTTTTAGAGAAAATCACTCTCTTTTGAAACTGCCTTAAGCTACTTACAAGCATTCACAAGAAAGTCACATCTGTTTCTCTGAAAGAGAAGCAGTCTGTTCCAACACTTCAATTCACTGTGCGAAGTGAATGGAATGTTGCTTCACTTTCTAAATGCTCTCCTTTTAGAGAAATTCACTCTCTTTTGAAACTGCCTTAAGCAACTTACAAGCATTCACAAGAAACTCACATGCAATTCTCTGAAAGAGAAGCAGTCTGTTCCAACACTTCAATTCACTGTGCGAAGAGAATGGAGTGTTGCTTCACTTTCTAAATGCTGTCCTTTCAGAGAAAATCACTTTCCTTTGAAAGTGCCTTAAGCTACTTACAAGCATTCAATAGAAAGTTACATGTGTTTCTCTGAAAAAGAAGCAGTCTGTTCCAACAATTCAATTCACTGTGCGAAGTGAAGGGAGTGTTGCTTCACTTTCTAAATGCTGTCCTTTCAGAGAAAATCACTTTCCTTTGAAAGTGCCTTAAGCTACTTACAAGCATTCACAAGAAACTCACATGCATTTTTCTGAAAGAGAAGCAGTCTGTTCCAACACTTCAATTCACTGTGCGTAGTGAATGGAGTGTTGCTTCACTTTCTAAATGCTGTCCTTTCAGAGAAAATCACTTTCCTTCGAAAGTGCCTTAAGCTACTTACAAGCATTCAATAGAAATTCATATGCATTTCTCTGAAAGAGAAGCAGTCTGTTCCAACACTTCAATTCACTGTGCGAAGTGAATGGAGTGTTGCTTCACTTTCTAAATGCTGTCCTTTCAGAGAAAATCACTTTCCTTTGAAAGTGCCTTAAGCTACTTACAAGCATTCACATAAAACGCATATCTGTTTCTCTGAAAGAGAAGTAGTCTGTTCCAACACTTCAATTCACTGTGCGAAGTGAATGGAGTGTTGTTTCACTTTCTAAATGCTGTCCTTTCAGAGAAAATCACTTTCCTTTGAAAGTGCCTTAAGCTACTTACAAGCATTCAACAGAAATTCACTTGCGTTTCCCTGAAAGAGAAGCAGTCTGTTCCAACACTTCAATTCACTGTGTGAAGAGAATGGAGTGTTGCTTCACTTTCTAAATGCTGTCCTTTCAGAGAAAATCACTTTCCTTTGAAAGTGCCTTAAGCTACTTACAAGCATTCAACAGAAATTCACATGCGTTTCTCTGAAAGAAAAGCAGTATGTTCCAACACTTCAATTCACTGTACGAAGTGAATGGAGTGTTGCTTCACTTTCTAAATGCTGTCCTTTCAGAGAAAATCACTCTCCTTTGAAAGTACCTTAAGCTACTTACACACATTCACAGGAAACTCAAATGCGTTTCTATGAAAGAGAAGCTGTCTGTTCCAACACTTCAATTCACTGTGCGAAGTGAATGGAGTGTTGCTTCACTTTCTAAATGCTGTCCTTTCAAAGAAAATCACTTTCCTTTGAAAGTGCCTTAAGCTACTTACAAGCTTTCAACAGAAATTCACATGTGTTTCACTGAAAGAGAAGCTGTCTGTTCCAACACTTCAATTCACTGTGCGAAGTGAATGGAGTGTTGCTTCACTTTCTAAATGCTGTCCTTTCAGAGACAATCACTTTCCTTTGAAAGTGCCTTAAGCTACTTACAAACATTCAACTGAAATTCACATGTGTTTCACTGAAAGAGAAGCAGTCTGTTCCAACACTTCAATTCACTGTGCGAAGTGAATGGAGTGTTGCTTCACTTTCTAAATGCTGTCCTTTCAGAGAAAATCACTTTCTTTGGAAGTGCCTTAAGCTACTTACAAGCATTCAACAGAAATTCACATGCATTTCACTGAAAGAAAAGCAGTCTGTTCCAACACTTCAATTCATTGTGCGAAGTGAATGGAGTGCTGCTTCACTTTCTAAATGCTGTCCTTTCAGAGAAAATCACTTTCCTTTGAAAGTGCCTTTAGCTACTTACAAGCATTCCACAGAAATTCACATGCGTTTCTCTGAAAAAGAAGCAGTCTGTTCCAACACTTCAATTCACTGTGCGAAGTGAATGGAGTGTTGCTTCACTTTCTAAATGCTGTCCTTTCAGAGAAAATCACTTTCCTTTGAAAGTGCCTTAAGCTACTTACAAGCATTTACAAGAAACTCACATGCATTTTTCTGAAAGAGAAGCAATCTGTTCCAACACTTCAATTCACTGTGCGTAGTGAATGGAGTGTTGCTTGACTTTCTAAATGCTGTCCTTTCAGAGAAAATCACTTTCCTTTGAAACTGTCTTAAGCTACTTACAAGCATTCAATAGAAAGTCACATATGTTTCTCTGAAAAAGAAGCAGTCTGTTCCAACAATTCAATTCACTGTGCGAAGTGAATGGAGTGTTGCTTCACTTTCTAAATGCTATCCTTTCAAAGAAAATCACTTTCCTTTGAAAGTGCCTTAAGCTACTTACAAGCTTTCAACAGAAATTCACATGTGTTTCACTGAAAGAGAAGCTGTCTGTTCCAACACTTCAATTCACTGTGCGAAGTGAATGGAGTGTTGCTTCACTTTCTAAATGCTGTCCTTTCAGAGACAATCACTTTCCTTTGAAAGTGCCTTAAGCTACTTACAAACATTCAACAGAAATTCACATGTGTTTCACTGAAAGAGAAGCAGTCTGTTCCAACACTTCAATTCACTGTGCGAAGTGAATGGAGTGTTGCTTCACTTTCTAAATGCTGTCCTTTCAGAGAAAATCACTTTCCTTTGAAAGTGCCTTAAGCTACTTACAAGCATTCAACAGAAATTCACATGCATTTCACTGAAAGAAAAGCAGTCTGTTCCAACACTTCAATTCACTGTGCGAAGTGAATGGAGTGCTGCTTCACTTTCTAAATGCTGTCCTTTCAGAGAAAATCACTTTCCTTTGAAAGTGCCTTTAGCTACTTACAAGCATTCCACAGAAATTCACATGCGTTTCTCTGAAAAAGAAGCAGTCTGTTCCAACACTTCAATTCACTGTGCGAAGTGAATGGAGTGTTGCTTCACTTTCTAAATGCTGTCCTTTCAGAGAAAATCACTTTCCTTTGAAAGTGCCTTAAGCTACTTACAAGCATTTACAAGAAACTCACATGCATTTTTCTGAAAGAGAAGCAATCTGTTCCAACACTTCAATTCACTGTGCGTAGTGAATGGAGTGTTGCTTGACTTTCTAAATGCTGTCCTTTCAGAGAAAATCACTTTCCTTTGAAAGTGTCTTAAGCTACTTACAAGCATTCAATAGAAAGTCACATATGTTTCTCTGAAAAAGAAGCAGTCTGTTCCAACAATTCAATTCACTGTGCGAAGTGAATGGAGTGTTGCTTCACTTTCTAAATGCTGTCCTTTCAGAGAAAATCACTTTCCTTTGAAAGTGCCTTAAGCTACTTACAAGCATTCACAAGAAACTCACATGCATTTTTCTGAAAGAGAAGCAGTCTGTTCCAACACTTCAATTCACTGTGCGTAGTGAATGGAGTGTTGCTTCACTTTCTAAATGCTGTCCTTTCAGAGAAAATCACTTTCCTTCGAAAGTGCCTTAAGCTACTTACAAGCATTCAATAGAAATTCACATGCGTTTCTCTGAAAGAGAAGCAGTCTGTTCCAACACTTCAATTCACTGTGCGAAGTGAATGGAGTGTTGCTTCACTTTCTAAATGCTGTCCTTTCAGAGACAATCACTTTCCTTTGAAAGTGCCTTAAGCTACTTACAAACATTCAACTGAAATTCACATGTGTTTCACTGAAAGAGAAGCAGTCTGTTCCAACACTTCAATTCACTGTGCGAAGTGAATGGAGTGTTGCTTCACTTTCTAAATGCTGTCCTTTCAGAGAAAATCACTTTCTTTGGAAGTGCCTTAAGCTACTTACAAGCATTCAACAGAAATTCACATGCATTTCACTGAAAGAAAAGCAGTCTGTTCCAACACTTCAATTCATTGTGCGAAGTGAATGGAGTGCTGCTTCACTTTCTAAATGCTGTCCTTTCAGAGAAAATCACTTTCCTTTGAAAGTGCCTTTAGCTACTTACAAGCATTCCACAGAAATTCACATGCGTTTCTCTGAAAAAGAAGCAGTCTGTTCCAACACTTCAATTCACTGTGCGAAGTGAATGGAGTGTTGCTTCACTTTCTAAATGCTGTCCTTTCAGAGAAAATCACTTTCCTTTGAAAGTGCCTTAAGCTACTTACAAGCATTTACAAGAAACTCACATGCATTTTTCTGAAAGAGAAGCAATCTGTTCCAACACTTCAATTCACTGTGCGTAGTGAATGGAGTGTTGCTTGACTTTCTAAATGCTGTCCTTTCAGAGAAAATCACTTTCCTTTGAAACTGTCTTAAGCTACTTACAAGCATTCAATAGAAAGTCACATATGTTTCTCTGAAAAAGAAGCAGTCTGTTCCAACAATTCAATTCACTGTGCGAAGTGAATGGAGTGTTGCTTCACTTTCTAAATGCTATCCTTTCAAAGAAAATCACTTTCCTTTGAAAGTGCCTTAAGCTACTTACAAGCTTTCAACAGAAATTCACATGTGTTTCACTGAAAGAGAAGCTGTCTGTTCCAACACTTCAATTCACTGTGCGAAGTGAATGGAGTGTTGCTTCACTTTCTAAATGCTGTCCTTTCAGAGACAATCACTTTCCTTTGAAAGTGCCTTAAGCTACTTACAAACATTCAACAGAAATTCACATGTGTTTCACTGAAAGAGAAGCAGTCTGTTCCAACACTTCAATTCACTGTGCGAAGTGAATGGAGTGTTGCTTCACTTTCTAAATGCTGTCCTTTCAGAGAAAATCACTTTCCTTTGAAAGTGCCTTAAGCTACTTACAAGCATTCAACAGAAATTCACATGCATTTCACTGAAAGAAAAGCAGTCTGTTCCAACACTTCAATTCACTGTGCGAAGTGAATGGAGTGCTGCTTCACTTTCTAAATGCTGTCCTTTCAGAGAAAATCACTTTCCTTTGAAAGTGCCTTTAGCTACTTACAAGCATTCCACAGAAATTCACATGCGTTTCTCTGAAAAAGAAGCAGTCTGTTCCAACACTTCAATTCACTGTGCGAAGTGAATGGAGTGTTGCTTCACTTTCTAAATGCTGTCCTTTCAGAGAAAATCACTTTCCTTTGAAAGTGCCTTAAGCTACTTACAAGCATTTACAAGAAACTCACATGCATTTTTCTGAAAGAGAAGCAATCTGTTCCAACACTTCAATTCACTGTGCGTAGTGAATGGAGTGTTGCTTGACTTTCTAAATGCTGTCCTTTCAGAGAAAATCACTTTCCTTTGAAAGTGTCTTAAGCTACTTACAAGCATTCAATAGAAAGTCACATATGTTTCTCTGAAAAAGAAGCAGTCTGTTCCAACAATTCAATTCACTGTGCGAAGTGAATGGAGTGTTGCTTCACTTTCTAAATGCTGTCCTTTCAGAGAAAATCACTTTCCTTTGAAAGTGCCTTAAGCTACTTACAAGCATTCACAAGAAACTCACATGCATTTTTCTGAAAGAGAAGCAGTCTGTTCCAACACTTCAATTCACTGTGCGTAGTGAATGGAGTGTTGCTTCACTTTCTAAATGCTGTCCTTTCAGAGAAAATCACTTTCCTTCGAAAGTGCCTTAAGCTACTTACAAGCATTCAATAGAAATTCACATGCGTTTCTCTGAAAGAGAAGCAGTCTGTTCCAACACTTCAATTCACTGTGCGAAGTGAATGGAGTGTTGCTTCACTTTCTAAATGCTGTCCTTTCAGAGAAAATCACTTTCCTTTGAAAGTGCCTTAAGCTACTTACAAGCATTCACAAAAAACTCATATCTGTTTCTCTGAAAGAGAAGTAGTCTGTTCCAACACTTCAATTCACTGTGCGAAGTGAATGGAGTGTTGTTTCACTTTCTAAATGCTGTCCTTTCAGAGAAAATCACTTTCCTTTGAAAGTGCCTTAAGCTACTTACACACATTCACAGGAAACTCAAATGCGTTTCTATGAAAGAGAAGCTGTCTGTTCCAACACTTCAATTCACTGTGCGAAGTGAATGGAGTGTTGCTTCACTTTCTAAATGCTGTCCTTTCAGAGAAAATCACTTTCCTTTGAAAGTGCCTTAAGCTACTTACAAGCATTCAACAGAAATTCACATGCATTTCACTGAAAGTGAAGCAGTCTGTTCCAACACTTCAATTCACTGTGCGAAGTGAATGGAGTGTTGCATCACTTTCTAAATGCTGTCCTTTCAGAGAAAATCACTTTCCTTTGAAAATGCCTTAAGCTACTTACAAGCATTCACAAGAAACTCACATGCATTTTTCTGAAAGAGAAGCAGTCTGTTCCAACACTTCAATTCACTGTGCGTAGTGAATGGAGTGTTGCTTCACTTTCTAAATGCTGTCCTTTCAGAGAAAATCACTTTCTTTTGAAAGTGCCTTACGCTACTTACACACATTCACAGGAAAATCAAATGCGTTTCTATGAAAGAGAAGCTGTCTGTTCCAACACTTCATTTCACTGTGCGAAGTGAATGGAGTGTTGCTTCACTTTCTAAATGCTGTCTTTCAGAGAAAATCACTTTCCTTTGAAAGTGCCTTAAGCTACTTACAAGCATTCAAAAAACTCATATCTGTTTCTCTGAAAGAGAAGCAGTCTGTTCCAACACTTCAATTCACTCTGCGAAGTGAATGGAGTGTTGTTTCACTTTCTAAATGCTGTCCTTTCAGAGAAAATCACTTTCCTTTGAAAGTGCCTTAAGCTACTTACACACATTCACAGGAAACTCTAATGCGTTTCTATGAAAGAGAAGCTGTCTGTTCCAACACTTCAATTCACTGTGCGAATTGAATGGAGTGTTGCTTCACTTTCTAAATGCTGTCCTTTCAGAGAAAATCACTTTCTTTTGAAAGTGCCTTAAGCTACTTACAAGCATTCAACAGAAATTCACATGCGTTTCACTGAAAGAGAAGCAGTCTGTTCCAACACTTCAATTCACTGTGCGAAGTGAATGGAGTGTTTCTTCACTTTCTAAATGCTGTCCTTTCAGAGCAAATCACTTTCCTTTGAAAGTGCCTTAAGTTACTTACCCACATTCACAGGAAACTCAAATGCGTTTCTGTGAAAGAGAAGTTGTCTGTTCCAACACTTCAATTCACTGTGCGTAGTGAATGGAGTGTTGCTTCACTTTCTAAATGCTGTCCTTTCAGAGAAAATCACTTTCCTTTGAAAGTGCCTTAAGCTACTTACAAGCATTCAACAGAAATTCACATGCATTTCACTGAAAGAGAAGCAGTCTGTTCCAACACTTCAATTCACTGTGCGAAGTGAATGGAGTGTTGCTTCACTTTCTAAATGCTGTCCTTTCAGAGAAAATCACTTTCCTTTGAAAGTGCCTTAAGCTACTTACAAGCATTCACAAAAAACTCATATCTGTTTCTCTGAAAGAGAAGTAGTCTGTTCCAACACTTCAATTCACTGTGCGAAGTGAATGGAGTGTTGTTTCACTTTCTAAATGCTCTCCTTTCAGAGAAAATAACTTTCCTTTGAAAGTGCCTTAAGCTACTTACAAGCATTCAACAGAAATTCACATGTGTTTCACTGAAAGAGAAGCAGTCTGTTCCAACACTTCAATTCACTGTGCGAAGTGAATGGAGTGTTGCTTCACTTTCTAAATGCTGTCCTTTCAGAGAAAATCACTTTCCTTTGAAAGTGCCTTAAGCTACTTACACTTATTCACAGGAAACTCAAATGCGTTTCTATGAAAGAAAAGCTGTCTGTTCCAACACTTCAATTCACTGTGCGAAGTGAATGGAGTGTTGCTTCACTTTCTAAATGCTGTCCTTTCAGAGAAAATCACTTTCCTTTGAAAGTGCCTTAAGCTACTTACACACATTCACAGGAAACTCAAATGCGTTTCTATGAAAGAGAAGCTGTCTGTTCCAACACTTCAATTCACTGTGCGTAGTGAATGGAGTGTTGCTTCACTTTCTAAATGCTGTCCTTTCAGAGAAAATCACTTTCCTTTGAAAGTGCCTTAAGCTACTTACAAGCATTCAACAGAAATTCACATGCGTTTCTCTGAAAGAGAAGCACTCTGTTCCAACACTTCAATTCACTGTGCGAAGTGAATGGAGTGTTGCTTCACTTTCTAAATGCTGTCCTTTCAGAGAAAATCACTTTCTTTTGAAAGTGCCTTAAGCTACTTACAAGCATTCACAAGAAACTCACATGCATTTTTCTGAAAGATAAGCAGTCTGTTCCAACACTTCAATTCACTGTGCGAAGTGAATGGAGTGTTGCTTCACTTTCTAAATGCTGTCCTTTCAGAGAAAATCACTTTCCTTTGAAAGTGCCTTAAGCTACTTACAAGCATTCACAAGAAACTCACATGCATTTTTCTGAAAGAGAAGCAGTCTGTTCCAACACTTCAATTCACTGTGCGAAGTGAATGGAGTGTTGTTTCACTTTCTAAATGCTGTCCTTTCAGAGAAAATCACTTTCCTTTGAAAGTGCCTTAAGCTACTTACAAGCATTCACAAGAAACTCACATGCAATTTTCTGAAAGAGAAGCAGTCTTTTCCAACACTTCAATTCACTGTGCATAGTGAATGGAGTGTTGCTTCACTTTCTAAATGCTGTCCTTTCAGAGAAAATCACTTTCCTTTGAAAGTGCCTTAAGCTACTTACAAGCATTCAATAGAAATTCACATGCGTTTCTCTGAAAGAGAAGCAGTCTGCTCCAACACTTCTATTCACTGTGCGAAGTGAATGGAGTGTTGCTTCACTTTCTAAATGCTGTCTTTCAGAGAAAATCATTTTCCTTTGAAAGTGCCTTAAGCTACTTACAAGCATTCAAAAAACTCATATCTGTTTCTCTGAAAGAGAAGTAGTCTGTTCCAACACTTCAATTCACTGTGCGAAGTGAATGGAGTGTTGTTTCACTTTCTAAATGCTGTCCTTTCAGAGAAAATCACTTTCCTTTGAAAGTGCCTTAAGCTACTTACACACATTCACAGGAAACTCAAATGCGTTTCTATGAAAGAGAAGCTGTATGTTCCAACACTTCAATTCACTGTGCGAAGTGAATGGAGTGTTGCTTCACTTTCTAAATGCTGTCCTTTCAGAGAAAATCACTTTCCTTTGAAAGTGCCTTAAGCTACTTACAAGCATTCAACAGAAATTCACATGCATTTCACTGAAAGAGAAGAAGTCTGTTCCAACACTTCAATTCGCTGTGCGAAGTGAATGGAGTGCTGCTTCACTTTCTAAATGCTGTCCTTTCAGAGAAAATCACTTTCCTTTGAAAGTGCCTTTAGCTACTTACAAGCATTCCACAGAAATTCACATGTGTTTCTCTGAAAAAGACGCAGTCTGTTCCAACACTTCAATTCACTGTGCGAAGTGAATGGAGTGTTGCTTCACTTTCTAAATGCTGTCCTTTCAGAGAAAATCACTTTCCTTTGAAAGTGCCTTAAGCTACTTACAAACATTCACAAAAAACTCATATCTGTTTCTCTGAAAGAGAAGTAGTCTGTTCCAACACTTCAATTCACTATGCGAAGTGAATGGGGTGTTGTTTCACATTCTAAATGCTGTCCTTTCAGAGAAAATCACTTTCCTTTGAAAGTGCCTTAAGCTACTTACAAGCATTCAACAGAAATTCACATGCATTTCACTGAAAGAGAAGCAGTCTGTTCCAACACTTCAATTCACTGTGCGAAGTGAATGGAGTGTTGCTTCACTTTCTAAATGCTGTCCTTTCAGAGAAAATCACTTTCCTTTGAAAGTGCCTTAAGCTACGTACAAGCATTCACAAAAAACTCATATCTGTTTCTCTGAAAGAGAAGTAGTATGTTCCAACACTTCAATTCACTGTGCGAAGTGAATGGAGTGTTGTTTCACTTTCTAAATGCTGTCCTTTCAGAGAAAATCACTTTCCTTTGAAAGTGCCTTAAGCTACTTACACACATTCACAGGAAACTCAAATGCGTTTCTATGAAAGAGAAGTTGTCTGTTCCAACACTTCAATTCACTGTGCGTAGTGAATGGAGTGTTGTTTCACTTTCTAAATGCTGTCCTTTCAGAGAAAATCACTTTCCGTTGAAAGTGCCTTAAGCTACTTACAAGCATTCAATAGAAGTTCACATGCGTTTCTCTGAAAGAGAAGCAGTCTGTTCCAACACTTCAGTTCACTGTGCGAAGTGAATGGAGTGTTGCTTCACTTTCTAAATGCTGTCCTTTCAGAGAAAATCACATTCCTTTGAAAGTGCCTTAAGCTACTTACAAGCATTCACAAGAAACTCACATGCATTTTTCTGAAAGAGAAGCAGTCTGTTCCAACACTTCAATTCACTGTGCGTAGTGAATGGAGTGTTGCTTCACTTTCTAAATGCTGTCCTTTCAGAGAAAATCACTTTCCTTCGAAAGTGCCTTAAGCTACTTACAAGCATTCAATAGAAATTCACATGCGTTTCTCTGAAAGAGAAGCAGTCTGTTCCAACACTTCAATTCACTGTGCGAAGTGAATGGAGTGTTGCTTCACTTTCTAAATGCTGTCCTTTCAGAGAAAATCACTTTCCTTTGAAAGTGCCTTAAGCTACTTACAAGCATTCACAAAGAACTCATATCTGTTTCTCTGAAAGAGAAGTAGTCTGTTCCAACACTTCAATTCACTATGCAAAGTGAATGGAGTGTTGTTTCACTTTCTAAATGCTGTCCTTTCAGAGACAATCACTTTCCTTTGAAAGTGCCTTTAGCTACTTACAAGCATTCCACAGAAATTCACATGCGTTTCTCTGAAAAAGAAGCAGTCTGTTCCAACACTTCAATTCACTGTGCGAAGTGAATGGAGTGTAGCTTCACTTTCTAAATGCTGTCCTTTCAGAGAAAATCACTTTCCTTTGAAAGTGCCTTAAGCTACTTACAAGCATTCACAAGAAACTCACATGCATTTTTCTGAAAGAGAAGCAGTCTGTTCCAACACTTCAATTCACTGTGCGTAGTGAATGGAGTGTTGCTTCACTTTCTAAATGCTGTCCTTTCAGAGAAAATCACTTTCCTTTGAAAGTGCCTTAAGCTACTTACACACATTCACAGGAAACTCAAATGCGTTTCTATGAAAGAGAAGTTGTCTGTTCCAACACTTCAATTCACTGTGCGTAGTGAATGGAGTGTTGCTTCACTTTCTAAATGCTGTCCTTTCAGAGAAAATCACTTTCCTTTGAAAGTGCCTTAAGCTACTTACAAGCATTCAACAGAAATTCACATGCGTTTCACTGAAAGAGAAGCAGTCTGTTGCAACACTTCAATTCACTCTGCGAAGTGAATGGAGTGTTGCTTCACTTTCTAAATGCTGTCCTTTCAGAGAAAATGACTTTCCTTTGAAAGTGCCTTAAGCTACTTACAAGCATTCAAAAGAAATTCACATGCATTTCGCTGAAAGAGAAGCAGTCTGTTCCAACACTTCAATTCACTGTGCGTAGTGAATGGAGTGTTGCTTCACTTTCTAAATGCTGTCCTTTCAGAGAAAATCACTTTCCTTTGAAAGTGCCTTAAGCTACTTACAAGCATTCAATAGAAATTCACATGCGTTTCTCTGAAAGAGAAGCAGTCTGTTCCAACACTTCAATTCACTGTGCGAAGTGAATGGAGTGTTGCTTCACTTTCTAAATGCTGTCCTTTCAGAGAAAATCACTTTCCTTTGAAAGTGCCTTAAGCTACTTACACTTATTCACAGGAAACTCAAATGCGTTTCTATGAAAGAAAAGCTGTCTGTTCCAACACTTCAATTCACTGTGCGAAGTGAATGGAGTGTTGCTTCACTTTCTAAATGCTGTCCTTTCCGAGAAAATCACTTTCCTTTGAAAGTGCCTTAAGCTACTTACAAGCATTCAACAGAAATTCACATGCGTTTCACTGAAAGAGAAGCAGTCTGTTCCAACACTTCAATTCACTGTGCGAAGTGAATGGAGTGTTGCTTCACTTTCTAAATGCTGTCCTTTCAGAGAAAATCACTTTCCTTTGAAAGTGCCTTAAGCTACTTACACACATTCACAGGAAACTCAAATGCATTTCTATGAAAGAGAAGTTGTCTGTTCCAACATTTCAATTCACTGTGCGTAGTGAATGGAGTGTTGCTTCACTTTCTAAATGCTGTCCTTTCAGAGAAAATCACTTTCCTTTGAAAGTGCCTTAAGCTACTTACAAGCATTCAATAGAAGTTCACATGCGTTTCTCTGAAAGAGAAGCAGTCTGTTCCAACACTTCAGTTCACTGTGCGAAGTGAATGGAGTGTTGCTTCACTTTCTAAATGCTGTCCTTTCAGAGAAAATCACATTCCTTTGAAAGTGCCTTAAGCTACTTACAAGCATTCACAAGAAACTCACATGCATTTTTCTGAAAGAGAAGCAGTCTGTTCCAACACTTCAATTCACTGTGCGTAGTGAATGGAGTGTTGCTTCACTTTCTAAATGCTGTCCTTTCAGAGAAAATCACTTTCCTTCGAAAGTGCCTTAAGCTACTTACAAGCATTCAATAGAAATTCACATGCGTTTCTCTGAAAGAGAAGCAGTCTGTTCCAACACTTCAATTCACTGTGCGAAGTGAATGGAGTGTTGCTTCACTTTCTAAATGCTGTCCTTTCAGAGAAAATCACTTTCCTTTGAAAGTGCCTTAAGCTACTTACAAGCATTCACAAAGAACTCATATCTGTTTCTCTGAAAGAGAAGTAGTCTGTTCCAACACTTCAATTCACTATGCAAAGTGAATGGAGTGTTGTTTCACTTTCTAAATGCTGTCCTTTCAGAGACAATCACTTTCCTTTGAGAGTGCCTTAAGCTACTTACAAGCATTCAACAGAAATTCACATGTGTTTCACTGAAAGAGAAGCAGTCTGTTCCAACACTTCAATTCACTGTGCGGAGTGAATGGAGTGTTGCTTCACTTTCTAAATGCTGTCCTTTCAGAGAAAATCACTTTCCTTTGAAAGTGCCTTTAGCTACTTACAAGCATTCCACAGAAATTCACATGCGTTTCTCTGAAAAAGAAGCAGTCTGTTCCAACACTTCAATTCACTGTGCGAAGTGAATGGAGTGTAGCTTCACTTTCTAAATGCTGTCCTTTCAGAGAAAATCACTTTCCTTTGAAAGTGCCTTAAGCTACTTACAAGCATTCACAAGAAACTCACATGCATTTTTCTGAAAGAGAAGCAGTCTGTTCCAACACTTCAATTCACTGTGCGAAGTGAATGGAGTGTTGCTTCACTTTCTAAATGCTGTCCTTTCAGAGAAAATCACTTTCCTTTGAAAGTGCCTTAAGCTACATACAAGTATTCACAAGAAACTCACATGCATTTTTCTGAAAGAGAAGCAGTCTGTTCCAACACTTCAATTCACTGTGCGTAGTGAATGGAGTGTTGCTTCACTTTCTAAATGCTGTCCTTTCAGAGAAAATCACTTTCTTTTGAAAGTGCCTTAAGCTACTTACACACATTCACAGGAAACTCAAATGCGTTTCTATGAAAGAGAAGCTGTCTGCTCCAACACTTCAATTCACTGTGCGAAGTGAATGGAGTGTTGTTTCACTTTCTAAATGCTGTCCTTTCAGAGAAAATCACTTTCCTTTGAAAGTGCCTTAAGCTACTTACAAGCATTCCACAGAAATTCACATGCGTTACTCTGAAAGAGAAGCAGTCTGTTCCAACACTTCAATTCACTCTGTGAAGTGAATGGAGTGTTGTTTCACTTTCTAAATGCTGTCCTTTCAGAGAAAATCACTTTCCTTTGAAAGTGCCTTAAGCTACTTACACACATTCACAGGAAACTCAAATGCGTTTCTATGAAAGAGAAGCTGTCTGTTCCAACACTTCAATTCACTGTGCGAAGTGAATGGAGTGTTGCTTCACTTTCTAAATGCTGTCCTTTCAGAGAAAATCACTTTCTTTTGAAAGTGCCTTAAGCTACCTACAAGCATTCAACAGAAATTCACATGCGTTTCACTGAAAGAGAAGCAGTCTGTTCCAACACTTCAATTCACTGTGCGAAGTGAATGGAGTGTTGCTTCACTTTCTAAATGCTGTCCTTTCAGAGAAAATCACTTTCCTTTGAAAGTGCCTTAAGCTACTTACACACATTCACAGGAAACTCAAATGCGTTTCTATGAAAGAGAAGTTGTCTGTTCCAACACTTCAATTCACTGTGCGTAATGAATGGAGTGTTGCTTCACTTTCTAAATGCTGTCCTTTCAGAGAAAATCACTTTCCTTTGAAAGTGCCTTAAGCTACTTACAAGCATTCAATAGAAATTGACATGCGTTTCTATGAAAGAGAAGCAGTCTGTTCCAACCCTTCAATTCACTGTGCGAAGTGAATGGAGTGTTGCTTCACTTTCTAAATGCTGTCCTTACAGAGAAAATCACTTTCCTTTGAAAGTGCCTTAAGCTACTTACAAGCATTCACAAAAACTCATATCTGTTTCTCTGAAAGAGAAGTAGTCTGTTCCAACACTTCAATTCACTATGCGAAGTGAATGGAGTGTTGTTTCACTTTCTAAATGCTGTCCTTTCAGAGAAAATCACTTTCCTTTGAAAGTGCCTTAAGCTACTTACAAGCATTCAACAGAAATTCACATGCATTTCACTGAAAGAGAAGCAGTCTGTTCCAACACTTCAATTCACTGTGCGAAGTGAATGGAGTGTTGCTTCACTTTCTAAATGCTGTCCTTTCAGAGAAAATCACTTTCCTTTGAAAGTGCCTTAAGCTACTTACAAGCATTCACAAAACTCATATCTGTTTCTCTGAAAGAGAAGTAGTCTGTTCCAACACTTCAATTCACTATGCGAAGTGAATGGAGTGTTGTTTCACTTTCTAAATGCTGTCCTTTCAGAGAAAATCACTTTCCTTTGAAAGTGCCTTAAGCTACTTACAAGCATTCAACAGAAATTCACATGCATTTCACTGAAAGAGAAGCAGTCTGTTCCAACACTTCAATTCACTGTGCGAAGTGAATGGAGTGTTGTTTCACTTTCTAAATGCTGTCCTTACAGAGAAAATCACTTTCCTTTGAAAGTGCCTTTAGCTACTTACAAGCATTCAACAGAAATTCACATGTGTTTCACTGAAAGAGAAGCAGTCTGTTCCAACACTTCAATTCACTGTGCGAAGTGAATGGAGTGTTGCTTCACTTTCTAAATGCTGTCCTTTCAGAGAAAATCACTTTCCTTTGAAAGTGCCTTAAGCTACTTACAAGCATTCAATAGAAATTCACATGCGTTTCACTGAAAGAGAAGCAGTCAGTTCCAACACTTCAATTCACTGTGCGAAGTGAATGGAGTGTTGCTTCACTTTCTAAATGCTGTCCTTTCAGAGAAAATCACTTTCCTTTGAAAGTGCCTTAAGCTACTTACAAGCATTCACAAGAAACTCACATGCATTTTTCTGAAAGAGAAGCAGTCTGTTCCAACACTTCAATTCACTGTGCGTAGTGAATGGAGTGTTGCTTCACTTTCTAAATGCTGTCCTTTCAGAGAAAATCACTTTCCTTTGAAAGTGCCTTAAGCTACTTACAAGCATTCAATAGAAATTCACATGCGTTTCTCTGAAAGAGAAGCAGTCTGTTCCAACACTTCAATTCACTGTGCGAAGTGAATGGAGTGTTGCTTCACTTTCTAAATGCTGTCCTTTCAGAGAAAATCACTTTCCTTTGAAAGTGCCTTAAGCTACTTACAAGCATTCAACAGAAATTCACATGTGTTTCACTGAAAGAGAAGTAGTCTGTTCCAACACTTCAATAAACTGTGAGAGTTGAATGGAGTGCTGCCTCACTTTAAATGCTGTACTTTCAGAGAAAATCACTTTCCTTTGAAAGTGCCTTTAGCTACTTACAAGCATTCCACAGAAATTCACATGCGTTTCTCTGAAAGAGAAGTAGTCTGTTCCAACACTTCAATTCACTGTGCGAAGTGAATGGAGTGTTGCTTCACTCTCTAAATGCTGTCCTTTCAGAGAAAATCACTTTCCTTTGAAAGTGCCTTAAGCTACTTACAAGCATTCAATAGAAAGTCACATGTGTTTCTCTGAAAAAGAAGCAGTCTGTTCCAACACTTCAATTCACTGTGCGAAGTGAATGGAGTGTTGCTTCACTTTCTAAATGCTGTCCTTTCAGAGAAAATCACTTTGCTTTGAAAGTGCCTTAAGCTACTTACAAGCATTCACAAGAAACTCACATGCATTTTTCTGAAAGAGAAGCAGTCTGTTCCAACACTTCAATTCACTGTGCGTAGTGAATGGAGTGTTGCTTCACTTTCTAAATGCTGTCCTTTCAGAGAAAATCACTTTCTTTTGAAAGTGCCTTAAGCTACTTACACACATTCACAGGAAACTCAAATGCGTTTCTATGAAAGAGAAGCTGTCTGTTCAAACACTTCAATTCACTGTGCGTAGTGAATGGAGTGTTGCTTCACTTTCTAAATGCTGTCCTTTCAGAGAAAATCACTTTCCTTTGAAAGTGCCTTAAGCATCTTACAAGCATTCAATAGAAATTCACATGCGTTTCTATGAAAGAGAAGCAGTCTGTTCCAACACTTCAATTCACTGTGCAAAGTGAATGGAGTGTTGCTTCACTTTCTACATGCTGTCCTTTCAGAGAAAATCACTTTCCTTTGAAAGTGCCTTAAGCTACTTACAAGCATTCACAAAAAATCATATCTGTTTCTCTGAAAGAGAAGTAGTCTGTTCCAACACTTCAATTCACTGTGCGAAGTGAATGGAGTGTTGCTTCACTTTCTAAATGCTGTCCTTTCAGAGAAAATCACTTTCCTTCGATAGTGCCTTAAGCTACTTACAAGCATTCAATAGAAATTCACATGCGTTTCTCTGAAAGAGAAGCAGTCTGTTGCAACACTTCAATTCACTGTTCGAAGTGAATGGAGTGCTGCTTCACTTTCTAAATGCTGTCCTTTCAGAGAAAATCACTTTCCTTTGAAAGTGCCTTAAGCTACTTACACACATTCACAAAAAACTCATACCAGTTTCTCTGAAAGAGAAGGAGTCTGTTCCAACACTTCAATTCACTGTGCGAAGTGAATGGAGTGTTGCTTCACTTTCTAAATGCTGTCCTTTCAGAGAAAATCACTTTCCTTTGAAAGTGCCTTAAGCTACTTACAAGCATTCAACAGAAATTCACATGCATTTCAGTGAAAGAGAAGCAGTCTGTTCCAACACATCAATTCACTGTGCGAAGTGAATGGAGTGTTTCTTCACTTTCTAAATGCTGTCCATTCAGAGAAAATCACTTTCCTTTGAAAGTGCCTTAAGCTACTTACAAGCATTCACAAAAAATCATATCTGTTTCTCTGAAAGAGAAGTAGTCTGTTCCAGCACTTCAATTCACTATGTGAAGTGAAAGGAGTGTTGTTTCACTTTCTAAATGCTGTCCTTTCAGAGAAAATCAGTTTCCTTTGAAAGTGCCTTAAGCTATTTACAAGCATTCAACAGAAATTCACATGCATTTCACTGAAAGAGAAGCAGTCTGTTCCAACACTTCAATTCACTGTGCGAAGTGAATGGAGTGTTGCTTCACTTTCTAAATGCTGTCCTTTCAGAGAAAATCACTTTCCTTCGAAAGTGCCTTAAGCTACTTACGAGCATTCAATAGAAATTCACATGCGTTTCCCTGAAAGAGAAGCAGTCTGTTCCAGCACTTCAATTCACTGTGCGAAGTGAATGGAGTGTTGCTTCACTTTCTAAATGCTGTCCTTTCAGAGAAAATCACTTTCCTTTGAAAGTGCCTTAAGCTACTTACAAGCATTCACAAAAAACTCATATCTGTTTCTCTGAAAGAGATGTAGTCTGTTCCAACACTTCAATTCACTGTGCGAAGTGAATGGAGTGTTGTTTCACTTTCTAAATGCTGTCCTTTCAGAGAAAATCACTTTCCTTTGAAAGTGCCTTAAGCTACTTACACACATTCACAGGAAACTCAAATGCTTTTCTATGAAAGAGAAGCTGTCTGTTCCAACACTTCAATTCACTGTGCGAAGTGAATGGAGTGTTGCTTCACTTTCTAAATGCTGTCCTTTCAGAGAAAATCACTTTCCTTTGAAAGTGCCTTAAGCTACTTACAAGCATTCAACAGAAATTCACATGCATTTCACTGAAAGTGAAGCAGTCTCTTCCAACACTTCAATTCACTGTGCGAAGTGAATGGAGTGTTGCTTCACTTTCTAAATGCTGTCCTTTCAGAGAAAATCACTTTCCCTTGAAAATGCCTTAAGCTACTTACAAGCATTCACAAGAAACTCACATGCATTTTTCTGAAAGAGAAGCAGTCTGTTCCAACACTTCAATTCACTGTGCGTAGTGAATGGAGTGTTGCTTCACTATCTAAATGCTGTCCTTTCAGAGAAAATCACTTTCTTTTGAAAGTGCCTTAAGCTACTTACACACATTCACAGGAAACTCAAATGCGTTTCTATGAAAAAGAAGCAGTCTGTTCCAACACTTGAATTCACTGTGCGAAGTGAATGGAAAGTTGCTTCACTTTCTAAATGCTGTCCTTTGAGAGAAAATCACTTTGCTTTGAAAGTGCCTTAAGCTACATACAAGCATTCACAAAAAACACATATCCGTTTCTCTGAAAGAGAAGAAGTCTGTTCCAACACTTCAATTCACTGGGCAAAGTGAATGGAGTGTTGTTTCACTTTCTAAATGCTGTCCTTTCAGACAAAATCACTTTCCTTTGAAAGTACCTTAAGCTACTTACACACATTCACAGGAAACTCAAATGCGTTTCTATGAAAGAGAAGCTGTCTGTTCCAACACTTCAATTCACTGTGCGAAGTGAATGGAGTGTTGTTTCACTTTCTAAATGCTGTCCTTTCAGAGAAAATCACTTTTCTTTGAAAGTGCCTTAAGCTACTTACAAGCATTCAACAGAAATTCACATGCGTTTCACTGAAAGAGAAGCAGTCTGTTCCAACACTTCAATTCACTGTGCGAAGTGAATGGAGTGTTGCTTCACTTTCTAAATGCTGTCCTTTCAGAGAAAATCACTTTCCTTTAAAAGTGCCTTAAGCTACTTACACACATTCACAGGAAACTCAAATGCGTTTCTCTGAAAGAGAAGTTGTCTGTTCCAACACTTCAATTCACTGTGCGAAGTGAATGGAGTGTTGTTTCACTTTCTAAATGCTGTCCTTTCAGAGAAAATCACTTTCCTTTGAAAGTGCCTTAAGCTACTTACACACATTCACAGGAAACTCAAATGCTTTTCTATGAAAGAGAAGCTGTCTGTTCCAACACTTCAATTCACTGTGCGAAGTGAATGGAGTGTTGCTTCACTTTCTAAATGCTGTCCTTTCAGAGAAAATCACTTTCCTTTGAAAGTGCCTTAAGCTACTTACAAGCATTCAACAGAAATTCACATGCATTTCACTGAAAGTGAAGCAGTCTGTTCCAACACTTCAATTCACTGTGCGAAGTGAATGGAGTGTTGCTTCACTTTCTAAATGCTGTCCTTTCAGAGAAAATCACTTTCCCTTGAAAATGCCTTAAGCTACTTACAAGCATTCACAAGAAACTCACATGCATTTTTCTGAAAGAGAAGCAGTCTGTTCCAACACTTCAATTCACTGTGCGTAGTGAATGGAGTGTTGCTTCACTTTCTAAATGCTGTCCTTTCAGAGAAAATCACTTTCTTTTGAAAGTGCCTTAAGCTACTTACACACATTCACAGGAAACTCAAATGCGTTTCTATGGAAAAGAAGCAGTCTGTTCCAACACTTGAATTCACTGTGCGAAGTGAATGGAAAGTTGCTTCACTTTCTAAATGCTGTCCTTTCAGAGAAAATCACTTTGCTTTGAAAGTGCCTTAAGCTACATACAAGCATTCACAAAAAACTCACATCCGTTTCTCTGAAAGAGAAGAAGTCTGTTCCAACACTTCAATTCACTGGGCGAAGTGAATGGAGTGTTGTTTCACTTTCTAAATGCTGTCCTTTCAGACAAAATCACTTTCCTTTGAAAGTACCTTAAGCTACTTACACACATTCACAGGAAACTCAAATGCGTTTCTATGAAAGAGAAGCTGTCTGTTCCAACACTTCAATTCACTGTGCGAAGTGAATGGAGTGTTGCTTCACTTTCTAAATGCTGTCCTTTCAGAGAAAATCACTTTTCTTTGAAAGTGCCTTAAGCTACTTACAAGCATTCAACAGAAATTCACATGCGTTTCACTGAAAGAGAAGCAGTCTGTTCCAACACTTCAATTCACTGTGCGAAGTGAATGGAGTGTTGCTTCACTTTCTAAATGCTGTCCTTTCAGAGAAAATCACTTTCCTTTGAAAGTGCCTTAAGCTACTTACACACATTCACAGGAAACTCAAATGCGTTTCTCTGAAAGAGAAGTTGTCTGTTCCAACACTTCAATTCACTGTGCGAAGTGAATGGAGTGTTGTTTCACTTTCTAAATGCTGTCCTTTCAGAGAAAATCACTTTCCTTTGAAAGTGCCTTAAGCTACTTACAAGCATTCAATAGAAATTCACATGCGTTTCTCTGAAAGAGAAGCAGTCTGTTCCAACACTTCAATTCACTGTGCGAAGTGAATGGAGTGTTGCTCCACTTTCTAAATGCTGTCCTTTCAGAGAAAATCACTTTCCTTTGAAAGTGCCTTAAGCTACTTACAAGCATTCAATAGAAGTTCACATGCGTTTCTCTGAAAGAGAAGCAGTCTGTTCCAACACTTCAGTTCACTGTGCGAAGTGAATGGAGTGTTGCTTCACTTTCTAAATGCTGTCCTTTCAGAGAAAATCACATTCCTTTGAAAGTGCCTTAAGCTACTTACAAGCATTCACAAGAAACTCACATGCATTTTTCTGAAAGAGAAGCAGTCTGTTCCAACACTTCAATTCACTGTGCGAAGTGAATGGAGTGTTGCTTCACTTTCTAAATGCTGTCCTTTCAGAGAAAATCACTTTCCTTCGAAAGTGCCTTAAGCTACTTACAAGCATTCAATAGAAATTCACATGCGTTTCTCTGAAAGAGAAGCAGTCTGTTCCAACACTTCAATTCACTGTGCGAAGTGAATGGAGTGTTGCTTCACTTTCTAAATGCTGTCCTTTCAGAGAAAATCACTTTCCTTTGAAAGTGCCTTAAGCTACTTACAAGCATTCACAAAGAACTCATATCTGTTTCTCTGAAAGAGAAGTAGTCTGTTCCAACACTTCAATTCACTATGCAAAGTGAATGGAGTGTTGTTTCACTTTCTAAATGCTGTCCTTTCAGAGACAATCACTTTCCTTTGAGAGTGCCTTAAGCTACTTACAAGCATTCAACAGAAATTCACATGTGTTTCACTGAAAGAGAAGCAGTCTGTTCCAACACTTCAATTCACTGTGCGGAGTGAATGGAGTGTTGCTTCACTTTCTAAATGCTGTCCTTTCAGAGAAAATCACTTTCCTTTGAAAGTGCCTTTAGCTACTTACAAGCATTCCACAGAAATTCACATGCGTTTCTCTGAAAAAGAAGCAGTCTGTTCCAACACTTCAATTCACTGTGCGAAGTGAATGGAGTGTAGCTTCACTTTCTAAATGCTGTCCTTTCCGAGAAAATCACTTTCCTTTGAAAGTGCCTTAAGCTACTTACAAGCATTCACAAGAAACTCACATGCATTTTTCTGAAAGAGAAGCAGTCTGTTCCAACACTTCAATTCACTGTGCGAAGTGAATGGAGTGATGCTTCACTTTCTAAATGCTGTCCTTTCAGAGAAAATCACTTTCCTTTGAAAGTGCCTTAAGCTACATACAAGCATTCACAAGAAACTCACATGCATTTTTCTGAAAGAGAAGCAGTCTGTTCCAACACTTCAATTCACTGTGCGTAGTGAATGGAGTGTTGCTTCACTTTCTAAATGCTGTCCTTTCAGAGAAAATCACTTTCCTTCGAAAGTGCCTTAAGCTACTTACAAGCATTCAATAGAAATTCACATGCGTTTCTCTGAAAGAGAAGCAGTCTGTTCCAAGACTTCAATTCACTGTGCGAAGTGAATGGAGTGTTGCTTCACTTTCTAAATGCTGTCCTTTCAGAGAAAATCACTTTCCTTTGAAAGTGCCTTAAGCTACTTACAAGCATTCAACAGAAATTCACATGCATTTCACTGAAAGAGAAGCAGTCTGTTCCAACACTTCAATTCACTGTGCGAAGTGAATGGAGTGTTGCTTCACTTTCTAAATGCTGTCCTTTCAGAGAAAATCAGTTTCTTTGAAAGTGCCTTAAGCTACTTACAAGCATTCAACAGAAATTCACATGTGTTTCACTGAAAGAGAAGCAGTCTGTTCCAACACTTCAATTCACTGTGCGAAGTGAATGGAGTGTTGCTTCACTTTCTAAACGCTGTCCTTTCAGAGAAAATCACTTTCCTTTGAAAGTGCCTTAAGCTACTTACAAGCATTCAACAGAAATTCACATGCATTTCACTGAAAGAGAAGCAGTCTGTTCCAACACTTCAATTCACTGTGCGAATTGAATGGAGTGCTGCCTTACTTTCTAAATGCTGTACTTTCAGAGAAAATCACTTTCCTTTGAAAGTGCCTTTAGCTACTTACAAGCATTCCACAGAAATTCACATGCGTTTCACTGAAAGAGAAGTAGTCTGTTCCAGCACTTCAATTCACTGTGCGTAGTTAATGGAGTGTTGCTTCAATCTCTAAATGCTGTCCTTTCAGAGAAAATCACTTTCCTTTGAACGTGCCTTAAGCTACTTACAAGCATTCAATAGAAAGTCACATGTGTTTCTCTGAAAAAGAAGCAGTCTGTTCCAACACTTCAATTCACTGTGCGAAGTGAATGGAGTGTTGCTTCACTTTCTAAATGCTGTCCTTTCAGAGAAAATCACTTTCCTTTGAAAGTGCCTAAAGCTACTTACAAGCATTCACAAGAAACTCACATGCATTTTTCTGAAAGAGAAGCAGTCTGTTCCAACACTTCAATTCACTGTGCGTAGTGAATGGAGTGTTGCTTCACTTTCTAAATGCTGTCCTTTCAGAGAAAATCACTTTCCTTTGAAAGTGCCTTAAGCTACTTACAAGCATTCAATAGAAAGTCACATGTGTTTCTCTGAAAAAGAAGCAGTCTGTTCCAACACTTAAATTCACTGTGCGAAGTGAATGGAGTGTTG